>NC_029793.2:24224686-24266001 GCF_000816755.2 Arachis ipaensis
TAAAATGTTATTATTTTTTTACATTATTGTTTTAAATTTACAAAAATACCACCAATAATATATCAAAGATTTTTAATTAAACTTAGAATTTTTCGGTGACTGAAAATTAAAACAAAGAAAAATTAAGAGAAAGAGTAGTACTCCTCTCTAATAATAATGTCCAAATTATTAGGGGACATCAATCACTCCAAATACACCTACTTATCTCTAGTAGCAGTCTCTACCAACAAATCAGTCGCTCTATTTGTCGTGTGCTGGATGAACATTACTGTAATTGTTCAATTGTGCTGAAACATCTCTTTAATTTTGTCAAGCAAATTAGAATTATTTCTAAATCATGTTTATGTCTCGCGTAACAAGAAGACACATCAAGATTATTCGTTTCGTAAACGATTTCTTTGCACTCGCAATCCCAAGTCACAACAAGTCCTCTTCAGATAGCATGAAGTTCAAAATAGAAAACACTAGAAAAAGGAATACTAACAGAGCATCTCTTTATCCAATTTCCTCCGTTGTCTTTAATAATACAACAAAAATCAGTTAATTGCTCATTTTCAAATACGTTTGCATCGCAATTTACTTTGCAAACACTCATTGGAGGCGGTTCCCAATTATACAGCAAAAAAGAAGGAATAATATATTTTTGGGTGGTAATGACATGCATTGAAAAAATCTCAAGCAGCATATTTAGCCAAATGAACAATCTTTTCTTTACTAAATGGATCTTCTTGATGAAAGATGTCATTATTCCTATTCCTCCAAATCCACCAAAGAGCCGCTGCAAAGAGAAACTTACTTTTGTTGAGTTTAGTGCGAATCCAAGACTCAAATCCAAACCTGTATCAGTAGTAGTCATCTCCAAGTTTAAGCTAATCCAAATCTGACGAGTTTTTTGGCAAGTCTTAAGCAATGATTAATATCCTCTAATGCAAGATAAAATCCTTGACAAAAATTAGAACTAGCAATATCTCTTTTGAACCGGTAGCTAGCTGTGAGAACACCGTCATTTAGGCAAAGTCAGAGCAAACACTTTATATTTTCTAAGATTCTTAAGCGCCAAAGCCAAACCCAATTTACATTGTCAGTCCAGTCAAATCTCTTTTTCAACATTCATTTATACCCGCTTTTTGTCAAGTAGGTAAAAGTATTTGAGTTGGTCCAAAACCAACCTATTTTATCTCTTACCTGCTTGATAGGATCAAAACGCATCAAACACTACAAGAAAAACACTCAGTACCATCAGATTTACCGTAAAAAATAGAAAAAAGATCCGATGCTAAGTTAATTATCATTGGATTTACCGTCGGATTATGCAATGGAATATAGTTAGCGTGAAAATGGATTGTGTTGAACATTACCGTCGGAAATTTTCGATAGTAATATTGGTGCCACATCGTTGGTTTTCACGCTATATTACCAACAAATTTATCCGATGATAATGCCGACGGAAATATTTTTTTAAAATTTTTTAAAATAATGTTATCGTTGATGACACGTCATCTTAAGCAATTTTTAGAGTCCTTTTTTATTTAATTTCTTAGGTTTTAAATCAAAATTATTATGTCTTCTAATGGAATTTAATAAATAATTAAGTATTTAGAGTTGGGATAGTATTTTCATGTTTTCAGAAATTTTGGGCTCAAAAATAGCAAGAATCAAAGGTTTTAACAAAAAAAGCACGAAGGTAGCAAAAGCGTGGCCCAAAGGAAATAGAAGCATGGCCCAAGAAGTGTTACCCAAGGAATTGAAGCTACACACGCTAGTGGACCCTATCCAGGCTTCAGCAGCACGCCTAACGGATGATTCCTATGCCTGGTAGAAGACCCCTCACACCCGGCGGCTTTGATGCATGCCTGATGGATGAAACCCACACCTGGTGTATATGTCCCTCTGCATGTGTGATTTTTGGGCTCTTTGCTCAAATTCTCTAATACAAGCCTAGATAAAACACAAATACAACTTTCAAGACTCAATAATTAAGGTCCAAACTTAATTATTCACATCATCAAAAGCCTTAATCACATTCAGAATACTTGAAGATCTAGAAGATTAGTTATTAATTCTTTCCAGAAGTATAAGAGATTTGGTCGTTTCAAAATTGATTTGAATTATTGTTTTGAATTTGAATTTGAAGTCAGTAAGTCAAGTCAGTAGCTTATCACTCTCTTCAGAAGATAAGTATTTATCTTATCTCTTTTCGAAGGATAAAATTAGTTTAGTTTTGAATTTGAATTCTAGAATTTAGATTATAAATAAGTGAACCTTGTTCACAGAGAGGATCATCCAATTTCCTCCATAGTATCTTCATCTTGGAAAAATCCCTAGATATCCCCCTTCCCTTTTTTTTTGAAGTTTAAAAATCAAGAATAGAATACAAGAATTTAAAAACACAGTTTAGAATCGTTTTGAAGAGGATGCATGTGATGTCGTTTTTCAAAAAAATATTTTAGTAAGTTGAAACTTTTATTATTTTTTTGAAAAACTTTGAAACACAACGTGAACAAAAAAAAAGAAACATAAAAGAAGAATGTAATAGAACAAGAAAGAGAAGAAGAATGCAAATATGGAATGCTTAATTAGAACAGAAAAAATAGACTTTTTATTTTTCTTTTAGTTAATTAAAAAAATACTTTAATGGAAAAGAAAAGAAAAAGATACTCACTAGTTGGATTTCTTCCCACAATTTGATTATCTCTTTGTAAACAACTTCCTTTGTTGGATCAAGTTTTTTTTGTGTTTGCACTATGGGTTTAGAATCTTCTTCCAATGAGATTTTGTACACGCACATGGCAGGACTTATTCCTTTTGTATTGTTTGAGAGTCTCCTATCCATTGGATAGGTATCTCTTGGCTTCTTTTCTTCTTCCTCATTGGATTATTGTAGCAAATTGATTAGAGCCTTTTTATTGGACATCTCTTAGCTCAATAGATTAGTCAAATTATTCTCTACAGCTTCTCTTGATTTGCAGAAATATGGACCCTTTATATGAATTGCCTTACATTCTTCTATAGAATTTTTCATTTTTGCTAGTTGTTTGACAACATGCTCCACTTGCATCTCTAAGTTTCTGATGGAAATTTCTCAGTTTTTGAGGTTTGTTCTTGTTTCTTGTATAAAATCTTGGAATTGTTGAATCAACTAGGTAGTAGATCGAGATAGTCTTTCCACATCAAGTTCAAGAGATAATAAAGGCTCTTGAAGGACTTGATATTCAACATTAACATGTATTTGCTTGTTTGGCATGTTGGAGTATCTTTGTCTTTGATTCTCCAAACCAAAAATTGGATACTTCCTCTATTTAGGAAAAGATGAGTAATTAGAGGAGTATCCCAAGTTCTTACACTGCATTTGTTCCATTTGTTTTGTGAAAAAAAAAGTTGTTGAGTCATATGTTTATTGTTTGCTAAGATTTTTTTCATAACCTCTAGCTCTATCATTCCTTATATACACAAACAAGAGAAATTCAAACGCACCATGCGGAATAAAAGAGAAATAAAGAAAGAAGAATAAAAAAATAAAAGCAAAGAGAAAGATTGTAGAATCGAAGAAAAGAAAAGAAAGAAAAGAAACTAAACGCAAAATAAAAGAAAAGAAAATAAACAAGATCTAAGTTAAGATTTAAGCGGATGGATCTTGTCAATCTCAATTAATCTCGAGCAACGGCACCAAAATCTTGATGAGCGAAAATTGAAATTCACGGATATCGAAAAATGCATCGGATCAAGTAATACCACGGTGAGTGGATATTGTTTTCATGAGGATTAAAGGATTGAGTAAGAAAGTATTAGATTAAAAACCTAATTAGATTAAAATAACCTAGATTGATGAGGGCAAAACTCGTATCTTGCTTGGAATCTTAAGTGCTTGAGTGCTTGAGGGACAGTGAACTTGGATGTTGATTGAGAGATCATGATAGTGAGAGTCAAGGGCTTGGGAGATATTTATGCTCTTGGAAAAACCAAACTTTGTTTACTTATTTTGAAGTACGCAAAGATCTTTCATGACAAATCTTTAATAACTGATTTTCAACTCTTTGGTTCCTCAGTTTCTCTTTAATCAACTAGTTGTAATTAAAGAGTTTAAGCCCAAAAACTGATTTAGTTTCTAATAAATTTAAAAGTAGTCCTTAAGTTGAATTACATGTTACTTATTCAAGCTAGTCCTATCTAGTTAAACCATAGAAGAAAACATAATTTTCAAAAGTTGTTCTAATTGAAATTATATGTCAATTATTCAAAATTAGAGTAATTGAAAATCATGCATGTACCGCACACTAATTGAACCACTATTCCTAGTCGAATTCAAAGAGTCATGTGAAAGAGTTTTCAAGATTTAATTCAAATATCAAATTTTTCAATATAATAAAAGATTTCAAAAGGGATTAGCATATCTTCCGATGATATAAATCCGAATGAAGAACGAATAACTCAATCATGAAATAGATCAATATAAGACTTCAAAATAAAATAAATTTAAATTAATAATCTATAGAAAACATAAACAGATCTCTTAACCCTTTGACAAAAAATTAGTTACCCATGGAATGAAAGAAAAATAAAAAGAAAACTGTGCTGAGAAACAAAATGGGATTTGGATCCGAAGAACCTCCTCCTCCGGGTTGGTTCCCTCTTGTGAACAAGGTTCACTTATTTATATCCTAATTCTAAAATTCAAATTCAAAAATTATTCTATATCTTTTAGAGATAAAGATAAGATGACTAACTACTTACTTCAAATTTAAATCAAAACAATAATTCAAATTTAACAAATCCTAACAACCAAATTTTTTATGTTTTTAGAAAGAATTAATAACTAATCTTTTAAAATTTTGACTATTTTAGATGTGATTAAGGTTTCTAATGATCTGTATAATTGAGATTGGGTCTTAATTGTTGCATCCTGAGAGTTGTCTTTACGCTGGGCTTGTTCTAGAGATCATTGGGCGTAAGCCCAAAATTCACTTTCAGGGAATACATACGCCGGGTGTGTGTCTTGGAGGCTTGGAGGACGCCAGACATATGAAGGCAAAGGGGGAGGGCCGCCGGGCGTGTGAGGAGTGAAGGGGGAGGCCGCTGGGCGTGTGGCATGGCTGCTGAGCGTGCATTTTGAGTTGTCTGGGGCGCTGTTTTTCGTGTCCCAAAGATGATGGTAGTGCATGACTCAAACTAAATGTCCACTATAGACATATGCATATCGTTTTGAAGCTCTGGACGTTAGTTTTCTAACAAAACTGGAACCAAGCTCTATAGATTAAGTTATGACCATTTGAGTGTGGAGAGGTCAGGGCCGGGGATATGCACGCCGAGCGTGCATGCAATTTGGAGGTTTGGGTGTTCTTAAGGCACGGTTTTGATTCTTTAGGTCATGCTTTTGGTGTACTTGTATTTTTCTTGTGAGAATGATTTGATTCTTGCTTGTTTTAAACCTAAAAACTTTTGAAAATACAAAAACACAATCACAATTCTAAATATTTGATTATTTATGAAATTTCATTAGAAAACATAAGAAATTTGATTTAAACCTAAGAAAATGAATGAAAAAGAATCCAAAAAATCGCTTAAGATGACGTGTCATCACTGATAAGGACGCAACCCCTCAGAAAAAGACCAAGCGAGGGGGAGGTCAAAGAAGAGGAAAGTCAAGCGGTGCAACTCTTACCTCAAAGAAGCATGGTTCTATTGATATTCTGACGGAGCTAGACTACGAAAGACTCATAACGTTCGACCTGCAACCTCCTCAAAGGTATATAAATGCTGTCTGTCGCAACTATTTTCACCTTGTACTTGTAATTTTTTTATTTTTTCTAATATATTGCAGTCAAAGAAATCCTAGAAAGTGACTTCCTCTCAAGTTGTTGATATCAATGATCTCTCTGATCAAGAAGTGGATCAGCCAGTTCATGCTAAAACAGAATTTCTTCAGCCTATTCAAACTACTCAGACTGTTAGTCTATCTACCCCTATTCTGACTTCTCTCAGAATCCACCATTGACAACATCTCATATTTTGACATCTTCTCCTCTGGTACTTCTTTTGTATATATTTTCAACATTAAGTTCCTTTCAACTACTACATGATCCTTTTATCTTTTCCCTTTTCAGATTCGTTATATGCCTCTTCCTAATGATGTTGGAACTCACTAAGAATCTGAGCCTGCATATGGATCAAGGTTGACTGTTGTGATTACCACTATTATTCCTAGACCTTCGACACAGAAATTCGTCGAAACAGAAATTCGTCGACAAAGATACAGAACCACCTTTTAATATTCCTTCTCTAGAAGCTAAAGATTTGGAATTTTGGCAGAATTTTTGTATGATGATCTAGTATTTTTTATTGAAATCTCAGAATTTTTCTGAGTTTCTCCTATTTTATAGACCATGAAGATAGACTTGTCATGGAGAATTTGGTCCACGATCTTACTTCCTTCTTTTTTCTCAAGCCATGACTTTGTCTTGACTATGAAAAATCTTGACTCCCAAGTTTTGACACCCACGTCTTCCTTGGTCTTCAAGTCCTATGTTTTCTTCAACTTGCTCATCAAATTTCTTATCCATATTCTCCACTCAACTTGAAGGTCGAGTAACAATTCTTGATATTTAAAGAAAGACAATAACTCTCTTTCGACATCGACATTCTTTGCACCATCTTTCTTCGATTTTAGCTTACCTGTTTCTGCTTCTGTAGTCAAAACACTTTTTTGAAGTCAAAATCATTGACAATCAAAACGTTCTTTTGTCGATAAAATCCGTTTTTTTTACCATATATATTCTCAAAAACAAAAGATTGTCATGATCATAAAACATTTAATAATAGAACGAAAAAAATGATTTTATTAAAACAAATGATATTGCATGCATGGAATATCTATTTGCTAGGCGCACTTGGACAGTAATCATTATCCAAGCCATTAAGACAATGCTAAACACCTAGGATTCATTTTGATGTTGTCAAGAAAATATTAATGTATTTAGTTTATATTATTATATTACCAAAAAATGGAAGTCATTAATCATCGTCATGCGTACTTTGTAACACCCTACCATACAGAGTCTTATGCTTAAGTTATAATTCAGAGATGGCAAGGTATTACGACCTCTAAAACAAAAATTTAGTACGTATAGTAGTATGAATAATTGATTATAACTAGGAGCCTTTGTAGAAAAAGGGGGTAAACAAAAACCGTAACTCGAAAGCGCAACACTCCGATCAATAACGTAACGAACAGGGATAAGCTAACGCGAAATCATATATATATAAAGAGTGTCAAAAACGGGAATATCAAGACTCAAAATCCGGCTGTGAAGATAACCGGTCCGAGCATAGCAATATATACATATAATAAAATAAGGAAAACCCCAAAGGAAACCCAAAGGGACACAAATACAGAAATCTATTCTCCAAAATCCCCTCTAGAAGGAGTCATCACAGTTCGTATTATTTAATGGAGATAAAAGTATCTACGCAAAACATATAAACCAAAACAGAGCCCCGAGAACAAAGATCTTCGCTAAAACGGAAGTCTCCAGCATGCCTTAATGAGAAGCCTTGCGTCCTGCATCTGAAAACCACAAAATCCGCATGGGTGAGAACCAGAGGTCCCTAGCACGGTAATTTCGTGCACCAACTGTCCCTCTGTCGCGCATCCCCAACTCGAGTTATACTCATCATAAACTTGATCATATTCATGATCCATATAGCACGTGGTGGCTAGCCACTGCTTCCACCCAGGGAAACCCTCATCTCCGATGGTGGAAGTGCAAACATTCACAATTCATTCAACAACATATATGCATTTATACTTAGCCATAATCATGGTTCCGCCATAACACTGCAATAATCTAGCCATCCGGCTCACAGTTAAATCCATAACCTGCCAATTTATTAACAATTACGGCCCTTCGGCCCATGGCACAACAAGCACTTCCACCGCTATCCTCCGCATTTCACATAATCATCTTTGATCCTCAATGATCATTCATTTTTCCCTTCTTCACTCGCAAGTTACCACATTCACTAGCCCTTTTTCTCATGCTAGGCATATCATAATGATTCAAGACATAAGTGGTGAGATCGGAGGCTTAGAAGTATGAAATTTGGCTTTTCAAACTCAAAAATCAATTTTGGAATGAAAACAGGGCCACGCATACGCGCACTCCACGCGCACGCGTGGATGGCCACAAAATCTCATCGGCGCGCAAGCGTCATACGCGCGGACGCGCGGGTTGTAAATAGCCAAACGACGCGCGAGCGTCAACCACGCGTACGCGTGGGTGCTCTTGCGCCCCAGGCACAAAACTGGCACAACTCTGGCACAACTCTCTGGAAAATGGCTGGGCATTTGGTGCAGCGCATCAACGCGCTCGCGCACACCACGCGCACGCATGAATGATGCTTTCTCGAAGAACGGCGCGTACGCGCCAAGTGCGCCTACGCGCAGGGGGTCATTCTGCTAAAAATTTTCTCAGTTAAAAGCTGCAGATTTCACAGATTCAACCCCCAATCTTCCGACGGACATAACTTTCTCGTTTTAAATCGTTTTTCACCCGTTCTTCGAACGGCATGGACATCCCGGATTCAATTTCATTTCTAAACAGATTTGGCATAAATCATAGATCCGTAGTCCAAGTTATGTCCCGTCAAAGTATGCCCAAAAACCATGTTTTCATACAAAACCATAAAGTGCCATTTTCAGAACAAGCCACTTTCAACTCTTTTCAAAATCAATCAAAACATGCCAATTTCATCCCTTTTCTTTGAAATCAATCTCACACAATCAAGGCATCAATATTCATAATCACATATATGATCACATCATATATCTCAACCATTCAACAACATCAACAATTCAATGCCTATCTTAGGGGCTCTAGCCTAAGTATTTCCTACCACATTACATATTAGATACGGGAAACCGAAACCATACCTTAGCCGATTTCCCAAGCTCAACCGGAGCACTTCCAAACCACTTGTCCACAAGCTCTCAAGGTCTCAACACCTCCAAGAACAGATTTTATCACATAAAACCCTCTCCCAAGCTTTCCAAAATCACCAATCAAGCTCCAATATTCACATATACACAACCTAAGCCACAATCATCATACCCATACTCAACATCTCAATACCCAAACATCATAGAACAACAAATTACACTAGGATTGAGAATCTTACCACACCCAAGATCCAAGGAGACAATATTAACCTTCTCCTTCAAGAGAGTTGGGTCCTATAACATCAAAGAACCTAAAATCTCAACATTTCACCCATGAAACTCGAAAAAAAGGGCTGGAATTTCGAAGAGAAAAACGTGGCTTACCTCAAGATTGATTGTATGGGTTTTGTAGAGCTCTCCGCGGTGAACACGTGGCCGTAAACGGTGCGGCAATCGGAGCTCTATATCAAAAGTTATGGTGGTTTGAAGATCAAGTGAGAGATAGAAGTTTGAGAGAGTGTTCTTCCCCTCCCTTACTCCATTTCAGCGTGTTTGAGTGATAAGTGAGGAGAGAGAGTGCTGAAAACTAGGGTTTTGGTTTAGTTTAGTTGGGCCAAGGGCCCATTTTGGGTCCGGTTGGACCGGTTTGGCCTGTTCGGTCCAATCTTGGTCCGATTTCTATAAAATTGGTATCGAAATTCTCGTCTCAATCTCCTCTATCATATTAAGCCATAAAAATAACATTTTTGGCTTTCTAGAATAAATTCTCATTTATGGGTTAATTAGCCATTAATTAACCGGGTCTTACATCCTACCCACCTAATTGGGAATTTTGCCCACAAAATTCAAATCCAATTACCTGAGAATAAGTGCGGATAATCCGTTCGCATCTCCGACTCAAGTTCCCAAGTGTGTTCCTCAACACCGCCTCGACTCCAAGCCACTTTGACTAATGAAACCTCTTTTCCACGCAACCGTTTGATACTAGTATCATCGATTCTGACTGGAGCCACTGGAAGCGTCAAATCTTCTCTTAAATGAACCGATTCAGGTTCTAACACATGGCTAGCATCAAGAGTGTACTTTCGAAGCTGCGACACGTGAAATACGTCGTGCAGGTTCAAAAGATGAGGTGGTAGAGCCATTCGATACGCCACCGGTCCAATCCTCTCCAGGATCTGAAATGGACCAATGTATCGAGGATTCAACTTCTTTGCTTTAATCGTCCTACCTACTCCTGTGGTTGGAGTAACCTTTAGGAAAACATGATCTCCTTCTTCAAATTCCAAGGGCTTCCGCCTCTGATCGGCGTAACTCTTCTGGCGACTCTGCGCCGTAAGCATCCTATCTCGGATTTTCTTAACTTGTTCAGTGGTCTCAGCTATCATTTCCGGCCCCAACAAGCCTTTCTCTCCAGCTTCATACCAACATAGTGGAGATTGACATTTTCTCCCATACAATGCCTCATATGGAGCCATTCCGATGCTCGCATGGTAACTATTATTGTATGCAAACTCCACTAAAGGCATATACCGATCCCAACTCGCCGGTTGGTCCAAAACACAAGCTCTCAACATATCCTCTAGTGTTTGGATCGTCCTCTCGGATTGACCATCTATTTGAGGATGGTACGCTGTACTCAAGCTTAATCGGGTTCCAAAAGCTTTCTGAAATGCACCTCAGAACCTCGAAGTGAAATGAGGATCTCTATCAGAGATTATAGTAGCAGGTACACCATGGAGTCTCACAATCTCCTTTATGTATAACCGAGCTAGCTCCTCAAGGGTGTAAGTCATCCGAACGGGTAAAAAGTGAGCTGACTTCGTCAGTCGGTCCACAATCACCCGGATAGCATCAAAACTAGTCCTAGTCCTTGGCAATCCCGACACAAAGTCCATTGCAATACTTTCCCACTTCCATTGCGGAACCTCTAAAGGTTGCAACATCCCAGAAGGTCTTTGATGTTCAATCTTTACCTTTTGGCAAGTTAAGCACTTTGAAACATATTCCGCCACATCATTCTTCATACCTGGCCACCAAAACATCGCCTTTAAATCATGGTACATCTTAGTACTTCCCGAGTGAATGGAGAATCCACTTTTGTGTGCCTCCTTTAAGATATCTTGCCTCAAAGTGCCAACATCCGGCACAATGATCCTACCCTTGAATCTCCATAACCCATCTCTTTCTTCCGACACTCTCCACTGTTTTCCTTGTTCGATAGCCGGTAACACCTTCCATAACGCTTCATCATTTTCATGAGCCTTTAGGAGCTCGGATTTAAAATCACTTGAGATTTCTAATCGGCTCAAACACAAGGTTCCAGATACTTCTCGAGCACCAATTTTTAGACTCTCGAATCCCTTGAGCAACTTCTCCTCTTGAAGCATCATCCAAGCTGCATATAACGACTTCCGACTTAACGCATCTGCCACTACATTCGCCTTCCCCGGATGGTAATTCAACTCAAAGTCGTAGTCCTTCAATAATTCCATCTACCTTCTCTGCCTCATATTAAGCTCTTTCTGATCAAAGAGATATTTCAAGCTCTTGTGATCGGAGAAGACTTGGAACTTAACCCCATAGAAATAATGCCTCCACACCTTCAAGGCAAACACGACCGCAGCGAGTTCCAGATCGTGCGTAGGGTAACTAACTTCATGAGGTCTTAACTGTCGTGAGGCATACGCCACCACATTATGATGCTGCATCAGCACGCACCCTAGACCCTTTAATGAGGCATCACAGTACACCTCAAAAGGCTCGTTCGGCTCAGGTAACACTAACACAGGTGCAGTGGTCAACTTTTTCTTCAATGTCTGAAAGCTCTCCTCGCACTCAGGAGTCCAAACAAACGGAGTGTCTTTGCGGGTTAACTTTGTCAACGGCAAGGCTAATTGCGAAAAGCCTTTGATGAACCTTCGGTAATAGCCAGCTAAGCCCAGAAAACTCCTTATCTCAGTTACTGTGGTTGGTTGCTTCCAATCCATCACAGCCTCCACATTAGTTGGATCTACGGCTATTCCCTTCTTACTCACCACGTGACCCAAAAACTTCACCTCACTCTTCCAAAACTCACACTTAGACAGTTTCGCATAGAGTTTCTTCTCCTTTAGAATCTGCAACACGGTCCTCAGGTGTTCCGCATGCTCTTCTTCAGTCTTGAAGTAAATCAGTATGTCGTCAATGAAGACAACAACGAATTTATCCAAAAACGGACGGAACACTCTATTCATGTAATCCATGAATACTGCAGGAGTGTTCGTCAACCCAAAGAACATTACAGTGTACTCGTAATGACCATAACGAGTCCTGAAAGCAGTCTTAGAGATATCCTCACCCCTCACCCTTATCTGGTGATAACCAGATCGCAAATCGATCTTGGAGAAAACCCTAGCTCCTTGTAACTGATCCATGAGATCATCAATCCTCGGAAATGGGTACTTATTCTTTATGGTGACCTTGTTCAGCTGCCTGTAATCCACACAGAGTCACATACTTCCATCTTTCTTCTTTACCAGTAACACTGGAGCACCCCACAGGGAAACACTTGGTCGGATAAAGTTCTTACCAAACAATTCCTCTAACTGAGACTTTAGCTCGGCCATCTCTAACGGTGACATTCTATAAGGAGCATTTGAGATTGGTCCCGCCCCAGGTATCAATTCAATAGCAAACTCGACCTCTCGGTTAGGTAGAAATTCCTCAATATCATTGGGAAACACTTCCGGAAACTCACACACTACCAGAATCTGATCCAACCTTTTATCATCACCCGAAACACCAGCAGTTAACAATAGGATACCTTGACATTCGGTTCCAGAACAGTTCACCATCATCGAATTCAAGTAATAATTATTCACCACGACCGGCCCGTCTGTATCTTCCGGCATAAAGTACACTGACTTTGTAGAACAATCAAGCAGGACATGGTTCTCAGATAACCAGTCCAATCCCAAGATAAGATCAAGGACGATCATCGATAAGCAGATTAAATTATGGACAAAATCACGCTGCTTGAACCTAAACGAAACTTTCGGGCACCCTAGCCTAGTTACCATGGCCTCATGGGTAGCATTATACACTTTTAGGTCATAACCTAAAGTTACGATCTTCAACCCTAACTCATGGGCTTTCTCAAATGCAATGAATGAATGCGATGCTCCTGAATCAAATAAAGCATTTAAAGTTTGACCAGCCATTTCACAGTTACCTCGAATGAGTGTCTCGGATCCCTCTGCACCCACAGCTGAGGTGGTGAACACCCGACCAGTCTGTTGTGCTTTCCCAGCACCTTGTTTCTGCTTCTCCGGACAATTTTGCGGCTCTATGCCCCGCCTTTCCACAATTGTAGCACAAACTCCATCCGGCCTTGCACGGTACTCCCAGATGGTGACTCCCATACCTAGTCCAAGCTTGATCATTCTGAGGCTACTTCCCAAACCTTTTCCCTTGGGAGTAGTTGTTGTTGGGCCTCCTAAAGGAACCTCCCCTCTTGAACAGCGGACCTCTAGGTGCAAAATTTTTTCCTCGGTTCTGTGGAAATGATCCTTTGTGACTTCCTTTCTCAGTGGCTGCCCTCTTCACACACTCTTCAGCAACCCTATGATGACAAGTCATCTTAGCCTAGTTTCACTAGTCTTTTTCTTTTGTTTTCAATTGATTTTATGCGGGAGAGCTCACCTTTACATTTTTGAATTGTTGCTTTAGAATTCTAGAGAATTGGGAAGGAGAATTGATCTCTCTTCTTCCTTGTTCTTGCTCAGCACTCTTTACTTTTCTTGTCTTGGATCGTGGGTTGGAGAATTGAAGGAATTCTGTTTCAATCTCATCCTGAGATCTCTCTATTTTCTTTAATGCATAATTGAATTTCAATTTCAGTTCATTGTCTCTTCTTCTACTCATTCTGCAAATTTACTTTTCTTTATTTCTTGCAATTGAATTCCACATTTGGATCTAGGAAGGCATTGAGATCTAGACTCGATTATCTAGTCTCTTGGGTCCTGAGATCTGAAATCTCATTTTAATTCTTCTGTTGAATGCTTTTCAAGTCTATTTACATTCCCATTTTAGATCTGGTTCAATTCAAGTCATCTTCTACTCTTTTATGCGTTGAGATTCTCTTTTCCTTGTTTAATTTCTGCAAATCCACTTCCCAACTCCCTTTACAATTCAAGCTATTTACATTTCTTGCACTTTAAAATTCTGCAATTTACATTTCTTGCTCTTTAAGATTCAGCACATTTACCTTCTTTGCTCTTTAATTTACTGAAATTGTCCCTCTCCCTTTTTAATTTCATGCAATTTAGCTTCTGTCAACTACAAATCACTCAAATCAACTCTTGTTCGCTTGACTAAATCAACCACTAAACTAAAATTGCTCAATCCTTCAATCCCTGTGGAATCGACCTCACTCCCGTGAGTTTTATTACTTGATGCGACTCGGTACACTTGCCGGTGAGTTTTGTGTGTTTGGAATTCGTTTTCCGAAAATACACATCAAGTTTTTGGCACCGTTGCCGGGGATTGAAATAGATTGACAATGATTAAGTGAAGTAGAGATCTAGATCAAGCACTTTTTCTTTTCGGTTTCTTTAATTTTTGGCTGACACACTAACTGTTTGAATTTTTGCCTGAACTAATTGAAACCTCACTTTAGCAATAGAGTGAAGTTTTCTTGGTTTAACTTGCTGAGTATGATTCTCATAGCTTGATAAATCAACGAGAGAAGTGATTTTCGATCTTTAATCTCTCAAATTTACCAACTGTTTGACACATTGCGTTAACTAATCCTTTAATCATATCCTGGCATAAATATACTCTATCTTCATTTGGACTGTATGTGATTGTGCAGACCATGGAAGGGAACTCAATGAATGCCAGTAATCATGGGAGCGATGTCCCCACCTTAGGTGATAATACAACCCATAAATTGAAGCACCCACCCATCACCATGGATGATGTTGCTCAATGGTTCGAAGCTTTCCCACAAGGAAACATCATCGGATGGGAAGAACTAATGAGTGAACTCCTAGCCAAGCTGAAACCACCTCAGAGAACTGTTAAACCAGAGGCAGGAGTGCAACCATTCGCACAAGAGAAAGAAATTGAAGGTATTCGTGCAATCATGGCCCAAAGCGAGCAGATACATCAACAGCTTAAGCAACAATTGGAGCTGATTAACAGAAAAATAGATGAACTGCAACATGCTGTGGCAAATGCACAGAACTCACCTCAAAATCCCCATTGTTGGAATCAACCTGAAAACGGTTCTGGAGTAATTAACTATGAGCAACAAAGTCATGAGCGATCACACTCTCCAGACAGCTCCTCAAGCATGCTCCAACATAAGACTCAGAATGATGTGTACAACCCACCCTGGAGAACTCAATCCAACTGGAGGGGGTTGAAAACAAAAATCAAAGACCAAGGGACTTCAACTGCAACAACCCCAACTTCAAAAACCAACATAAAAACCACTCCCACAGTAACAATCATCACACACCACCCCAATATACACACTCCCAACCCCGTCCTACTTCACCACTCGCCCAAAATGACTTTCATCAACCACCACAGTTGACACAGCCACAACCAATTCTAAACTTTCAAAGACTCTATGCTCTAGAAATGATGATGGAGAGGTTCATGAAAGTTCAAGAAATGACAACAATAGAGCAGGAAGAAATAAGGAAAAATCAAGAGATGATAAGCAAGAATCAAGAGATGATAAGCAGGAACCAAGAAGCCTCACTCAGAAGAGTTGAAAGGCAAATGGAACAACTGGTTCAAAACCTTGCTGAAATGGGTGAGAGAAAGGCAGATATATCCCTAAGGGCCACTGAAGACAACCCAAAGAACAGCAAAAAAGCTGCTGGGTTGAAATGGAAAGCAATTCTAAAGGAAAGTGAGAAGGTTACGGGGAAAGAATTACTCATCCAAGAGAAGCATCACAGAGAAATTTCACAAGAAGAAACAGAGGAAAGGAAACTCAGGATGAGAGGGGAAAACCAAAGGTAACAGAAGCCACAGCTTCCATGATCAAAGGATGGAGGATGTCAAGCTAGTGACAATAAAAGAGCGCTTGTTGGGAGGCAACCCAACCGGAGGTAACCATCTTTTCATATCTATTTCAATAAAAAGGTTAATTAGTTTTATCTATATTGCAAGAAGCTAAGTTTGGTGTTGCACACCAAAACAATCTAAAGGAGGATGAAGAATTCTAAGTTTGGTGTTCCACCAAAATTCCATCATATAACATATTCTCACCTTCTGCATAATGCTAGCTTCAAGCATTTAGACAAACTAGTTAACCATTCTGCTGTTTTCAGTTTAATTGCTTTTGAAAAAGAAAAAGAGTTTCACATCCGGTTAGTTTGATGAACAAGAACCATTGGCAATGTACTAAGTTTGGTGTTCCCACACCAAAGTAAGTACAAAGGCCCACAAATAAATCATGCATGCTAACCATTGTTTCTAAGTGCTTGGGGAACAAGCAACTTTCAAATATCACTGCAGAGTACCGTACAAACTTTTGAGAAGATTTACCATCATCAACCAAAGAGATGAAAGAGGAATGTGAAGACCAGCAATGATGATGAGAAAGAGGACAGCAAGTAAACTCCAAAAGGTTGTATTGTTCATTATCAGATATTGCTGTGATTGAAAGTGATATTGTACCCCTATCTGTCTTTCTGTTTAGTATAGTTTTTCTACAATTCAATAAGCAAGATGCTTGATCATTTACAACATCATACTCTCCAAAACTTGTTTGCACTCAATTTTTCAAAAATGCATCACATGAAAGTTCTTTGAAAAGAATGATTGAGGAATTAAACAATTTTGAGGCAATCAAAAGATTAGGAGAAGTGGTGGTTCTAGTTGTATAATTATGTATTGAGGTTGCATGCTTATGAAAACTTGCATGGGAGCTCATAGGCGGGACATAGAGTTCAAAGAAATGTTGTGGAGATTCTCAAACATTTATTGATCCAAGAAGCAGCAAACAAAACAAAAAGAAAATAAAGAAAATACAAAAACAAAAAGAACATGGCCCAAGGCTCTAAGCATCAATTACTAGGCAGAAAAGAAGAAAGAAACAAGAACTCAAAGAGTTGTTATCCTAGTAAATGCTTGTGGTCGAATTGTGTCAAAGAGAGAGGCTTGAGTAAGTAAATCCTTAGGGGTGCTTTAACACCTAATACCTTAAAACCAACTGGTTTAGGAGTATTGATTGAAAGCCTATCTAAAGAGCCGCTTTGAGACATGACACTTAGAGTCAAGGACAAAGCACAACCATAAGTAAGCCAATTGGGTGAAATTTCATATTTCCTTTGATTCAATCAACCATGGATGAATTAATGCAATTTCATGAGATTTTATGCTATAATTGTCATATATTATGAAAGAATAACAAACTCATGATTTTGAGCATAGCTTTGATGTGTTTGGTTGATTGATGATAGGTAAAAAGAGCTTTGAAGAAGGTTGAAGGAAGAAGGAATGGCTAGGAGCAAGAGAGAACAAAAAGCTTGAGCCAAAGTTTGCCTCAAACTTTAGCTCAAACTTTTGGAAAAGTTGAAACCTCCCTGGAAGAAGCAAAAGCTTGCGCCAACGTTTGCCTCAAGCTTTTCGGCAAACGTTGGCACCACAAACAAACACCCTGGAGGAAAAAGCTTGCGCCAATGTTTGCCTCAAGCTTTTTGGCAAACGTTGGCGCCACACCAACATACCCTGGAGGAGAAAAGCTTGCGCTAATGTTTGCCTCAAACTTTTTGGCAAACGTTGGCGCCACATATGCACACAAGGGGATCAACGTTTGGCCTAAAGTTTGACCTCAAACTTTAGCCCAAATGTTGGTAGCAGCAAATGGGGGCAGCTGATATGAAAAGCTTGAGCCAAAGTTTGCCTCAAACTTTGACTCAAGCTTTTATGATTTATAGCCCGGTTCACAATGGATTTCTCTCCAACTCCAAGAGCAATCAACAAAGGCTTTTATCAACCCAATTCCATCAAGAGCAAAGGCCCAATTCAAGGCTTGAAGACCATTTGAAGAAAGTGTATAAATAGCTTAGGATTTAAGTTTTTTTGGGGAGCTTTTCCTTTTAGTTTTGCTGAGGAGTTTTGAGAGAGCTTTTCTTGGGAGAATTGGGAACACTTACAGGGAGAGCTCACCTTTACATTTTTGAATTGTTGCTTTAGAATTCTAGAGAATTGGGAAGGAGAATTGATCTCTCTTCTTCCTTGTTCTTGCTCAGCACTCTTTACTTTTCTTGTCTTGGATCGTGGGTTGGAGAATTGAAGGAATTCTGTTTCAATCTCATCCTGAGATCTCTCTATTTTCTTTAATGCATAATTGAATTTCAATTTCAGTTCATTGTCTCTTCTTCTACTCATTCTGCAAATTTACTTTTCTTTATTTCTTGCAATTGAATTCCACATTTGGATCTAGGAAGGCATTGAGATCTAGACTCGATTATCTAGTCTCTTGGGTCCTGAGATCTGAAATCTCATTTTAATTCTTCTGTTGAATGCTTTTCAAGTCTATTTACATTCCCGTTTTAGATCCGGTTCAATTCGAGTCATCTTCTACTCTTCTATGCGTTGAGATTCTCTTTTCCTTGTTTAATTTTTGCAAATTCACTTCTCAACTCCCTTTACAATTCAAGCCATTTACATTTCTTGCACTTTAAGATTCTGCAATTTACATTTCTTGCTCTTTAAGATTTATTACATTTACCTTCTCTGCTCTTTAATTTACTGAAATTGTCCCTCTCCCTTTTTAATTTCATGCAATTTAGCTTCTGTCAACTACAAATCACTCAAATCAACTCTTGTTCGCTTAACTAAATCAACCACTAAACTAAAATTGCTCAATCCTTCAATCCCTGTAGGATCGACCTCACTCCCGTGAGTTTTATTACTTGATGCGACCCGGTACACTTGCCGGTGAGTTTTGTGTGTTTGGAATTCGTTTTCCGAAAATACACATCACCCTACACTTGTTCACCAAC
The DNA here is from genome assembly GCF_000816755.2 of Arachis ipaensis. NCBI lineage: Eukaryota > Viridiplantae > Streptophyta > Magnoliopsida > Fabales > Fabaceae > Arachis > Arachis ipaensis. The sequence goes on from NC_029793.2 coordinate 24,243,632, forward strand.
TCGGGGAAAGTCCTAATCTCCATTGGCCCCACCAAACTGAAAATATCACTCCGGAGTCCTCCTTCGTACTTAACACACTTCCATTAGTCATATTCCACCGGAGTCCCTTGACACATACGAGAGAATCTGAACAGCTCCTCAAACTTGTCAGTATACTCAGATACGGACATAGTACCCTGCTTCAGCTGCAACAATTCAAGCTCTTTGGCCGTCCTAGCAGAAGTCGAAAAGTACTTCTTATAGAACTCCTCTTGGAAAACATCCCAGATGATATAATCATCACCCTGCTGTAGGAGGCGTCGAATACCCTGCCACCAATGCGACGCTTCACCAGTGAGCAAATAGGTAGCGAACTCCACACGCTGCCCTTCAGGTACCACCTGCGCTTGCAGTGCTCGTTCCATAGCCTGAAACCATGTATCGGCTTCAGCCGGGCTAGTAGTTCCCTTGAACTTAGGTGGATTAACCTTCAAAAAGTTTGCCAGTGTCATCGGGCCCTGAACTCCACCTCCGTCATTATCATGGTTGTTCATCTGTTGACCAAGAGCCTCAGTAGTGGCTTGCATAGCAGCAGCCATGTTCTCCAATACAGTCATAAAGTTCACCGGGTCATTAGGGTTATTCTCCGGCGCACGAGCATTATTACGACTCCTCCCACGACCTCTACCGCATCCACGAGGCGCCTTCTGGTTCCTATACACACCAAACAATCGATATTAAGTTGATCAGTCTCAATATCGGAAGTCTAGTGCTTCAAAGCCCCAAATGTATGCTCATGAACGTTTATGCCAATTATATCAAGTATATATACTAACAGCACATAACACACATACAGAGAATGCACAGAAGCATAGTCAGTCCGTCCCTCAGGCTCTACAAGAACGAACTGCTCTGATACCATAATGTAACACCCTACCATACAGAGTCTTATGCTTAAGTCATGATTCAGAGATGGCAAGGTATTACGACCTCTAAAACAAAAATTTAGTACGTATAGTAGTATGAATAATTGATTATAACTAGGAGCCTTTGTAGAAAAAGGGGGTAAACAAAAACCGTAACTCGAAAGCGCAACACTCCGATCGATAACGTAACGAACAGGGATAAGCTAACGCGAGATCATATATATATATAAAGAGTGTCAAAAACGGAAATATCAAGACTCAAAATCCGGCTCTGAAGATAATCGGTCCGAGCATAGCAATATATACATATAATAAAATAAGAAAAACCCCAAAGGAAACCCAAAGGGACACAAATACAGAAATCTATTCTCCAAAATCCCCTCTAGAAGGAGTCATCACAGTTCGTATTATTTAATGGAGATAAAAGTATCTATGCAAAATATATAAACCAAAACAGAGCCCCGAGAACAAAGATCTTCGCTAAAACGGAAGTCTCCAGCATGCCTTAACGAGAAGCCTCGCGTCCTGCATCTGAAACCCACAAAATCTGCATAGGTGAGAACCAGAGGTCCCCAGCACGGTAACAACTTCCACATATATAATACATAATAATAGAGGAAAGCCGAAGGCAATCCTAGAACTTCCTCCAGATAATATCAAAGCTTATAAACAAACTAAAGCGTAAGTGGCAACTGACTAAAGATCCTTCAGTCTAACTAATACTTCCCTTTCCAATTCCTTCAGACCTCCCAACCACCAGCAGGAGTATAATATAGCAAACACAGTTATATCAGACAAGAGATTTACAAATAGGAACAGATAAGGCATTTAGACAATTAGCAAGTAATATGCAGTCAAATAGGCAATCTCAAACAATTCATGTAGTATGCTTATGATGCATGCCTGTCCCTAGTGGCTGATGATATCATCTGTCGGTTATAGAGCCAACCCGATAACTCCTGGTAGCTAACCATTGGACTGTCCCTCTGTCGCGCATCCCCAACTTGAGTTATACTCATCATAAACTTGATCATAATCATGATCCATATCCATCACCCTCACTGGTGAATATTCACGGGGGCGAGCTCATCCGGACCTTTCACAGTGCCCGGCCACACTTACAACATAGGGTCAAAAGAGCTTCGAGTCTCAACCTGGAGCACGTGGTGGCTAGCCACTGCTTCTTCCCAGGGAAACCCTCATCTCCGATGGTGGAAGTACAAACATTCACAATTCATTCAACAGCATATATGCATTTATACTTAGCCATAATCATGGCTCCGCCGTAACACGGCAATAATCTAGCCATCCGGCTCACAGTTAAATCCATAACCAGCCAATTCATTAACAATTACGGCCCTTCGGCCCATGGCACAATAAGCACTTCTACCGCTATCCTCCGCATTTCACATAATCATCTTTGATCCTCAATGATCATTCATTTTTCCCCTTCTTCACTCGCAAGTTACCACATTCACTAGCCCTTTTTCTCATGCTAGGCATATCATAATGATTCAAGACATAAGTGGTGAGATCGGAGGCTTAGAAGTATGAAATTTGGCTTTTAAAACTCAAAAATCAACTTTGGGATGAAAACAGGGCCACGCGTACGCGCACTCCACGCGCACGCGTGGATGGCCACAAAATCTCATCTGCGCGCAAGCGTCATACGCGCGGGTTGTAAATAGCCAAACGACGCGCGAGCGTCAACCACGCGTACGCGTGGATGCTCTTGCGCCCAAGGCACAAAACTGGCACAACTCTGGCACAACTCTCTGGAAAATGGCTGGGCATTTGGTGCAGCGCATCGACGCGCTCGCGCACACCACGCGCACGCGTGAATGGTGCTTTCTCGAAGAACGGCACGTACGCTCCAAGTGCGCCTACGCGCGGGGGGTCATTCTGCTAAAAATTTTCTAAGTTAAAAGCTGCAGAATTCACAAATTCAACCCCGAATCTTCCGACGGACATAACTTTCTCGTTTTAAATCGTTTTTAACCCGTTCTTCGAACGGCATGGACATCCCAAATTCAATTTCATTTCTAAACAAAATTGGCACAAATCAGAGACCCGTAGTCTCTTAGCCGATTTCCCAAGCTCAACCGGAGCACTTCCAAACCACTTGTCCACAAGCTCTCAAGGTCTCAACACCTCCAAGAACATATTTTATCACACAAAACCCTCTCCCAAGCTTTCCAAAATCACCAATCAAGCTCCAATATTCACATATACACAACCTAAGCCACAATCATCATACCCATACTCAACATCTCAATATCCAAACATCATAGAACAACAAATTACACTAGGGTTGAGAATCTTATCACATCCAAGGTCCAAGGATACAAGATTAACCTTCTCCTTCAAGAGAGTTGGGTCCTATAACATCAAAGAACCCAAAATCTCAACATTTTACCCATGAAACTCGAAAACAAGGGCTGGAATTTCGAAGAGAAAAACGTGGCTTATCTCAAGATTGATTGTATGGGTTTTGTAAAGCTCTCCGTGGTGAACACGTGGTCGCAAACGGTGCGGCGATCGGAGCTCTAGATCAAAAGTTATGGTGGTTTGAAGATCAAGTGAGAGATAGAAGTTTGAGAGAGTGTTCTTCCCCTCCCTTACTCCATTTCAGCGTGTTTGAGTGATAAGTGAGGAGAGAGAGTGCTGAAAACTAGAGTTTTGGTTTAGTTTAGTTGGGCCAAGGGCCCATTTTGGGTCCGGTTGGACCGGTTTAGCCCGTTCGGTCCAATCTTGGTCCGATTTCTATAAAATTGGTACCGAAATTCTCGTCTCAATCTCCTCTATCATATTAAGCCATAAAAATAACATTTTTGGCTTTCTAGAATAAATTCTCATTTATAGGTTAATTAGTCGTTAATTAACCGGGTCTTACATATTTATCTTCTTAACTTGTAAACTTAATAAAAAAAAGTTTAATATTTTAAATTTTTTATGTTTGAAAAATTAAAAAATATTTTTCTTTTGCTCATTTAAAAATTATAAAAAATAATGAGTAGAATGATTTAAGATATAATTCCTATGCATACTACTAATAGTAAATCTGCAACACTGGTTCAACTTTAATAATGTGTTATTAGTTATATATGTCGTTATGTTCTGTGGTCACAACTTGCTAATTCGATAGAACCTACACTTATGAATAAGAGAATCTCACTTTTAATAAAGAGCTTTCTTAATGAGTACATCGCTCAAGAAAATAAGGAAAAAATTCTACATCCATGTAATTAAAATTACATGGATGGTATTCACGTAATTTTTACTCTACGTCCCATATTTCTGTTTATTTTACACGCGCCACTTATAACTTATATAATGAATTTTTATTTTTCCTTTTTAACGTTTCTCAATGTAAACCTTCTCATACAACGTAAACCTCTTTCGCATTCTTCTTCTTCTTCTTCTTCTTCTTCTTCTTCTTCTTCTTCTTCTTCTTCTTCTTCTTCTTCTTCTTCTTCTTCTTCTTCTTCTTCTTCTTCTTCTTCTTCTTTAACCTGATTAAATTTGTTGTTCTCTTCTTTCACATTTTTCTTCTCTGTATTATGGATCTGGATTGATTCAACGCAATTAGCTTCGTCGTTCATTTTCTTCTTCGATTTGCACTTTTGAGTTGAAACAATGAATGAATCAACTTCAAATCAGTTGAATGACTACGATTTAGATGATTCTTATGAAACACATCAATTTGATAAGGTTTGGATTATTGAATTCTGAATTAAATTTAATGGAATAAAATTGCTAATTTTATTTGAAGTGAATTGAATGGAATGAGGTGATTTACATCTGAATTGAATTGAACTAAATTGATAATATGTAACTGTGAGTAATTGTGAGTGTCATTAACTGTGAGTAACTCTGAGTAAATTTGAGTAAGTTTTCGGTTCGATAAGTACTAAAGAGGTGGTTCATCACTTTCATATTTTCAGTTCGGTATGTAGAAAGTAGTCTTACAAAAATTAGACCAACATATTTTGTTTTCTTTCCTAAGCACTATATAATTGTTTCACCGTAATTAAGATTTTGGTTCACCGTAATTAAGATTTCGGTTCACCATGTAGACCAGCTGTGTTGTGGACGAAAAATTTGTCCCAAAGGTGGGAATGATTTTCAAGACCCTAGAAGAAGCTAGAAAGTTCTACAAACATTATTCCAAACTTGCTGGTTTTTCCACCAAAATAAGGAACACGACTCGGGATAGAGACAAGATTAAGAATCAACTAATTGTATGCTCTAGAGAGGGGAGGTGAAAATCAAAGATATCTCCAACTTTGAAGACAAACCCTTCAGCTGGGTTAAATTGTCCGGCTAGAATTTACGTACACATAATGAAGGATGTTGGTCTTTGGACAATTTCCAAAGTTGTTTTGAATCACTCACATCTTTGTTGTCCAGACCAGGATGAGATGCTCAAACAACACAGGGAGCTTAGCATGTTCGTGCGTCGCACTATTGAAACCCACGAGGAAGCTGGAATCAGACCGAGCAAAACCTACCAATCATTTGTGGCAGCAGCTGACAGCCACCGTGAACTAGGTTTTATAGAAAAAGACGTAAGAAATTACATCACAAGGGAAGTACAGAATATTTTAAAAAAAGACGATGCCAAAGAATTTGGAAAGTAGCTAGTAAGAATGAAAGAAAAGAACCAAAATTTCTTCTTTGAGCTCAACCTTGAAGGCGATCACTGCATTAAACATGCATTCTGGGCTGATGCAAGAAGCAGGGCTGCATTCGATTATTTTGGAGATGTGGTTTCATTTGATACCACATATAACACAAACAGGTATTCGGTTCCTTCAAAGATACTTTTGATGTTCAGTGGTTGTACATATTTTGGTTCACCATAGTGTGCTTGTTATTTATGCAGGTACAATTTGGTTTTAGGTTCTTTTGTTGGTGTGAATCACCACGAGTAGTCGACACTTCTTAGATGAGCGCTGATGAAAAATGAGGACATTCAATCATTCAAATGGCTATTTGAGTGTTGGCTACATTGCATGGGAGGGAAGGCACCAAAGGTATTCTTACCGATCAATGCGCATCGATTCAAAGGGCAATTGAGCTATGCATGCCAACAACAATTCACCGCTGGTGTATCTGGCACATCATGAAGAAGATCCCAATCAAACTAAATGGCTACAAGGGACACATTGATATTGAATAAGAGATGAGCCATGTTGTTTGGAACTCATACACAAAAAATGATTTTGACAGAAACTGGAACGATTTCCTCACAAAGTATGGTCTCGGAGGCAACAAGTGGCTTTCAGGTAATTGAGATTTCAATTCGAATAAGTTTTATGCTTATATATTTTTTTCCCAAAAGCATGCACTATTTTCGGTTCACCATAACTTATGAATTTGGTTCGGTTTGCAGAGCTGTACGAGGATCGACATATATGGATTCCGGTTTACTTGGATCACCACTTTTGGGCCGGGATGAGAAGCACACAAAGGAGCGAGAGCATGTATTCATTTTTCAACAAGTTCATCACACAGAATAGCTCCTTGAGACAATTCGTGAAGCAATACGACAATTGCCTCGCAAGCAGAGAACAAGCAGAGAGAGAAATTTGATGTTGCAGATTTTCACACTCTGATGCCGTGCGCAACACAATCAGCAATAGAGGCACAATTTCAGCGTGTATATACCCATGAGAAGTTCAGGGAAGTTCAAGCTCAATTTAGAGGTAAAGTGAATTATATCACAAGATCAATGCATTCTACCCTAGGTTTCACAACATATGAAGTCATAGAGCAGGTTTCCAACTCCACATTCAACAAGTTTGTCGTCACCTATGACGCAGTATCACGAGATGTAAAGTGCCATTGCTTGCTGTTTGAGTCTAGGGGCATATTGTGCCGCCATTCCCTAAGCGTTCTAAGCTTTGAGCGAGTGGATAACGTGGCACCTAAATACATATTGGAACGCTGGAGCAAGAACATAAAGAGGAGGCATACACACATCAAGAGCAGCCAAGATGAACCTGTATTAGAGCCAAGAAGTAAGAGATTTGACGAATTGATGTTTCAGTCACACAATATAAGTGAATTTGCATCCAAGTCTAAAGAGTTGACCGGAATTTTGCACTAAGCATTTGACAAGGTCATGGCAGAGATGGAAGAATATCAAGAGAGAAGGAAAGGAAAAAGTTTGTTAACCCACGAAGAAGCGACATTAATCAATGTGAATGATCTTCAAAGCACACCACGTACCAAAACAAGAGGTCAGCCCAAGAACATACTTGGATCAAACCTGGAAAAAAAGATCTCAAATGCCATAAAGAAAAAGAAAAAGACAGCTCCAAGCGAGGTAAAATTGACTTGCTTTTGATTAGTTAACAATTCAATTATTCATTTTCCTAATATAAATTAATTATGTCTTTTGTAGTTGAACCTTTTAGACTCCGGATCATCAATTCAGTCAAGTTCCACTCTTTACAATACACCATATATGAATTATCCAAGACAGGATTTTACAAGTTTTAGTTTTTATTAATGTAAATTTTTGTTCACCCATGAGCAAATTTCAGTTCACCATGGTTATAGCAGGTTTATTTTCTGAATGTTGATAGTCTTTAATGAATAGTCACTTTTTTTGTGAAATTCTATATTGATATATGTAGTTTTTTTATTCGTCTAGTGTATTAATTTCTAAGTCGAATAATAAGAATTTTTTTTTGGTTCATGGTTCAGAGTTCAGAGTTCTAATAGTAGCATTCTTTTAAAATTAAATTTGTGTTATGTTGAGATATGCACTTTTTTGGTGCACCAGTTGCATTAATTTCGGTTCATTGTGTTTGTGGGGTTTAGGGTTTAGGGTTTAGGTTTTAGATTTTAGGAATTTAGGGTTTATGGGTTCAGGGTTCAGTGTTCAGGGTTCTGGTTTTAGTGTTTAGGTTTAGGGTTTAGGGATTAGTGTTTAGGGATTCAGTGTGTTTCTACCTTTTGGTTCGCCCAGTGTAGTAATTTCGGTTCACTGTGTTCTTTTGGAGTTCATAATGTATTGGTAATCACCCTGATTTCTTTCACTGTGAACGTGCAATAAAACAGTAGCCAGGCAGTTCCAACAGGTATATAACAAGATAAGGAGTAATCCATCTTGAATCAGTATATACATTAACATTAGATCCATACATTAATATTAACATTTACATTAATGTTGACATATATACATTCAAAAGAAGCAGTGTCTGCTTTTTTAAACAAGTTGAACAAAATATTGTTAATTAGAGCCATTCAAACTGCACTGGTTTTGAGATTCACTTGATGTTTTTGAATCCGTTGGAACAATTTTTTCTTTTTTCATGAGCCTCTTTTGTCTTGTTCTTTCTACCAGCGTTATATTGTTAAATTCCGATTCTGATTTGGATTCCGAAAAAGATTCTTCTTCTGAAGAAGAATCCACAACAACAACTTTCTTTTCTTCTTTCTCCCTTTTTCTTTTCTCTTTCCCCTTTATTTGCTTTCTATACAAAAGTTCCTAAAACACAAAATTATTTAGTTAGCAGAGTATTTGAAACGGGGAAATACAAAAATAATCAGGTGAATCAAAATGACCACAAACACTCAACCAAATTTAATTCATGTCATGAATAATACGTGATAAACATTCAATTATCAAGAAAAATATTTCTGCATGCACAATGCTTCAAATAAACACATTACCATTGTGTCTGTTGCTTCCTTAGAAATCCGGTCGAGTATCATCTTCTTTGTCCAATAGGCCACCCACGGTGCCGGGGGAGCATCAAGTCCATCCAAGTGAGGGAACTTGGTTTTATGGAAGTAAATCAGCATCAAAACAAAAACACAGCCCTCAACGGACTATTTCTTCCCCTTTCTCTTATTTTCGATTCCCTTTCTCAAGAAGATGAGCACATGACATGCCCAATCCCACTGTCGAATGTTGTCCACACAAAAGATAGGCGGCTTATGGATCGCGGAGGCCATGCTTACCGTCGTCCACAGCAAGAAGCACTTCTGTATGAAGACGACAAAAGTCCTGCAGAATTTTTGCCAGTTCTCCTCCCCTTCAACACTCATATTTAGGACAGACTTTGTCAAAGTCGCCAACATAACACATTTGAAGCTGTCAAATATTGCCTTGTCTTCCTCATTCAGTTTGCGATAGTCAACCTTTTTAGGAAAACGATCCCCTACAATATTTTAATAGCAACAAATGAGTAAAAAAGGTTCAGTTTAATTTTTTACATACCAATGAAAATTTAAAGGGAGCAATGAACCAAAATTTAAATGAGCAATGAACCGAAAATAAGCAGGAAGTGGAAAGTGTATTACCGTCGTGGCTTATCCCTAGCGCAGCTGCTACCTTGGCAGGTGTTATGTATATTTTTCCATGGAGAGTTTTTAGGAAACCATGATACTCGTCATAGCAATCAATCAATTCTCTTAAGAGGGCATGAGATACCTTCATTTCTGGGACATGTGCCAGGGCACCGAATCCCATTTCTTCAACTATAGCTTTCTTTTCCTGACTCATATTCTTGAACACTGTTGCTAAATGATAGTATTTCTCCATGCAAAAGAAGTACTGAACAGAGTAACAACCAATTTCAAAGCCCTAGTTACACTATCCACTGAACTGAATGAAAATAACAACAAATTTCATTCCAAGCCCTAGTTATACTGTAAAAATACATTCACAATAGTTCAACTTTCTAAACGAAGCAAATCAATCCAGGAAACCTAAAATGTAACTAGGAGAAACGCGACATTGCAAGATTTCAAGAAACTTGGAGAAACGAAGCAAATCAATCCAGGAAACCTAAAATGCAACTAGGAGAAACGAGACATTGCAAGATTTCAAGTGAACAGTAGTTTTATCATACCTTTGGTAGTCTTTGTTGCTGTTTTTGTTCTTTTGAGGTTGTTCGTTGCCAAATCTTCTCGCTATTCTTCTGTAGTAGTAGTTTTCGTAGAGAACGTGATTGAAATTTGAGTGATTTTGAGAGAGATTTGAAGAGAAGGATAGGTTTTGTGCGTTTTGAAGAAGAATTTTGTTTTTTTTATAATGAAGCGCGTGGATGTCACGTTTATTTTAGTGATGTTGGAGGCGGGTAAATTTATCTGGGCGTGGGTCAATTTGGGATTTAGGGTTTATGGGTTTAGGGTTCATTGTTTAGGGGTTCAGTGTGTTTCAAAATTTTGGTTCGCCCCGTGTATTAATTTCGGTTCACCGCTTTCATGGTTGAGGGTTTAGGGTTCAGGATTAAGGGTTCATGGTTTAGGGGTCTAGGGTTCAGGGTTCTAAGGGTTTAGGGTTTAGGGTTCAGCATTTAGGGTTCAGAGTTCAGTGTTCAGGGTTCAAGTTCAGAGTTCAGGGTTCGGGTTCAGGGTTTAGGGTTCAGGGTTTAGGGTTTAGGTTTTAGGGATTTAGGGATTTAGGGTTTATGGGTTCAGGGTTCATTGTTCAGTGTTTTAGGGTTTAGGTTTTAGGGTTTAAGGATTTAGCGTTTAGGGTTTAGGGTTTAGTATTTAGAGGTTCGGTGTGTTTCTACCTTTTCGGTCCGCCCTGTGTATTCATTTCGGTTCACCTCTTTCATGGCTAAGGGTTTAAGATTTAGGATTAAGGGTTCAGGGTTTAGGGGTCTAGGGTTCAGGGTTCTAAGGATTTAGGGTTTAGGATTTAGCATTTAGGGTTCAGAGTTCAGTGTTCAGGGTTTAGGTTCAGAGTTCAGGGTTCGAATTTAGGGTTTAGGGTTTAGGTTTTAGGGTTTTAGGGATTTAGGATTTATGGGTTCAGGGTTCATTGTTCAGTGTTTTAGGGTTTAGGGTTTAGGTTTTAGGTTTTAGGGTTTAGGAATTTAGTGTTTAGGGTTTAGGGTTTATGGTTCAGGGTTAGGGGTTCAGTGTGTTTCTACTTTTTCGGTTCGCCTAGTGTATTAATTTCGGTTCACTGTGTTCTTTTGGATTATAAATGTATTCATAAATACAGTGATTGCAATCACTGAGAACCTGGAATAAAACAGCAGCCACACAGTTCCAACAGATATATAAATATTAACATTTGATACATACATTGATATTAAGAATAGATATATACATTAACATTTACATATATACATTTGAAGTATGCATTTTTTTTCTCTTTAAACAAGTTTAAAAAAATATTGTTAATTACAACTAGTATATGCTATTTGCTATCTAAATCCCCATATGTGTATTTACAATAAGGGTTGGTGAGGAAAGCAGAAGGCTTGGTGAGTCTTATTGCTTCAGATTCCGAAATTACTTGGTCTCTCATTTTGTTCATTTCATGAAACAGAAAATGTGGACCATATTGGTATCTGAAGTCATTAATTTCTTTCTGAATTTCAATTGAAATGAATTAGTTACATAAGAAATGAACCCAAATGAAATAAGAACAATATTATTCAAAGCCCTGATCTTACTATAAAAATGCAATCACAATAACGCTACATCCTGAACACATTAAATATCAAGTAAATCAAAACCACATTAAATAACAACAAATTTAATTCAAAACCCTAGTTATACTGTAAAAATAAAATCACAGTAACCCTAAACCTAAACAAATTAAAAGGAGGCCACCGAATCGAAAAATATTCACTTAGTGAATCAAAATTATAAGAGCCACCGAACTGAAAAACTTTCACTTGGTGAATCAAAATTATATGAGCTACCGAACCGAAAACTTTATATGTGGTGAATAAATGGTGATCAATTATCAATCAACAAAAATAGTATTTTCTGCATGGAAAACAACTATTGAACAGAGTAAGAACCAACTTCAAAGCTCTACTTACAATATCAACTTAACTGAATGAAATAAGAAAAGAAAGAAGTTTATTAATTTAGAAAGTACTTACTTGTGTCCAAGCTTTATATTTATATCTCTTGCCGCTCTTTATTTTTTGTGGATCTATTATTTCCAGCCATTTCATTACGAATATTCCACAATCATAGCTAAGCAAGAATTGAGTATAATACGATCATTAGTATATAAAATAAAACACATTAAAAATAGCACTATAGAAGAGAAAGATTCTTACTTTGTATGTTGACCATTCAATGGGATATACTCTGCTTCCTCTTCCAGTGCATCCTTTATCAAGGGTTCCGCCCCCAGCGTACACCCTCATCTGGGAAATTATTAAACTCTGAAAGAGACAAAAAAAGTAAATAAACAAAACCAACAACAGTGAACCAAACTCCTCTCATGTACAGAATAATTTCAATAATTTACAAGAAAATAACTTACAACAAATTTGTTTATTTCCTTTCTCGAATTAGGTATTTCTTCTGGCTTCTTGTTGATAGGGTCAAGGATATAGAATTTCTTATTGTTTTCATCAGCAATCGAATTTCTTATTGTTTACATCAGCAATCCACAACCACCAATGCCCTCCATTGCAAATTGGGACAAATAGCTGAAGTTTCGGAAAATTATAGAATATTTTAGTGGAAACAATAGCAAACAAGAGAATTATCAAAGGATTTTAAATATTACAACTTACAAATGGATGGGATGCAAGTTTTCTTTTGTCAATAAACTGCCAGTAGTGGTCATACTGCTGAATATTAAAACTGTGGATTTTTTGTGCTCTTATCATAGTACTTGTCGCCATATGTTCCCACGATAAAATTCTGCAAAATGAACATCAGTTAAATCATATATCACTGAACTAAACAAAAATCATATGCTGAATAAAACGTGAAAAACATTCAATCTTCAAGAGAAAAGTTTTTTTAATCCAAAAGTACTCAAAAGAAGACATAAGAATCAGGTGAATCAATATTAACATTCTCACTTAACCGAAAAGTAATAAGCAGTGAATAAGAAATTTACTTACCACAATATCCATTGGCACAATATATATTTGTTCTTGATACCTCTTAGTTTTTATTTCATTGAGAATCAAGTTGTGTATACTAACCACCTACAGGATGAAAATTTATGAGACATACTATATAAGAGTGTTTAAAAAAATCATTAATGTTAACGCAATTGGCAAAGGATTTTACCACAGCATGCACTTGTTCTTTGGGCTTTAGAGACGTGAAATATTCTCTTAATCCCTCGTAGAGTCCCTAATGTTTCAAGACAAATAATGGTTCATATTCATTGGTACCATCTTTTGTCTGTTTTACATGTGTCATCCAATGATAACACTTTTCAATCAGCTCGTTCGTGATTTTTGTCTTTTTCTGCGGGGTTTTATAAACTTTAGCTACTGGTAAGGTTGGTTCTGAAGATGTTCCTTCAGCAAATTTTAATGCTGCTTCCACTCCAGCCTCTATCACCGCCTCTGCCAGGATGTCAAGCTGTGAATCACTCTTTTGAGAAGGCTGAGTTGGTTGAGATACTGGTGGACTTATCCCAAGGCTAAAAAAAGGCCTTTCATCTTCAATTTCCCTAGGTTGCGCAGCACTGCAGGATGATAGATATTTAATAATGATATTAAACAAAAATAATATTTAATCAATATAGTGAACCGAAATCGAAACAAATAGTGAATCCAAATCCAAACTAACAGTGAACCGAAATGATATTAAACAAAAATGATATTAAAGAAAAGCAAGTACATACCTGTCAAATGATGACAAGATTAGAGTTTCTTTTTCTGATTGCCGTGCCACCAGAGGTTCTTTGGATTGTTCTTCATTAGAAACTTGATAGACATCTGCATCCTTGAAAAACTGTTCAATAACAGAGCTTGTAATAGACCTCGTAACACCCTGCTTGTTGGGTTCTGGAGGGCAGCTATAAGAAGCATAAGAGAGTCCAAAGACAATAACACATTGAATTCATTTCTGGTTTCAACCGAAACATAATTAAACCATGTATAAGCAGTAAACATTATCGATATTTATTTAAGCAGTAAAACTTACACATCAATAAGTGCTTCTTGTTTGGATTGTTGCTCTGTTGGTTATTCGCACGGCTGTTCCAGAGGTCTGCTTCATTAAACAGTAAACATTTCTATAATTATCCCAAACTATTATCATATTTAACAATGATATTTAACAGAAATTACACTAATTATTATAGTGAACCGAAAACCAAACTTATACTTAACCAAAACCTAAACGTACAGTGAACTGAAATTATATTAAACAAAAGTGATATTAAAGAATTTAATGCTTACACATTAACAGGTGCTTCTTGTTCTGATTCTTGTTGCACCGGTGGTTTTTGATCTTGTTGTTCTTGTTCTTTTGCAGGGTTGTTGCATTAAATAGTAAAGATTTCTATAATTATCCCAAACTATTATCATATTTAACAATGATATTTAACAGAAATTACACTAATCATTATAGTGAACCGAAAACTAAACTTATACTGAACCAAAACCTGAACGTACAGTGAACCGAAATTATATTAAACAAAAGTGATATTAAAGAATTTAATGCTTACACATTAACAGGTGCTTCTTGTTCTGATTCTTGTTGCACCGTTGGTTCTTGGGCTTGTTATTCTTGTTCTTTTGCAGGGCTGTTGCATTAAATAGAAAATAGTTCAATAACAACCATTACAATTAATAAAAAAAATTATGTGTAATTTACTCTTCATTAGAAACTTCATACACATAGTCATCTTTCATTAAGTCTTCAATTACAGAACTCGTAAGAGATACTGTAACACCCTGCTTTTCAGCTTCTTGAGGGCAGCTGTAATAAGTAGAAGAGAGTCCAAAGACAAGAACATATTGAATTCATTTCTGGTTTCCTCTTGTGGTGAATTATATAAGAAGTAAACATTGAACAAGATTCATGTGGTGAATAAATATTTATTAACTTACTTATTATTAGATGTTTGTTGTGTTTCCTCTTGTGGAGGGACATAGATGAAGTCATCCTTCATCAACTCTTCCTGAACTAAACTTGGAAGAGACAATGCAAGAGGAGGTCTAAGGAATGTAAACAAAAATAAAGTTAATGTTGAATAATTAGAATAATTAGAATTTGTTTTGAAAAATAGGAATTTGCACATTGAAACACTCACATTTCTAAAGGTTCAGAACGAGTTTGTTGTTGAAACTCAACGATTTGTACTTCAGATTCAGGTATAGCTCTAGTGACATTTAAACGCAATTTTCTTTTGATTAATTAAACAAAAATTCTTAACTAAATTTAAAAGAGTAACATAAATATTTTTAACTTACACTTGTGGAGTTTTAGACGTCTTTCTTGGGAAGATTTTCTTTTTTCTAAAATATTTGACCGGGCTTTTCGGGGTATTTTTCCTAAAAAAAATAACAAATTAAAATTAGAAACCAAGATTAAAAGCAGAGGTCTAGAAAGACATTAAATTCATTTTTGGGCAACCACCGAACCGAAAATACAATATGCAGTGAACCAATTTACCTGGTATTGCTTGCAGCATCTACAGAAGGTGTAAAGCTTCCTTGTGTCTGTAAGACTTGATCACTATCAATATTTACAGTTGGCACCCTAAGCAATATAAATAAATATTAGTAATTGAGTCTAGAGGAATTAGAAAAGGTTGTAGCAAAAATATGCCAAGTAAGAAAAATAATTCGTGAATAATAAATTGAATCTTACGTCTGAGAGAAATCATTTTGTCCCTGTGGAGAGTCAAACTGATTCGGAGCAATATTTGTTGACTGAGCTCCATCATTTCTTTTCTTTGATCTTTTCTCCATTATTATCTCCAATGCTCGTTTTCTTTTTTTGGCAGCATTGTCTTTTTCTTGTTCAGTTCTGAAAGTTCATAAAATAAGTATCAAGAAACCTAAAATCTAAGTATCAGTAAAAGAAAATATGATTCGAGAAACTTACTCCTTCTCAGGTTGGGTTGGTGTTTTTGCCACTCTTTCTGGTTGTTTTCTTCTTTTTATTATGGGTGTTTTCTCAGTTTCATTTTCTCTGTAAAACAGATAAACACATTGAATTTATACCGGAG
Source organism: Arachis ipaensis (assembly GCF_000816755.2). Lineage (NCBI taxonomy): Eukaryota > Viridiplantae > Streptophyta > Magnoliopsida > Fabales > Fabaceae > Arachis > Arachis ipaensis. Next base: position 24,259,466 of record NC_029793.2, read on the forward strand.
ACAAGACACTAACGATGAAGTCAACCAAACCCAAAGATAACACCGAACCGAAATAAATTAAACTGCTAAACCGAAACATAGAAGCCCACCGAACCGAAAATAGATATATATGCAATTAACAAATATACTTACTCGTTTTTAGATTCGCTTGTGCTCTCTGAATCTATAGGCACAGGCTTTTTTTGTGTTTGTTTTTTAACCACTTTCAATAGTTGTTTTCTTTTTTTTGTGGTTTTTTTTCTTCTTCTCTGCAATACATAAGAACAAGTGCATAAGAACACATTTAAGCAAATACAAATTAAATGAAATTGATATGAAAATTAAACTTACTAGCTTTCGGATTCAGATTTGGAAAGTCTTTCCTCTTCTGAGGAAGAATCCGTCTCAACATTTTTTTTATTTTCTTTTCTTTTTCTTTTTTCTCCAAGTTACTTTTTTTTGTTTTTTCTTTCTTTTTTTGCTTTTTATACAGAAGTCCCTAAAATAGAAACAAGGTCTCAATTAATTAATCATCAAAATAACAAATTAACAATTCGGTGAACCGAATAAAGTAATCCTACCGAACTGAAAAACATTCATATGGTGAACCAAAAATATTCATATGGCAAAAAATAATTAACAACTATTTATTCATCAAGAAAAATATTTCTTAATGCAGAAACATTCAAATGAACAAAACTAACAATTGCAAGTAGGACAAATAATTTAGTTATAACCTAAAAGCATTTCAAAGCAAATTTTTTGGGGAATTTTAGTATAGTACTTACCAATGGTTGTGTTGTTTCGGATGAAATCCGTTCAATGATCTTTTCCCTTGTCCAATAGGCCACCCATGGTGCAGGGGGAGCATCGGGTGCAAATGGACGGGGAAACTTTGTTTCATGGAAGTATATCAACATTAATACAAAAACACAGCCATCAACAAACTGTTTGTTCCCCTCTCTCTTATTTTCAACTCCTTTCATTAAGAAGTTGAGAACATGCTTTGCCCAATCCCATTCCCTAATGTTATCCACATGAAAGATCGGTGGCTTGTGGATTGGGGAGGCCACACTTACCGTTGTGGGGAGCAAGAAGTACTTTTGTATGAAGACAACAAAAGTCCTCTTGAATTTTTTCTGGTTCTCCTCCCCTTCTACACTCATATCCAGCACATTCCTTGCCAAAGTTGCCAAGAGAATATTTTTTACGCTGTCAAATATTTCCTTCTCTGCTGGATTCAGCTTGCTGTAATCTACCTTTTCAGGAAAAATATTTCCTACAATATTTTAATAGCAAAAATAAGACAAAAACGGCCAGTTTAATTATCCGAACACCAATGAACTGAAAATAAGCAGTAAGTGGAAAATATATTACCTCCATTGTTTATGTCGAGGGCAGCTACTACCTTCCGAGGAGTTATGTTTATTGTCCCCTGTAGAGTTTTCAGGCATCCTCTCTCTATATCAAACCGATCAAGTAATTCTACCAACAGTGTATTGGAGACGTTCATTTCTGGCACATTTGCCAGACCACCAAATCCCATTTGTTCCAAATATCTTTCTTTTCTTGACTCATTTTCCTGTACACTGTTGCTATTGCCCTTGTTTGGCATCTGCAATAGTGAGTTTTCTGCAAGTTTTGAAACAGAATGTGAGGGTATATTTATAATACAAAATAGATATTATTCAAATAAAAGTGGATAAATATATTTAATCTGCTTACGTTATAATGTGCCTTCTCCTTCATTATTGCCATATTCTTGTGTTTTGCTGTAATAAAAAATTTTGGTCAATATATCATTAATATATCAACAACCATAAGCATGTGTAAGTTAAACAAGTCAATTAGAATGCTACAACCGACCGAACCAAAAATTCCTCATGCACAGAACCAAAATAAAAAAGGCTACCGAACCGAAAAATGTTCATATGGTTAATAAATGATGATCAGCTTTCAATCAACAAAAATACTATTACAGTAGTATGGCTTATCAAAGTGAAAGAGTTGTCTCTAATGTAAATTGTCCTAAACAAAACTCATTCAATACATCAACAACCACAACCATGTGTATGTTAAAGAAGTCAATTACAATGGAACCACCCACCGAACCGAAAATCCTTCATGCACAGAACCAAAATCGAAAAGGCTACTGAACCGAAAAATGTTCATGTGGTTAATAAATAACGATAAGCTTTCAATCAACAAAAATACTATTACAGTAGTATGGATTATCAAAGTGAAAGATTCGTCTCTAATATGAATTGTTCTAAACAAAACTCATTCAATACATCAACAACCACAAGCATGTAAATCTTAAAGGCCAGATGGATTATCAACAACCACAAGCATGTATATCCATACTATTACAGTAGTATGTATTATCAAAGTGAAAGAGTTGTCTCTAATGTGAATTGTTTTAAACAAAACCCATTCAATACATCAACAATCCACCGAACTGAAAATCCTTCATGCATAGATCCAAAATCACAAAGGCCACCAACTGAAAAACGTTCATGTTGTTAATAAATTATTATCAATTTTCAATCAATAAGAATATTATTCTTCAATGGAAAATAAGTACTGAAAATAGTAACAGAGCTCTAATTAAACTATCCAAACCAATAAGAACAAGCAACTATATCTTAAAGCCCTAGTTATGTCTCTAATGTGAATTGTTTTAAACAAAACTCATTCAATACATCAACAATCCACCGAACCGAAAATCCTTCATGCACAGAACCAAAATCACAAAGGCCACTGAACCGAAAAACGTTCATGTTGTTAATAAATCATTATCAATTTTCAATCAACAAGAATAGTGTTCTTCAATGAAAAATAAGTATTGGAGATAGTAACAGAGCTCTAATTAAACTATCCAAACCAATAAGAACAAACAACTATATCTTAAAGCTCTAGTTATGTCTCTAATGTGAATTATTTTAAACAAAACTCATTCAATACATCAATAACCCACCGAACCGAAAATCCTTCATGCACAGAACCAAAATCACAAAGGCCACCGAACCGAAAAACGTTCATGTTGTTAATAAATCATTATGAATTTTCAATCAACAAGGATAGTGTTCTTCAATGGAAAATAAGTACTGAAGATAGTAACAGAGCTCTAATTAAACTATCCAAACCAATAAGAACAAGCAACTATATCTTAAAGCCCTAGTTATGTCTCTAATGTGAATTGTGTTAAACAAAACTCATTCAATACATCAACAATCCACCGAACCGAAAATCCTTCATGCACAGAACCAAAATCACAAAGGCCACTGAACCGAAAAACGTTCATGTTGTTAATAAATCATTATCAATTTTCAATCAACAAGAATAGTGTTCTTCAATGAAAAATAAGTATTGGAGATAGTAACAGAGCTCTAATTAAACTATCCAAACCAATAAGAACAAGCAACTATATCTTAAATTAAAGCCCTAGTTATGTCTCTAATGTGAATTGTTTTAAACAAAACTCATTCAATACATCAACAACCCACTGAACCAAAAATTCTTCATGCACAGAACCAAAATCACAAAGGCCACCGAACTGAAAAATGTTCATGTTGTTAATAAATCATTATCAATTTTCAATCAACAAGAATAGTGTTCTTCAATGGAAAATAAGTACTGATGATAGTAACAGAGCTCTAATTAAACTATCCAAACCAATAAGAACAAGCAACTATATCTTAAAGCCCTAGTTATACTGTAAAAATCATTCACAATAGTTCAATCCGCTAAACGAAGCAAATCAAACCAGTAAAACTGAAATGAAACTAGGCAAAATGCGACATTGCAAGATTTTAAATGAACAGTAATTTTCTCATACCTTTTGTAGTCTTTGTTGCTGTTTTCGTTTGTTTCTGGTTGTTGCTTGCGAAATCTTCTTCCGATTCATTTACAGTAGTGGTTTTCACAAAGAATGTGATTGAAGTTTGAGTGATGTTCAGAGAGATTCAAAGAGAGTAAGTGTTTTGGGGTATTGATTTCGTGTTGAAGATGTAACGTTCATTCATAATAAAGCGCGAATGGAAAAACGAGACTTTTTTGTGTGGCGCGTGTTTCTCACTCTACATTTAATGCGCTTGAAACAATTTGGTCTTGGGCCTATATGGTTATATGGTTATATATGGATGTGTAGCAGTCCTGAAAAAATAAATAGAAGAAAACATTTAGTACAATCTTTTGAAAATAAGCAACTTAACATTGGATTTATTTATTTATTTATTTATTGTGTATGTACTAATATATTTAGAGTGGTCATCAGCTCTTAAATATAATTTATATACTTGTTCAGTTTCGAGTTTAAACATTCCCATATACAAAGTAGTTAAAATCGCATTTTAACTCGTAGAAACGCATAATTTTATGCTTTTACTCTATCTTTCTATTATGCTTCTGTTTATTGTCCAAAACCAAGTTTTATTATACGGAATTGTCGCTCAAAAATGTAGAGCCACTGAAATCGTCGCTTCTGTCGCGATGTTGCGTTTCAGGTTGAAGAAGCTCTTTTCTTAGCCCTGATTGCAGCCCAACTCAACCCAATGGCCCAATCTGAATAAAAGACAATAGAAGATGAGCCCTAGCAGACTAACAGTCCCTAATCTCTTAAGTCTTAACCTCCCTCACTTTTATAGTTTATTTCCAATTCTCCATGGCCAAAATTTCAAAATTTTACCTCTCTCAAGTCTCAATCGCTGACTCTCTCTGACTCTCTATCTTTCTATTCCTTTGAAATTTGAATTTTGCGCAATCGGATTCCCCAATTCGGAGTGTCGCTGACTCGCTGTGAGATATGCCGCTGGTGTTGTCGAATCGGACTGGTAGTGGCTGGACTGCGTGAGTGTCACTTTGCGATTGCGACTTGCGAGACTCGCTGGCTCTCTCCCCCTGTCTCTAGTTCTCTGACTTTGCCTCTCTAGCTCTGGAATTCGGATCGTTGCTCTTCTCCTCCTCTTTGCTGCTAGTTCATTAGGTAAGTTAAGACCTTTTTATTCTCTTCAGTCTTCAATATTCAATCTACTACTTATTGATCAAACTTCAATTGAAAAGTCTAATTGATCAATCTTCAAAGTAAATATTTCTACTACTTATTACAAGCAAGAATATTAAACAGAATTCAAAGCCTCTTGATTCTACTATTAACAATTATTATTATTATTATTTTTATTTTGGTAAAAATTACTATTATTTTGATTTATTATTTTAGATGTTGATTATTGTGAGTCTTTCATTTTATGTTTATACATGCTTAGTCTTTGAGCATCATATCTTACCTTAATTTATTATGCCCAATGATATTTAACATAAAATATTTTGGGACAATAGCTGTTTATGATTAAAAATTTTAGAATCTTGTTAGGAGGCTTTGAAGCACACCATTAGCTTAGTAGCTATCTATGAGCACTAAAATTTTATAAATCATGAGATCTGAGAGTACTCTATATTTTTACCTGCTTATACTTAAAACTTTATGTAACAAGGTTTATTGATTTTGATATGAATATGATGCTGTGACTTAAATAGTGCTTTAGTTATCTTAATAACTTAAATTTATTTTATTCTATTTTGTTCTGAATTACTTAAAATGCTTAATTGAATTTTTTTGGTTAAATTTCTTTTACCTGAATGGTTAAATTATTATTGTGGCATTGAATATAATTTTTAATTTTTTGTTATGCTGGTATTTTTTTTAAATTGAATTGTTGAACTTTAGTTGTTAAATTTGATGGTTGTAATTGACATTGAACATAATTCTATAATTTTTATTAAATTATTAACTTTTTGCTGTGATATTGAACTGATCTGTTGAATATTTATGAGTTTGAAAAATTTTTCCGAGAACTTCTTCCTCTGATAATGAAAATGGTAATGTGAAAATTTGTGAAACTCGTAAAGATTTTATAACTTATGAAAAATAGAATGATTATTAAATGACTTGTTTAGATTTTAGTTAACTAGTTATTCATTCTAGTAATTTGATTGGTTTATTTGTTACTTAAATTTATTTTTAGTGTCGTATAAACTTGTGAGTTGTGAATTTGTGTTTTAATTTGTAAATTGTAAATGTGTTAAATTGTGATTTTTTTACTTACTATGATATATATATTAGTTATAATGCTATGAATAATTTAATTTATTTAAGATTTATTTTATTATCTGTGAAATTAATTTTTGTTATCAAATTTTTTAAAATTTTTATATTTTACGAATCATGTTTATATTTCATCTTATGACTCAACAAATTACAATTTTAGATTAGTTTAATAAAAGTAAAAACTACAAATTCATTGCCTTACCATACACTTAGTTTTATTATAAATATAAAGCTTCCACGGAAAAGTAAGAACGAACCATGCATTTTCTTTTGTATCTTGTATTACTTTTATTTTCTTGATCCTTCAATCATAATCTATACTAATTTTCGGTTAAAAAATAAATACCAAATTTATAATAGCCTTTTCCCTAACCCAACAACGATCTTTTGCAAATGAATTATTTGTATTGGAGAATAAAAAATTCATAATTCTTTTTATTTATTTATAATG
>NC_029793.2:24266030-24267281 GCF_000816755.2 Arachis ipaensis
AACATTAAAAAAATATATTTTATATTTTATTATTATAATTTGAATCAACCAAATATTTATTACTAATTTATATATATAATTATAATTGATCCATCCTCTTTAATTCGGATTATACCAACGACTCCGGAAATATAATTTATGTTTGTATGTGCCCGTGCTGCCTCCCCAACAAATAGATGAGGTTCCACCCTTCGGCTCCAAGAAAAGCTGATTTTAACTTCAGTTAGACGAGCTATACCTCAGAGCACTCGCACCCACTCAGAGCACTCGCACCCACGCAGGAACAATAATTATTATTGAATGATATTTAATTATTTATTCAAATGGATTAAAATAATAATTATTCAAGAAACAAAACGGATACATTTTATGAATAAAAGAAAGGAGAATGTATATCGGCATTTCGCGAAGAAAAACTGAAAAAGAAAGTATTTTTTGAATTATTCTAACACATTGAATTTTTTTTCTTTTGTTATTAATTTCTCTATAGCCACAAATAACCGAATTCCACGTGTGCAGGAAATGCGGTTCATGATCTTAGTTTTGAAAACCAAATTGATGAAATTAACAATACACATATCTAATAATTAAGGAATAATCTATATAATATAATGTAGTAGCTAGTGTAATAGTTCTAATATAGCTGGAGCTTATCCTCATCGTCGATGGTTGGTGGTGTTATAATGACGTCAAAGTCACTTAGAGTCCACTCAGCAACTTCATCGCTGTCACTAACAAATATCTCAGTACCACTATCAAGTGATGTCCATTTTCTTTTAGCTGGAGGAGTGCCTGGATCCTGCACCACATAAGAGAATAATAATGGAATCAGAAAAAGAAATCATATTCGTATTATTTTATGTTTTTTTTTTAGAGATAAATTTTATTGTTAAATTTTTGTCAATTATTTTTAATATTTAAAGTCCAAGATATACAAGAAAAAAAATTTACACAAAAATAATACATATAACATTTTTTATTAAGAAATATAAAGAAAAACTAATAACTAATTTTTAGTTTTAATTTTAACTATACTTATTGAAAATTACTTGTTCATAGGAATTGAGATAAATCTTAAAAATTGTTGAATGCGGTATGGTGAGATAAATATAATAAAATAATATCATCTGTATATGAGCAAGGACAGGTAGACACAATAATTTCATTATAAAATACAGTTATTAGGAATCCGGTTGTCGAATCAATCGTTTGAACTTTCTTTTGAAAAAAAAATGGCAAGAAAATCTGCTG
>NC_029793.2:24268732-24272006 GCF_000816755.2 Arachis ipaensis
TATGTACTTATTAAAAATAATTTTTATTCTTATTTTTCTAAAAATATACCTGCTATACCATTTGAAAGCAAATCTTTGAAAAAAAAATAGATAATTAATTTTTGAAAAGCAACAGTAATACCAAACCCGTTATGACTATTAAGACTGAATAAATAGCAAGACAACATAACATAAAAAGTGTTATAAATTTGAAAACATGTACACATGGCTACCCAGTTTTGTCCCAAGACACAAATTTTATGTATCTTTTATTTTTTCAAAAAGTTAGAACAAAAAGGAATACAAACTTTCTATTTCCTAATTCTATATTTGTGACCTATCCCAATTACTTTTTGTTTTCATTGTTTACGGTATCCCTAGACCCAACGGGACAAAGACTAATTCATCGCGGATCTAAATTCTATTTATGAGTCTGTCGCTGACCAATAAGTTGTTGCATGCATAAGGCAGGATTTAAACTCCCGACACTTACTTATGCGGGCAAGTGAGCTGACCGCTCGCACAACCCAAGTTGGTTACCTATCCCAATTACTAAACATTACCTTATTAACCAAGGTAACGAACATCACCGTACGATGAATGATATAAGAAATTCAAAATAGTGATAATTTATATGAAGTTGGGAGTTGAGATTCGTTAGATAAAAATTTAATCAAATTATTTAACAATTTTTAATTATCAATTTCGCACGAAAACAGCTGCATTTGAGTTTTTATCTTTTTCTTACTAACCTGATAGAAGTAAAGCCTACTAGACAAGGCACCAACTTCAAGCTCCCATGTCCTTGCATCTCCAACCCAACCATCACCCTTTTTAGTAGGGTACCCATACTCACCCCAAATAGGATGAGGTAGCAACTGAACTATCTCTTGTGCCTGAGGATTACTATAAGGGTCACAAGTATCCACTTCATGCTCCAAATGTTTAGCATTCCCTGGTGCACAATAATAGTGGTAAGCAGAGTAAGGGAAATTATCAGTGTCATTCCTGTAAATCTTTCTATCTTCTGGTGTTATATGATATGGTGGGCAATTTCTTTGCCCTGTTGGGCTACACCATGCTGGGGTTTCAGGGTTGATGATCATCTCACTGTATCTAGTTACATCACTGAGTACATCACCATCACAAGGTGTACCATTATTCTTCCAGCAACTTCCAATGTCAAGGAGGTAGAATTGGCTCTTAGCTCCTCCACCAAGCTTGATGTCTAAGGTGAACCTCACTTTGAAATTTGGTGACTCCGGAAGCTGCAAAGTTGAAAAAACCATAAATTGGTTTAATTTTTTTGCCAACCAACATTGAATTGAATGCCTAGTTAGAAATTGGTCAATTGTTGCCACTTTTCCAGAAAACATTGAATTGAATGCCTAATTAAACAAATTGAAGTGAAATGGTCTATGTTCCTGATAGATTCTCTTAAACAACCTTCAAATTACAAAATGAAAGAAAAACATTATTGTCCTTTAAAATTAATTGTGTTTATTTAGCATTAACCTTTAAAATATTATGTCTACAACTATATTTAATAATTGTACCTAAAGTCCTAACTAAAAACAAGAGAAAAGAGTATTGCCAAATTAGTATAGAATTTTTTTTCTCTTACCTTTATTATTGTAGTTGTTGAACATAATTGATGAATAAATTTCAGACATATCTTTCTTGATCTTAAAATATTGGATCTGAAGGAACTTTGGGATTAAAGTAATGAACAACTACTCACAATTTTGAGCATTCCTCTTGTATCATAATGGTAACCACCAGAAAATCCTTTTGTTGCATCAGCTCTAAGGTAAAGCATCAACCAAGGGTACTTCTTTGAAGTCTTGAGCTTATGTTTGAACACCCAACTCCCAACACTGACCTTCTTCTCCCAAATCACTTCATAGTAAGAAAGACCATCATATCCATCATCATCACAATCAAAACCCAAATCATAAGAACCACTGAACCCTCCACTCATTGTGCCCTCTTTGATCTGTGTCTGTTGATGGCACAAGATTGGTTGGTTCATGCACCCTTTGCCAAAGCAGGGGAACCGGCCGGGGCTATCGAAAGGCGGTACCTTCTTACCATTTTGAGGACACAGGCCAGACATGGTGTCATAGTTTCCATTCTTGAGCATTATCATCCAAAATTGCCATGGATTTGGTGTGTCCTTAACCTCACATAAAGAACCAAGATAGAGCTCCTTCTTAGCTGCATAAATGTCAGTGTTGTTGATATCTTGTGGCCCAACACCATCAAATGGTTGCCCAACCCCAAGTTTGTTATCAGCTTCTGTAACCTTGTGTATCAGTTTCCCAGAATCTGGAATCACCAAAGAAGAAAAAAGGAAGAGATTTTTTGAACAATCAATTCCTCATACACCTTGTAGACACCCACATTCAAATTCTTCCTTTTTTCTTTGAAAAATAATAAGAGAGGAGAATACTATATCAATATTTTTGAAAACAAAATTACTCTTCTCTCTTGTTAGTGTAGTTATTGAGCACAGTTGCTAAATATAATTCTAAACATAACATTTTACCCTTTTTCTTTTGTTTACCCCTTGAGCTGAGTTGGTTGTTACAAATAACAGAATTCTAAATGAAAACTCAGATTATTTTAATAACAATAATAATAAATAAAAAACTAAAGTTACTTAAGAAAGGGTAAAGGAGTAAAGGACATAAGTAATAAGGGTGGTAGAATAGAAAAAAAGAAACATGAGATTAAAAGGGGCAAAAACAAATGAAAATATGAATCAAAGTGATTTTGACAAACCTGAAAGATCAAAGCAATCAGCAGCTCTAGGACTACCCATGAGAGGTGCTTCTTGTCCAACTTCATTGCAGAAGTTCCAACCTTCAAATCCCACTCTTAAACCATCTCTCTTCATTCCTGGGTCTCCCACAGCGGGGACATGGCTCTGAGCTCTTGTTATGGTGAGAAACACAAGAAGAAACAGAAACGTAGAATGGGAATGCTGCTTCTTTTCCATGATTGCAATTCCCATTGCCAATGAGATTCTCTATTGGATCAAGGGACAGTGTCTCGTGAGCATTGTTGTTGTTGTTGGAGGGTCTGATGTTATTGTTAGGAGTACCTTCCACTTCCAGACACAGTTTTTTATTTGAAAGAATCTTGGCTTTTCCCTTTCAAAGTACTACTGCCTTTTTTTCCGGAACTTCCTATCTGTTGTTCACTTATTTCATGTCCTTATTTATTGCTCCTTGAGTTTTCAAATAAATAAATATTTTTTTAGAAACTTTTTTAACTAAAATAACAAAATAAT
>NC_029793.2:24272995-24273305 GCF_000816755.2 Arachis ipaensis
TTTCTTTTCCATGATTGCAATTCCCATTGCCAATGAGATTCTCTATTGGATCAAGGGACAGTGTCTCGTGAGCATTGTTGTTGTTGTTGGAGGGTCTGATGTTATTGTTAGGAGTACCTTCCACTTCCAGACACAGTTTTTTATTTGAAAGAATCTTGGCTTTTCCCTTTCAAAGTACTACTGCCTTTTTTTCCGGAACTTCCTATCTGTTGATTTCATGTTTCATGTCCTTATTTATTGCTCCTTGAGTTTTCAAATAAATAAATATTTTTTTAGAAACTTTTTTAACTAAAATAACAAAAAGCATCTT
>NC_029793.2:24273560-24273863 GCF_000816755.2 Arachis ipaensis
TATTAATTTTAATATAAATTTTAATTTTAAATAAATTTCTTTTTTAAAAATATTAAAAGTGATACTATAAAAATATTCTATTGAGATATCTATAAAAAAAGAGATAAATACTAAATCGGTGTCCGAAAGATTTTAACGCTGACAAAATGGTACCTGACTTTTATTATTGACAAATAATCCTTGAAAGATTTTAAAATTTGACAAACGTGTCTCCAAACTCGCCGAAATACATCTCCGGCAAGCACGTTGCTGACGTGGTCACCATATTTTTTTAAGATGGCAAAAACCCTCCCCAACCTTAAT
>NC_029793.2:24273981-24277265 GCF_000816755.2 Arachis ipaensis
CCTCCCCCCTCCCCAACGCACTCTCTCCCTTTCCCTTCCCCAATGCACTCCCCCTTCCCTCCAAACGCACTCTCCCCTTTCTTATTCTCACACATACACTAAAAATTACCAGCAACAAACTACCAAGAATCCTACTCCAAATGAGAATGGCTAAATGTCAGTGTAAAATGTTTCTCTCTTAGTTTGTATTATGATGGTAATAAAAATTTAAAAATCTGTCCATAAGCTTTACAACTAAAAGTAAAGATCTCTCATCTAACCGCATTTTCTATTTCATTATTAAGAAAGTACCAAACTCAGAAAGATCCTTCTTTATCCAGTACCAAACCTTAAACACAATTCGCTCTCTTCTAAAGTGAGTCAGAGATCGTTGCTTTAATGGCTAAATACTTACCCCATAGCAATTTCAAAAAAAAATGAGAAGCCACAAATTATATTCCTTTCTATTATTGTTGTTCTTGTTCTTTTGAGAAGGTTGAGAAGCACGGCACGCAGAGACAGAGGCAGAGGCAGAGAAGACAAGTCACGGTGGAGTCAAGACGGCTGCTTCAACATAGACAGAAGAGACACGGCAAGGCAGCGACTGGCGGCGAGCAGCAAACAGATACAAGCGGCAAATGGAGGGGAGCAGCAAGCTGTTGCGAGCAACGAGCTGTTGCAAGCAGCGAGCTATTACGAGCGGCGATTGGCGGCGGGGAGACGAGGTGCAGCTACCGGCGAGAGGCACAAAGACGAGGCTGATGAGTGAGGCGCCGCTGTTGTGTGTCCTGTTCTTCTGCTTGACCGCACGAAGAGAAGCGAGATGGGACAGGGACTACGCGATAAGATGGCGACCATGCGGCTCTATGAGAGTGAGAAGTTGAGGCGCTGTTTTGGCCCGTCTCAGAGTGAGAGAGCGCGAGTGTATTAGGGAGGATTAAGGTTGGAAAATTTTCATTTATTATTGATTTAATTTAATTATTAATTACATCTAAGTAATTAGTCTAGGAATGCTGCCATCTCAGCAAAATACGGTGACCACGTCAGCAGCGTGCTTGTCGGAGATGTGCTCCGACGAACTTGGGGCCACGCTTGTCAAATTTTAAAATCTTTTGAGGATTATTTTATCAATAACAAAAATCAAATACTATTTTATCAGTGTCAAAATCTTTCGAGTACCAATTTGATTTTTACCTCTATCAAAAAATTAAAGTTTTTTTAGGCAATCATTGTTTGGTTGAATAAACATAGTAGCGAGCAGTTGAGAACCACACAAAGCACTTAAATACACTTTTAATTTTGAAATGAAAGCGGCAGTGGTGTTATGTATAGGGGTGGCAAGCGGGAAGCCTGCCCCGCCCCGTCTAATGAGGCGGTCCTAGAATCTCACTCTGCTCCGCCTAATTGCGGGCTGGCGGGCTGGCGGACTGGCGGACTAAACTCGCCAAAGCTCCTCTTTTTTTTTTACTATTAACTACTAAATCTATTATATATTTCTAATTTTACAACCAAAATATGTCACATGTCACTTTCTCATTACAATTGGAATCAAATCTTTTCCTCCAAAATTAAGGAATTCTCCTCTACTCCTTACTAATTTTACAACCAAAATATGTCACATGTCACTCCCTCATTGTAATTGAAATTAAATCTTTCCCTTCAAAATTAAGGAGAATTCTTTCTTCTTCCATACTAATTTTACAACCAAAATGTGCCACATGTCACTCTCTCATTACAATTTAAATAAAATCTTTCCCTCCAAAATTAAAGAGTTCTCCCCTCTCCCTTCTTCCTTTCTCTCTCTCTCTCATTCATTCAACCACTCTATCTATTTTGGATATCATTATCAATATCAATGACTAATTACTAATTTGACAATAAAAAAGGTGCAACATGACATTCTTTAATTGCATTAAAATTAAAATTGAAATATACCTATATTATGTATCATCTATTACTATCTAATTTAATAATCAAATGTGTCACATGACACTCTCTTATTAAAATTGAGAGAAAATATTTTTCTCCAAAATTAATAAACTTCTTTCCTAAATTATCTCTTCTACCTCTCTCTATTTTTCTATTTCTCTCTACCATTTTCACTCTATATATAATTTATATTTTATATTAGTAATTTGACAAATCAAAATATGTCATCCGATATTTTTTTATTACAATTAAAATAAATTTTTTTTTCCAAAATTAACAAACTCTTACTCTCACTCTCATTTTTCATCTTTATCTTTCTCACTCTTTTCTCCCATTCTCTATTTTTTCTACCTTTTTGTTCTACAAAAAATAAAATTAACAAATTAAACTTTTTCATATAAAAATAATAACTAAAAATTTTGTTATTTAATTTTTTATCTACAGAGATTATGGATCTTCTTAGTTAGAGACTTTTGTCAACCTACGACTTCTTTTTGTAAAAGTAGATTGATTTTATAAATCTTTTGTGCCCTACATAATCTCTATCAGAACAAAGTGACCGTAATTTTAAAAAATTTATATTCTCGTAATGTTATTACGGGTAAAAATATTAGTAATATATAATTTCACAACCTATTAATAAATTTATAATTTTTAAAGGCATAAAAAATTATATTTTTTATATTCATAAATATTAAAGTCTTTGTAATTATAAATATCTAATAAACATAATTATAAACCAAATTTTCATCCAAAACATAATTATAAATATTTTTTTCAAAGCAAAATAAACATAATCCAAAACATAATTATAAATATTGTCTCCAAAACAATATAAACATAATCCAAAACACTTAATTTTCATCTTCGTACTTAAGTTGGGTCGGAAGAAGTTGGATTTTGACAAAAAAAATTATAAAAATACTCTCTTACCCAACAAAATTAAGCCTCACGAAAAAGTCCGTCCCACCCCATCAAAATCCACCGTTTAAGCAGTGCAAATTAAGCGGATTTTTGCTCTTTAATGATTCCAATTTTTCAGTTCGGCTCGTTTTTTTTACGGATTACGCGCTGCACTGAAATTGGATGGTCACAATTCAGTGTTTTTCAAATCGGACGGTCCACATTAGGTAACCGCCACGTATCGCGTAATTGCGTGCTCCCTGCGCCGTTTTTCTCTTCTCCCTCGTGATTTTCTCTCAAAAGGTTGCAAACCATTCGATTTTAACTCTCTCTTTCATCCCTCACTCTTGAAAAACAAAAGAACTCTCAACTCAATATTATTCATAATCACTTCATCAGTCAAGTATAATAGAGCAATGTCTATGCACCCAAAAATTAAAGATATTGATTAGATTGAAAATTACATTGTTCAT
>NC_029793.2:24277279-24283752 GCF_000816755.2 Arachis ipaensis
GTTATAATATTAGTAGATAATACTGTATCATTATTTTTTTTTTTTTACCAAAGATAAGAGATTCGAACCCGCAATTTTTTAATTGAATATAGAGAGATTATGCTATTTGAGCTATTATCCATTGGCAGATAATACTGTATTAGCAATAACGTTAGTTATATTCTTAGATGTATTAGTAATAACAGTATAGTAGTGATCTGTTAATATGTGACAGTAATTAGAAAACACTACAATTCATTAGAATATTTAATTATTATGTTAGAACTAGTTATTTCGATATTATAATATTAATTAATATGTTATTAGTGTTTTGGTAGAAATTAGAACTAGTGTGTTTAGGATTTATGAATAATTTTATTAATTACAAAACCATGTACCGAGATAGGGAGACAATAGAAAATTTTTACAATGTATCCAATAAACTGAAAATTTGGTCTAATAAAAATAAAAAAAACAATTAAATTACTCAAACTAAAAATTTTATTCAGTTATTCTAAAATTTTAATTATTTTCTATATCCTAATTTACCAACTCAACATCTTTTTGGTAGAGATGAGGCAGAAGCTTTGGAAGGGTTACCGTCGGCGGAGGAAATTAGGGAGGCAGTGTGGGATTGTGAATCGTCTAAGGCCCCAGGTAGTGATGGATATAATATGAATTTCATTAAGAAATGTTGGGAAGAGTTTGGATCTGAATTCACGGAGGCGGTAATGGAGTTCTTTCAAAGGGCAACCTTGCCATCAGAGGCAAATTTAACTTGGGTGACACTGGCTCCAAAATTCACGGGTGCTAAGGAGATCAAGGATTTCCGGCCAATTAGTTTGGTGGGGTGCCTGTATAAGGTGATTTCGAAGGTGCTGGTGAGAAGAATGAGGTCAGTTATGCCGGGGTTGGTAGGAGAGACTCAGACTGCTTTTGTAAAAGGTAGAAAAATTCATGATGGTGCTCTTATTGCCTGTGAGACAGTTCATTGGTTAAAGGCAAAGAGGAGGAAAGCGGCGATAATAAAGTTGGATTTCCATAAAGCATATGATAGAGTCAGATGGAGTTTCGTGGATATAGTGCTACAGAAAATGGGATTTGGACAGCGTTGGAGGAATTGGGTGAAAGAATGTATCAGCACGGCTACTATGTCTATTATGGTAAATGGGTCACCATCCAAGCCATTCAACATGGAAAGAGGCCTCAGACAAGGAGATCCGCTTTCTCCATTTTTGTTTGTGCTGGTGGTAGATGTATTGCACAGGATGGTGGGAGAAGCTGTCAGAAACGGGCGAATTGAACCGCTACTGGTCGGAGGTGAGCATATTGAATTGTCGCACCTACAATTTGCAGATGATACGATATTGTTTTGCCCCCCGGTGACAGAGACAATAGTCAATTATAGGAGACTGTTGCGGTGTTTTGAGTTGATGTCGGGGCTGAGCATCAATTTTGAGAAGTCAAGTTTGATAGCGGTGAATTGTGAACAGGAATGGATAGATCATGCTTGTGGTTTGCTGGGATGTAAGCAAGCGGCTCTACCTGTTAGGTATCTCGGGATTTCTTTGGGTGCGAATCCGAGGATGGTGAAGACGTGGAAGCCGATAATTGATAAGGTAGAAGGAAAGCTCAGCCTATGGAAAGCAAAGATTCTAACTAAAGCGGGTAAGCTTGTTCTTATTAAAGCAGTGTTGAATAGCCTTCCTATTTATTACCTCAGTCTATACAAGATGCCTAAGGCGGTTGCGGATAAGCTGATTGCATTGCAAAGGCGATTCATGTGGTGTAAGGGGGATGGTAATGATGGCATTCCTTTAGTAAAATGGGAGGTAGTTCAGGCACCTAAAAAGGTGGGGGGTTTGGGGGTTGGGGATGCGGTGCTTCGGAACACAGCGCTCTTATTTAAATGGTGGTGGAGATTTTCTAAAGAGGAGTGCCCTTTATGGAAGAAGATTGTATGCTCGTGCAACAACCTAAAGCTTGATGTAATGTTAGTAAATTAGCAACTACCGGTTAAAGGAGGACCGTGGAAGGACATATGTCAGTTGAGTATAAAAGAGCCAAGGATAAGAGACAAAATTCTGACGGGCCTGGCGATGGAGGTAGGAAATGGGAGGAGTACCCAATTTTGGGAAGATAACTGGCTGCAAGGTGGCCCCTTGAAGGTGGTATTTCCAAGATTATTCTCTATTTCGGATCAACAAGGATCCATGATTGGGGACTATGGATTTTGGGATGGACTTGAGTGGATATGGAACTTCCAGTGGCGAAGAGAGCTGTTCCAATGGGAGCTGGAACTGGTTAACCAATTTCATGAGCAGTTAAGGCATGTGAAGTTGTCAGCTGGTAGAGATGATAAGGTGGTTTGGAAGTTTGATAGTAAAGGGGTGTTTTCGACAAAGTCTGTGATGCACGTCCTACAAATGGAATCTCTGTCGGATGAGATTACGAGTTACAGCTTCACAAGTGCAGTATGAAAAGGAGTGGTACCGCCGAGAATTGAGCTTTTTGGGTGGTTTGTGCTTATTGGCAGAGTGAATACTAAGGAGAGGTTGAGTAGACTAGGAGTCATTAGGCCCAGTGATAATATCTGTGCTCTTTGCAAAAAGGAGATAGAGTCGGTGGAACATCTGTTTCTCCTATGTGAGCTAACGTGGCAGGTGTGGTGCAGTTGGTTGAGGTCGTTTGGGGAGGTGTGGCCTATTCCTGGTACAATAAAGGAGTTATTTGAGCGGTGGACCAGTAGGTATAAGCGGAAACAAGATCAGAAGAAATGGTTGTCGGGGTTCTTTGCAGTGATTTGGAACATTTGGGTGGAACGTAATGCGAGAATCTTTAATAATCAGGAAACAAGCATGGAGTTTGTCATCAAGAAGACCGTTCTGAGTTACGACGAATGGACCAAGAGTGATTCATTGGGTGGTTGATGGCGATGCCGGGAGTAGCAGGAATTTCATGGTTTTTATGAATTGGTTATGTATTTCTTTTGTTGCTCCACGTTAGTGTTGAGCTTATTTTCATTCAAAAAAAAAAAACATCTTTTTCTCCAAAATCTCTGTCACTGTCCATTCATCAACCATCTCCCGGCCTTTGCCAGCATCATTCTCCTGCTCATTGGATATCATTGTTGCCTTTTGGGTTCATCAAGTCGTCGCTGCTTCACCAACCACCTCATTCATTAGCGCCACTCTCTCTCATTGGAAATAACCATCCAGCTACCTAGTGAAATGACTATCCAATATTTTTTAATTGTATACTTAAACCAAATTGAACAAAATAACCATCCACTTAAGAATAAAAATAATCATCTGCATATCTAGTGATTTGAACATCCAATATATTTTAATTATATATATAACTAAACCTAATTCAATCAAAATAACCATTCACATAAAAATTAAAATAATCATCTATATACCTATTAAAATGACCATTCTAATTGAATTAATATTAATATGTCCGAGAGTGATATAGAGAAGTCTAGCTTTAACAGCTTTCTGAAACTCCATTTTATTTTCATCTTCAATCCTTCTTTAGTTTTATCCAAAGAAAAGAAAGAGAAAAATTTGCATTGGGGGCACATCTAGGGGTGGAAAAAGGCCAGGCGGCCTGCCAAGGGCCTGCAGCCTGGCCTGTGTTTGGCCTGACCTGACCTGGCCTGTTATAAAATATGTACAGGCCCAAACTCTTTTAAAAGCCTTAATACATTAATAGGCCAGGCCCAGGCTCACTAATTAGCTTTATAGGCCTGTCAGGCCTGCCTGGACCTGTTAAAATATAATTAAATATATAAATAATTATTTATTATTAATAAAATTATGAGATATTTTAAATTTATTATATTTTATTATAAATATTTTTATATATTTTAAATATGTTAAAAGTTTAAAATTTTTTACAAATATTAAATATATGACATATTACATATAACTATTTTTATTAAAAAATAATTTTTTAAATAATATTTTTATTTTTGTAAAAAAAAAAAATTAGCAGGCCTTTTAACAGGCTTCAGGGCAGGCCAGGCTGAATAACAGGTCAAGCCTAGTACTTTATAAAGAGCCTATAACAGGCTGCAGGCCAAGTTCAGGCTAATCAACTGTATGACAGGCCAGGCCTATTAAGAGCAAAGCCTGGCCTGGCCTGGCCTGTTTCCACCCCTAGGCACATCATAAAATCCCAGCACTCTGCTATAGCTAAATGAGACATAAGAAGCACTCAATCGGTATTGATGCAACCTTTTTCTCCTATTGTGATAACTGGGGATGAGAATGGAAGAATTGGAATATGGAATCATAAAGGGGCAACATCAACGTAATCATGAATAATCATCATCATCAACATGCATGAATACCAACACCTCAAGAGCGATGAAAAAGAAGAAGCTCGATATCCTTTTGACGGTGATGCTTACTTCAGCCAGAATCGGGGTGCAGCGGCCATGGGAAAGTACGGGGGCTGCGGAGGTATCTGACTCTTCTACAGAAAAATAAGGTACGGTTTCGGTCGACAGGAACCCGCAGCGGCGTCGGGGGTGGATGCGGCGGCGTCGGCATGATCTCCGGGAACAGCGGCAAGTTTTGGGGATGAAACAGAGGTTGAGAGATTATGGTGAAATTGAAAGTAACTGTGTATTTAAATGCTTAAATTTTCAAATTTTAAATTTTGAAATTAAATAATTAATTAGGAATTTGATATTTAATTTTTAATTTTCTTTTTTTTTTAAATTTATTGTACACATTGTACACTAATATCATTGTCTCCTCATACTTTCTCTTTCGATAATGTTAATGTATGTTAATGTTTTATATGTTAATGAACAACAAAATTTTTGGTAGTTTTTAAAAAATGTTACTAATTGTTAGTCGCAGTTAAAATGAATTATTTCGATAATTTTATTAATTAAAATAATAAAAATTATGCATAATTTTATGATTTTAATAATTAAACTAACGGAAATTATGATCGTTTAGGTTTATGGATAACCTAATAATTAAATTGAACTTTTTTTGGTATTGTTAATAAAAAAATTAATTATTATAATAGTTAAGTCGATAAAATATTACCTTAATAAGTGCAGTAACGGATAAGTTGTGCGTCCCTTTCAAAACCATATTGATGCACTTAATTAGATTCATGGTTATATAATCCTATTAGTATCTGCTATCAAATGTCAAAACATACTGTTCGCGCGAGATTTCGTCCAACCACTTAGTATAAACTTCACTCTACTTATGCAAATACTAATAATCCAAGTTGTATTTACGCACCGTCTTAGAGTATTCTATAATTAAAAAAGAATATAGAACCACGAAGTATAAATAACATTTATCATAAGGGTATTTATAAAAATAACAAACTTCAATATTTTTATTTACCTACATTGACGATAAGCTTTTATAGGTATGGTATCTTAAACTTTCTCAAAAAATTGAACATATATGCTTAATGCAAAACATGTGAAAAGTTCTCGAAGGTGACCAAGCTTTATTACTACGAGCAATAACTGATCTTATAGAATTGTGTCGATCAAAGATAAAAGTTCACATCATTTCATGTCATCACATGCCGCAAGTTATTGAGGAAAAAATGCCATACATCAGAGGTACCCCATCCACATATAACAAATGTAATAGACACGATATTATTGTTATCATCTTATGAAACCGCAACCGATAGACAACTCTTATATTTTTCATATAAGTGATTCCTATCTACTTGTGCAACTGTTTTACAATATTTGAAGGCTCTAATACAAAACCTCCAGACTACCTGATATAATATCGAAACATCAAGAATCAAGTCATTTTTCTGGTATGCAGTTATAGTTTTAAAATGATGAACAACTATTGATGACTTTTTATGACACATGACTTCAAACCATTTGAAAAAAACTTCATAGGAAGCTTTCCAATTGTCGAAAATTTTTTTCATTGCCTTTTGTCTTGCTAGCCATAGTTTACGATGATTTACGGTATAATTAAATTTCGACTGAATTTTAATAATGACAAATTTTATCTTTATAGATTGGTTAGCCTCTATCATCAGCTTTATTGCTTCTGCAATTATGTAGGAATCCAACTTGAAATGGTCTTAAAAAATAGTGGCTCTAGTACAAATGTGATTACCATTGTACCTCCTTATGACCCATAATACTTCCTTCTGATCATGCTAACGTTGATAAGCTAATCACAACTTGTGTTGTATTGTATACATTTGGGATAGAATATCATCAATTTTGATTCATATATCCTGTAATTGACATCTCTATAGAAATTATAATCTTTGATCACTATAATCACAGTTTTTCTAGTACTGAACTTCATCCACACAGCAAATTCAACAGCTGCCACAATTGGAGGTTCTGCTTAAAGACACCACCAAATAAATTCAACAAGGACAATAATTTTAATATATAAATACACATACAAATTATAATTTTAATATAAATAAATAACAAAATAAATTAATAAATAAATATATAAATGAAT
>NC_029793.2:24283781-24285826 GCF_000816755.2 Arachis ipaensis
AAATATATTTAAACTACAATAAAACAATATTATTTAAAATATATATCTATTAATAACAATGTTATATTTTATAAATCATATCATTAATATACAATATTAAAGCTTGTCAATGACCTAGAGAATAAGGTAAATCTGGAACCACTTTTTACTGTCTTTTTTTAAACTTAATCACTAAAGTATATTTGAAATAGAGTTTATGTAGTTTTTGTTAAACAATTATATAAGAGACAATTTAGTTTTGTCTCATAACGCCAAAATAGAAAATAGAGCAGAGAAGAGAAGCTTGTATTATCATGTGCTATGATGCACGGACACTGACACCGACACGGGACACGACACGACACAGGACACGCCGACACGCGAATTTTAAAATCTTACATGACACGGGGACACGCATATATATAAAATATAAAGTATTTTTTAGATAAATTGTAATGATATTTTGATATTTTATTGATATTAAAATATAAATTAAAATTTTTAATTATTTTTAATATCTTATTTTAATTATATCAAGTATTTAAAATATTTTTTGTTTTAATAAATAATAATATATACTATATCTAAATTTATTTTAAAAATATATGTTAAGAATAAGATTGGACACGCGGACACGTGATGGTATTTAGGTGTGTCCAGGCGTGTCAGACGAGTGTCGGTGAGTGTCGTGTCTGAAATGTGTCCGACACGCGGACACGATAACTCAGTGAAGTGTCCGTGCTTCATAGATCATGTGTCTTAGTTCAGCCACTTAGTGCAGTGTAACTTACATCCAGTCTCTACCATAATAATGGTAGAATTTTCACTATAATTTCTAGAAATTACACTCACCAATTTTCTATGACTCTTCCTAGCTAATCCTATCAAGGAACACACAAGTTTCTAACAAAGCTTATTTCGACTAAACTTTCTAACCTAGACTGCTTACCCAATTTAGTAAGAAGAACCTCTCAAGCTCATAACACAAAACAAGAAATTAGATCAAAAGAGTTTAATACAATCTATGACTTTTTCTCTAAGTCTAACTGTTTTTGTCTTTTCTTTCAATAACTTTTATTAACATCTTACAAGTATGTATTTTTTCATTAAACAAAGAAAGATGAACTAAAAAAGCTAAATATTCAATGTAGTACCATAAAAGAGAAGATAAGTACAATGCTATAAAAATCAGATATATAGTTCTCGATTTTTAATTTTCAATTTTTAGCCGATTACTCCATTTTGTATAAGGGTAATGTTTCCAGGACGAGACCGTGGTTGTCTTGCTCCTTCAAAATCAGAACAATATGGCAGAGGTTAAGGAGGCGCAAGCATGGCACGGACACAAGGTGACAGTGACATATATAGGATCATGGTTGTACTATTCTTGATATCCTTGTCGTTAAAGATGCAACTTTGATAATTTCTTTTTCTTTTGCTTGTACTAGTAGCATCAGTACCCTTTTTTTTTTAACCAAAAATAAGAGACTCGAACCCACAACCTCTTAGATGAATATGAAGAGACTATGTCATTTGAGTTATAACTCATTGACAGCATAGCACTCTTGATTCTTTCTTTGTTCTAAGTTGTGATTTTTTTCTCTCCAACCATTTGACGATAGCTAATTTGGATCCGTATTAAAAAGAATCCAATTTCCTTTTGATTTTTTTTTTTGTCTTTGCCCGAGTTGATGTCTTAGCTCAAAGTTGCAGCACAATTGACCTTTCTTCTATGATTATTTGCGTTGTTAAGTTGGGCCTTAGAGCCATCCAAACTAGAAAATAATCTCCACATGTAGCACCAATATTGGGCTATGTGTTTGTCACTTGATCTTCAATATGGGCCTATAAAAATGCACTTTACCAAGCAAACATTTGAGCTTTCAAACCGAACCAAATATGATATGTTTGTCATCATGAAATTAAATTATATTATTTTTTAAACTCAACAATATTCTCATATTCTCATTGATGACAAATATAATATATGAGATGATACTGAAAAAAAAAAAATAAAAGACATAAAGATTATAAACTTTCCTTTGATGATATTATTTTCTCATGAT
>NC_029793.2:24285899-24287925 GCF_000816755.2 Arachis ipaensis
ATAATACCTAGGAACACAATCATAACAACCAATTATATAAACCACAAGTACATTAATATAACTAAAAACAGTTAGTTAAAAAAACTCAAATTTTAAACACATCACAAACAATGATAACTAATTTTTCTAAGCTAGCCTCGTAACCATCATAATATCATTTTTACTCTCCTTTTGTCATTAAAAAAATGATGCTTAACCTACACAAAATTTGTTAGAGGCTAAACAGTAAAAGAATATTAGAGTATATAAAAGTTATTACAATCCTCCAAAAATGTTAAAGTAGTAGACAAAACAAAAAATTCTCATAAAAACAAAGCAAAAATGGATAATAGGTAGCTTCCAGAGACATCTCTAGACATTCGAGTCTTCATCTTCAATTTCCAGCGGCTTCTTGTCTTCAGGTTCAGTCTGCATATGCTCACCATCATTTATGTTATCCACATATTTAAGGAGGACTTGAACTCGATCCTTGGATTTATGCAAAGCATTTTCATTTTGGATTGCAAGTTTTCTCTCTTACTTGCTGGGAGTAATCAGCTGCTTGGACAAATTAACGAACTCCTGGAGCACATCCTTCACAACACCAATGAGAAGGCTCATTTGAGTTGATGATGCTGATGTTCTGGCTACTGATCATGGAAAAAGATTATCAATTTCATCCTCTTCATCAATGACTACTTTCTCAGTTCAAGTAGTCTCTTTTCTTGGTTGTTTGACTGAACCATCGCTTTTCAAATAAGAGTTTTTTTTTTTTTTTTTTTTATGGTATTCTCCAATCCGACAGGCTAAGGAAAGGACTAATTCGCCGTAGGTCTGAGATCTATTTAAAGGTCTGCTACTGGCTAATGGGTTATTGCATACACTCATGTACAAGACAGAATTCAGATCGGAAAGAATTTTTTTTTTTTGCCTTTACCCAAGTTGATGTCGTAGCTCAAAGTTGTAGCACACTTGGCCTTTCTTCTATATTGTTTGCTCTGTTGTAAGCTGGCCCTAAGAGCCATCCAAACCAAAATATATTCTACACATGTAGGATTGTATTTCGTCACTTCATCTTCAATATGAACCTACAAAAATGTACTTTATCAAACAAATATTTGGATTTTCAAACCAAATATCATATGTTTGTCATTATTAAACTAAATTATATTATTTTTTAAACTCAACAATTTCCTTCTAGTAACAAATATAATATATGAGATGATACTAAAAAAAATTGAAAAAGATATAAATTAAAAACTTCTCTTTAATGATACTATTTTCTCATGATGTGCTCTTCTTTTCTTTCATAAAAAATACTCTCCTTTAATATGAATTTTTTTACAAAATACCTAGAAACACAATCATAACAACCAACTATACAAGTGGCAAGTATATTCTTCCGATATAACTAAATGAGGTGAAGACGAAGGAGACGACCAATAACGAACGAGAATGTGCACTGCAATTGGTCATGAGTTTTATTTACAGTGTAATTAATTGGATGTGGTACGAATTTTTTTTTTAATTATTTAATTCACTAATCAGACGGTCCAATTAGCATTTTTATTTAAAAAATAATTTTACACACTCAATTTAGACTCTTCAATTTGCACACTATTGAGTTTCTAAAAAAAAAATACTCACCACAATTCATTGCATCCAATTTTAGCACCCTAATATCAATTTTTGCACTCGAAAATTGGATAATCTAATTTCATGACATGAGAATGAATTGTTGGATCCGATTTGTTTCATTATAATTAAAAAAAAATTAAATTCATATTAAAGGATAACAATACATAGTACAATATAAAAAAATAACACACAATGTAATTGCATTTAAAAAAAATCAGCCCACTAAAATAGTGTCTTCATTTTGGATATAAAATTTTGCATGGGAAATATATTGAAAGAAAAGAAAAAAGACTTTTATATTGAGTTATAAATTATGTGCATTTTACTTTATTGTTTTGGGAATGTGTATCATTAATCTATGAATACTTTTATAAAATATGTGGATGTGGTGTTTTTTTTTTTTTTTAAA
>NC_029793.2:24288188-24288511 GCF_000816755.2 Arachis ipaensis
GTTTGGTAGATCAAATAGCACACGCTTTAAAAATTTAAAGAACTGTATTGCATTTTAATTTTCACTCTATTGTATGAAAAAACTTCATTTAATTAAGAGAAATTTTTTGTATACAATACTTTTAATTTACACCATATAACACTTTTAGAAAAAAGACTTTTTTTTCTCCAAATTGCAACTTATTATGTTTATTAACTTAATATGTTGTAAGTTGCAAACTTTTATGAATCATAAACAAATTGAAATATTTGACTATGTATCATTATTTTTTGATTATGCAACAAGTTTCTTTAAAATTTTCATCTTTTTAATTCAAATTAATT
>NC_029793.2:24288552-24295749 GCF_000816755.2 Arachis ipaensis
AGACTTGAAAAAATTAACCTTGCACATATATAAATAGAAGACATAGTCAGAGACCAAAATACACACAACAAACACCTCTTTTTCTTTATACCTGTAACATATAATTAGTGAATATATATATGAATCATCTCTGTTATATTGAGATAATAATATTGATGAATATTAATACTAGAGTTTTTTATTTATACTTTTTTATTTTATATTCACTTTCTCTTTCTTATTTATTTATTTCACAACACGTTATCAGCATGAGGCTCTGATCAAAATATAGGAAGATTTAGGTAATGAATTCTCATTATGTCAAAGCTCTTTCATATTAAATTTAATGCTCTTGATATATCTGAAAACAACTACTGATAATGACATGCCAGCGAAAATTTTCTCGACTTTCCATGTCTCGAATCTACTCCTACAGGTTACAGCAGTAGTATCGAGAAAAAGAATTTAAAAAATATTCTGAACTAATTTCTTGTCTTCTTGTTGGTGAACGAAACAATGAATTGCTTTTAAAAAATCATGAAGCGCGTCCAGCTGGCATCGCTCTATTTTCTAAAGCAAATACGGCAAATTATAACCCCAAAAGAGGTAAATGGTAAGATTTTGGTAAAAAAAAATTATGTTCATATAAGAAAGGATCTCACCAGAAATGGGATAAAGAAATAAATAATGGGCAAAATAAATCAATAGAGAATAAATATTTCCGTTGTGGTGGAAAAGGCCATTGGTCACGTACCTGTCGTACTCCAAGACACTTAGTTGATCTTTATCAAGTATCTTTGAAAAATGATGACAAAGAAAATGAGACAAATTTTGTTTCAAAGGTTGTTGATGAAAATTATACCACTCATTATAAAGTATCTGATTTCTTTGAGAATCTTGAAGAAATATTGGTCATTTAATCAATGATGAAAAAGTTTAATATAATTTTACTGTGTATATACATTACTCATTTTATGATTTTATTATTATTTGTCTTTGAAGAAAATGGCAAGGATATATAATGATATTTGCTTTGCGGATAGTGCAAGTTCGCATACCATTCTCAAAAGTAATATATATTTTATTCATCTTGTACCAAAAGAAGAATGTGTTAATATATACCATTATTGACTCAGACAATGTGATAGAAAGTTCCAGAAGAATTATAATTTTATTTTTCGAAGGAACAAAATTCATAATAAATAATGCACTATTGTCTACTAAATCTTTAAGGAACTTGCTGAATTTTAAAGATTTCGTCGAAATAAATATCATATTGAAATAATGAATAAGAAAAATCATGAGTACTTATGTATTATAATTCATGATTTAAATAAAAATGTTATACTAGAAAAGTTACTCTCACTTTCTTCTGGGTTATATTATACTAAAATCAGTACAATTGAATCACATGCCATTATAAACAAGAAGTTTACTAGCTCAAATAAATTCATAATTTGGCATGATCAATTGGGGAATCTCAGAACAACCATGATACGAAGAATTATTGAAAACTCCCATGGGTATTCACTAAAGAACCAGAAGATTCTTAAATCTAGTGTGAATTTTGTTGTGCTGCATGTTCTCTGGAAAAGCTAATTTTAAGGCTATCACCAGTAAAAATTGGATTTGAGTCTCCTAAATTCTTAGAAAGGATTCAAGGCGATATATGTAGACCTATTCATCCATCATGTGGATCTTTTAGATATTTTATTGTCCTATTAGACTCATTTTCGAGATTGTCACATGTGTGCTTATTGTCTTCTTACACTTTGACGTTTGCGAGATTACTTGCTCAAATTATTTGATTAAAAACACAGTTTTTTAGAAAATCCAATCAAAATAATTCGTCTTGATAATGATGATGAATTCGCCTCTTAAGCTTTCAATGCTTATTGACCATTGGTATAAGTGTTGAACATCTAGTAGCTCATGTTCATACACAAAATAGACTAGCAGAGTCACTTATTAAATGGCTCTAATTGATTGCTAGACCCTTACTTATGAGAACAAATCTCTCAATCTCTACTTGGGGACATGCCATTTTACATACTGCATCACTTATTCGCTTGAGATCAACAAGTTACCACCAATTCTTTCCTTTGCAATTAGCTTTTGACCAGCAGCCAAATATTTTCCATTTGAGAATATTCAGGTGTGCAATATATGTTCCAATTGTCTCGTCTTATCGCACCAAAATGAGATCCTAAAGAAAATTGGAGATATATATTGAATATGATTCTCCCTCTATAGTGAAGTATCTTAAGATACAAACTGGAGATGTAAACTCGATTTGCAGATTGTCATTTTGATGAATCAAAATTTTCAATATTAGGGGGAGAGAATAAGCTTCTTGAAAAAGAACTTAATTAGAATGCATCATCCCTGATGCATTTAGATCCTCGATAAGGATAATGTGAATTAGAAGTTCAAAAGATTTATACATTTGTAAAGAATAGCAAATGAATTACCTGATACTTTTTCTAATGTGAAAATAATAACTAAATCCTACATACCAGCTAAAAATGACCCAATTCAAATTGATGTTCCAGTCGGACAAATGGCTACCGAAACAAATTCATGTCAGAAATGTGGTAGGCATGTCGGTTCCAAAGATAAAAATTCTCAAAAAAGAAAAGGGATAAATACTATTTCTGTTGAAAAAGATAAAGATATAGTAAAGACACCTGCAGTTGTCCAAAATTTTGATATAATTTTAACGCTAAAAGACGTTCAGATACCTAAAAATTCTGTAAATTATAAAAATGATGAGATCTCGATAAATTATGTCTTTACAGGAGAAAAATAGAATCGAATAAAACAATTGTCAATGAAATATTTTCATATAATCTGGCATTACACAGCATGCATGAAAGTAAGGATTTTGAGCCAAGAACAGTTGAAGAATGTCGACAAAGGAATGATTGGCCAAAATGGGAAGAAGCTATGAAGGCTGAATTAGACTCACTAGTAAAGTGTGAAGTTTTTGGACCTGTAGTCCGTACACTAAAAGATGTAAAACCTGTTGGATATAGATGGGTATTTGTGAAAAAATGATATAAGAAAAATGAAGTTGTACGCTACAAAACTCGACTTGTGACACAAAGTTTTTTACAAAGGCCCGTTATAGATTATGAAGAAACATATTCCCCTGTAGTAGATACAATTAGTTAGTTATGCAAATGCAGGATACTTGTCTGATCCACGCAAAGGAAGATATCAAACATGATACATATTCAAATATGGTGATACAGCTATATCATGGAGGTCCACGAAATAGACGATAGCAGCAACATCCTCTAATCATGCTACAATATATACTAGCGATAAATGAAGCAAGTCGCAAGAATTTTTGGCTCATGAGTTTGATCCAATATATTCTGTTGTTATATGAACAAATTGATCATAAAATAGCTCCATCTATTCGATCTATTTGAAGATAATACAACATGCATTGCTCAACTTAAGAGTGGATATATCAAAGGTGATAGAACAAAACATATTTTTCCCAATTTTTTCTTCACTCATGATCTTCAAATCAAGAAACAATCAATGTCCAACAAATCTGCTCAAACGATAATCTAGCAGATTTATTTATAAAGTCACTTCCAAAATCCTCCTTTGGAAGATTGGTACATTGATTGGGATGCACCGATTTCGAGATATTAAATAATGTCGATAAGAGGGGGAGACTGTACTCTTTTTTTCTTGGTCAGGTTTTTATTCCTATTGGGTTTTTTCTTGACAAGGTTTTTAACGAAACAGTCATCATCATAAAGGATATTGTACTCTTTTTCCTTTACTAAAGTTTTTTCCTATTGAATTTTTCTTTAGCAAGGTTTAATGAGGCATATTCCTAATGGACATCCAAGGAGGAGTGTTGCAATATGGATGACCATTAAACATTCCTCCAATCAAAACCATTTGAGCAGTTCACACCTTAATGATGGACAGTGCAATTTTTTCAAGGCTTGAAAAAGTTAACCTTACACATATATAAATAGGAGGCATAGTCTAAGACCAAAATACACACAACAAGCGAAATGAAGTAAGTCGTGAGTGTTTTTAGCTCATGAGTTTGATCCAATATATTCTGTCATTATGTGGACTAATTGATCATAAAATAGCTCCATTTATTCTATTTGAAGATAATACAACATGCATTACTCAACTTAAGAGTGGATATCAAAGGTGATAGAACAAAACATATTTCTCCCAAATTTTTCTTCACTCATGATCTTCAAATCAAGGAACAAATGATGTCCAACAAATCCGCTCAAGCGATAATCTGGCAGATTTATTTATAAAGTCACTTCCAAAATCCTCCTTTGGAAGATTGGTACATTAAATTGGGATGCGCCGATTTCGAGATATTAAATAATGTCGACAAGAGGAGGAGATTGTACTCTTTTTTTCTTGGTCAGGTTTTCATTCCTATTGGATTTTTTCTTGGCAAGGTTCTTAACGAGACAGTCATCATCACAAAGGATATTGTACTCTTTCATTTACTAAAGTTTTTTCCTATTGAATTTTTCTTTAGTAAGGTTTAATGAGACATATTCGTAATGGATATTTAAGGGGGAATATTGTAATATGGATGACCATTAAACATTCCTCCAATCAAAACCATTTGAGCAGTTCACACCTTAATGATGGACAGTGCAATTTTTTCAAGGTTTGAAAAAGTTAATCTTACACGTATATAAGAGTAAATCCCCATAATAGTCCCCGAGATTGACGCCATACACCAAAATTGTCCTTGAGATTCCAATTGCACCAATTACGTCCCTGAGATTAGAAAATTGCACCATAGTAGTCCTTGACCCGTTTTTCGTTAACGGCGCGCTGACGTGGCTTGATGACGTGGACCTTTGGTGACACGTGTCACCTCATGATTCGGCCACGTGTAACGGTATGATGACGTGTTGGTTAACGACACGTGACATGCTGACGTGGATGGGTATGCCACGTGTCACAATACTATTTTGCCACGTGTCGCAATGCTATTTGTCCACATGTCATCCACTATGTCATCATTACATATGCACCAAATTGGTCCCTTACTTTGCATCAAATGACTCATTTTAGTCCCTGAAATTGAATGTCGTGCACCAAATTAGTCCCTTCATCAGTTTTTTCTCTTAGCTAACATGTGCTCTAATGATACAAGTTAAAATTATATAAAAAGTTTATTATAAAAAATTGTATAATAAAAAATATAATTAAAATTAGTGTATAAAAAAATATTGAGAATTTTAAATTTATAAAAAAAATGAGAAAAAACTGATGAAGGAACTAATTTGGTGTACGACATTCAATTTCAGGGACTAAAATGAGTAATTTGATGCAAAGTAAGGGACCAATTTGGTGCACATGTAACGATGACATAGTGGATGACACGTGGACAAATAACATTGCGACACGTGGCATAATCTGACACGTGGCAAAATAGTATTGTGACACGTGACATACCTATCAACGCCAGCATGCCACGTGTCGTTGACCAACACGTCATCATACCGTTACACGTGGCCAAACCTTGAGGTGACACGTGTCACCAAAGATCCACGTCATCAAGCCATGTCAACGCGCCGTTAATGAAAAACGAGTCAAGGACTACTATGGTGCAATTTTTCCAATCTCAAAGACGTAATTGGTGCAATTGAAATTTCAGGGACGATTTTGGTGCATGGCGTCAATCTCGGGAACCATTATGAAAATTTATTCCGTATATAAATAGAAGGCATAATCTAAGACTAAAATACACACAACAAACACTTCTTTCTCTCTTTATACGCTAGAACATATAATTAGTGATATATATATAAATTATCTCTATTATATTGAGATAATAATATTAGTAAATATTAATATTGGAATCTTCTATTTATATTTTTTATTTTATATTTATTTTCTATTTCTTATTTATTTATTTCACAACACAATCCATCATAATAAAATTGTGATTCTTTCTTAAAACTTCATATTTCTTTTACTCTAAACTAAATTACCTAATTATCAAAAATAATTTTGTTTTTTTCACAACACCTCAAAAAGTATTATATAAGACTAATATTTTTAGAAATATGAACCAATAAAATAAAATTTATAAAAGTACATCATCTGCAATAAAATAACATTTGTGAACGAGAACAACTAAAGTCACAATAATAATATGTGGTGTGCATGCTCTAATAACCCCCAAACATTATCAATCTTTGGTTCAATGGGATATACAGGGTCAGGTCTCAGGTGATTCAAACCTTGGCCCTAATCCAATTGAATAATTTAGCCAGGTTAGATTTTTTTAAATTTAGTTAGATCCAAATAAATTTGCGCAAATCGATCGGGTCCAAACCACACCAAAACATTTTGAGATAGATATTAAAAACGGGCCATTCTCCCTTTTTGGTGGTGTTAGTTCTATTAAGTACTAAAGACATAGTTTTCAACCCAAAAAAAAAAAGTACTAATGGCATAGTAGATTAACAGAACAAATTTATAATACAAAAAAAAAAAAAACAAATTAAGCCAAAGACCTATAGCTCATCACATGGCATATTTTTTTTTCCTCTCAATTTAAAGATCTCGAATTCGAATTCTATCAATTGCAATTGACTAAAAAAAAATCTGAT
Source organism: Arachis ipaensis (assembly GCF_000816755.2). Classification (NCBI taxonomy): domain Eukaryota; kingdom Viridiplantae; phylum Streptophyta; class Magnoliopsida; order Fabales; family Fabaceae; genus Arachis; species Arachis ipaensis. The sequence continues at coordinate 24,295,167 of NC_029793.2, forward strand.
AAATATGTGAATGTGTTATGTGATACCTAATATTGGAGGTTGTCCACTCTACCTAATGACCAAAAAAAAAAGACAAATTAAATTTTTATTTTTGGTGTCCAAAACAAATTAAGATTATTTGAACAAAAAATATATCAAAAAATTTTTAATTATTAATGAATTTTATAAGAATGATCTATAAAGAATAAATTTTTAATCCAACCGATTCTGTGATAAAATTTTACTAATATTTTTTCAACGATACAGTCAACAATTATTTAAAGTTAGATTATCGTTATTCAAACTCATACATGATTTCTTACTAGGGCTGAACATGTATTATTTAGATAATAATTTTACTTGGTTAAAATTTAGTTGAGTGTTTATGACATGGTGACCTCATTTTGCACCCCCACCCTATTTATAGTGAATTCATACGGCATCACCACTCTGTGGGGTTTGAAACTCACTATCCTCCGTTTATGGCTATATATCTGTTTGTACCTGATGGAGGGTTTCTGAACTGATGAGTTGCATTTTAATCTCCATTAAATACTAAGTCGATAGGATAACCTACAATAACATTCTGATATTTAAGTTAGTA
>NC_029793.2:24295844-24299344 GCF_000816755.2 Arachis ipaensis
GTAATCGTTTAGACATTTACGGTCTTATTAATGTTATGATTTGACAACGTGTCGAGTTATTGTAATTTACACTTCTTTGATGAGATTGCTGTTGGGTTTTATTGAATTGATAACGTAATAAACTTGTTTAATAGGAATCACAGATCAATTATTCTTATTAGAACAATATCCAACCCCAATTGCTGGTAATAATTGCTTCAGGCACCTGTTGGGTAATGAAAGATTACTCATATTTGGAATTATATAGGGAAGAAATGGAGACACCAACTCGTAGATCAGAATGTGGGTGGGGTACTTGCAGTCTGATATTTGTACATAATTATTGAGTTATGGCCTTTTTGCCAACTTATGGGCAATATATGCATTTAGAAAAACTTAAGAAAGCCGTTAACATTGCTAGTATAGCGGTCAGAATTGAATCGGTAATTGAACCGGTTAAATTACTGATTTACTAATTTATTAGTTTAATCAATAAATTATCGGTTAAATTAATAAAACTAGTCTCACATAAATAAAATATAAAAAATAAAAATAATAAAAAGTTTAAAACTAAAATTTAAAATATATAATTTTATTAATATTTTATGAAGAATCAAAATTTAAATTTTAAAAATAACTAATATAAAAAATATAAAATTTGTCAATACTACTACAATAGTATCTTAATTTGACACAATAAGAGTAATAATCAATTCATAAAGTCTATTATCTAACTATAATATCAGTAGATTTTAACATTAGCATGAAAACAAATAACCTTAATCACAATACTAGCATTGAAATAGATCAAGCAGATTAATAATTTTTTAATGAAATTTATATTTATATTAATAATGATACATAATTAAAATATAATTAATTCAAAAAATAAAGAATACAAAATTAAATTAAATTAGATATTTATAAAATTATCTAATTGAATGTACTATATAATTACCATTTGTCATATATAATAATAAATATGATGACTGAGTGACAAGGAGAAGATGTTACAACATTTTGAAAAATTTTTTAAACAGACCAATTTCGGTTAGATTGGTTTATACTGATTTTGATCGATTTTTTCTAATTTTTATTAATTTAAATCGATTTTTTTTTAAATGGTCCAAAAAATAAATCGAATCGACTTAGAGTCTAATTCATTGATTTTTTGATTGAACTAATCGGTCCAATTCGATTTTTATAACTATGATTAATGGAGATGTTATTGTCAAAGTCGACTGGTTAATTGTGAACCAAATACACCTGACCAGAGTCAAGTAAAAATCGTTTAACATAGAATCAGCCAACAACTGAAACAAAAAACTAGAAATATATTCAGCCGGTCGAACCAGTACAACTTTTGATAATTAATCTGTTTAATTAAAATAATAAATAAAAAATTTGTGTTTTTAAAATTATATATTTTATACATAAATATTATTTTATTAGGTGAATACTACCCAACCTCTTCTAAAATAACATGTAAGTTATCTTTTATGATGTGTCAAATTTTAATTGGTCATTATCTTAACCATAATTAGGTTATTTTGTAATTTATTATTTGAGATGACTCAGATGAGTAATGGTATAATTTCTTAAAATATCAAAATTTCACTCCCGTTAATTGAAGCATCTTTCCACTCCTCAATTCTTTCTTCATCGCGTAGCTTCGGTCTTTTCAAACATCGCGTCGCCGTCATGACAAAAAGCGCCGACGTCGTCGTCATCTTCTGTCTTCTCACGCAATCTCTCTTTCTTCGTGTATCGTTTCTTAACTAGGTCGTTGAATTTCTGGTGCGCCGATGTTATCTCACTGGATCCCTCTTTCTGCTGTGAATCACTTTTTATTAATATAATTAATGGTTAGTTTGGTTATTAAATTTTTTTATTAAAAAAATATATTTATTTAGAATAGATTTATTTTATTCTATTATATTTTACATATGAATATATGTTTCATCATGTAATTAAATAAAGATATATTTTTTAATAAAAAAATTTAATAACCAAACTAACCCTTAATTATGTTGATAAGGAGCGATCCACTGTAGAAAGAGGGATCGAGTGAGAGGACAGGAGATAGCGATAAAGAGAAGGACAGTAAAGTTACGGAACGACGAGAATTTAACGACGTTGTTAAGAGATTATGACGACGACGTTGGGCTTCTCGTCACAACAGCAACTGCGATACTTGGAAGGATGGAAGCTATGCCATGAAGAAAGAATCGAGGAGTAGAAATGTACTTCAATTAACGGAAGTGGCGTTTTAATATTTTAAGAAATTATATTATTACCCATCTCAAATAATAAATTACAAAATAATCTAATTATGGTTAAGATGATGACCAATTAAAATTTGACACATTATAAAAAATAACTTACATATTATTTTAGAGAGAGTTAGGTAGAGTTCACCATTTTATTATATTTAGTCAACTTCAGTTAAACATCAATTGAATTTTTGAATTTTTAAACTATTAATTCTACGATTCAATGACTTATTTGATTTGGATTTTTTGCTGATGTTAGTCATAGGAATTGAGCACCAGGCTGCCCTGTTTAAAGATTTGTTGAGCTTGTCCGTGAGCCTGCAAAATGTAGTCCTGTTCACCTTGCACTTGTCCGACTTTTTGTTTGGATTAGACTAATTTTGGACAGTATTTATCTCTAAATAATTTTTTTATGTAAATTAAATTGAATTGATATAGTAATTAATTTATTAATTTATTTAATTAAATATTAAAAATTTAAATTCTGTTTTATGATAAATTTTTAAATAGGCTTTTAATTTACGATAAATTAATTCTTTACATTCCGTGCTAAAAAAAAAAATTCTTTTTAACTTGGTGGTGAGGAGTTTGAATAGCATATTTAATAAGTTTCTAATTAAGTTTTAACTTTGTCGCCTGACATGTGAAAAAAAAAATAAAATAATTCTGCATTTTCGTGAAGACCAAGGGATACGGCGTGTCTTGAATAAGAGGATATAATATAATACGATGTTGAGATAATTAGACTTGTTGCTAATAAATTTTATGCTGTGTATTTGAAAATGTGAAACAAAGAATACGCTACAGTATTTATAATAATTAATAATTAATAATTAATAATAATGCATGCATGTTGTTGTATTTTGTCAAAGTTACTTGCCCGAGCATGATTAATGACTTTTCTCGCGGGTTTAGTTGACATCACGAGCAGGGAAAGAACTATCTAGAAGTTATACTACTGCTATATAATATGATATTATATTGTATTAACTTTTATTTGGGAGGTTAGTAGCTGACATAATTAAGTGGTAGTTAACTACTGAATAATTTTGAGTCTAAAACGAAGACATATATATTGACTGTTATTTAGTTGTATACTTAAAATAATTTAAATTAATGCATAAAGTCATATGCAACGTCTTACACCAATTATATCATTATACAGTCAAAAACTCATTCGTCTTACATACTATATCATAAATCATTATTCCTCTCATTTATTTAATATAATTATCCTAAATATTTTGA
>NC_029793.2:24299386-24302081 GCF_000816755.2 Arachis ipaensis
TGATCACAAATTTTCTATCATCATCCTTAATTTATAATTTGTTTTCAATTGATTTAATTAGCAACGTATATGTGTGTGTTTGGATTACGGTTTGCAAACTGAGGTTTGTATAAAATTGATTTTATAGAATTGATTTTGATCAAAAGTGAGTTAGTATTAACGTGGTTTATGTTTGGTAATTCTTATTCAAAATGGATTACAGTAAACTAAATATTGTTTGGATTACATTATTCAAAATCACTTTTAGATAAACAATTACAAAAAAGGACATGAATTTAAATAATTATTTTATGTTATCTTATAATTTTATTTTAAATATTTAAATAAATTTTAATATTTTTTTAGTACTCTCAATATTTTTTAGTATTCTAATAGGATTAATAGAATTATAATACAAAGTAAAAAAAATATTCCATACAAAAAAGAAATAACAATAACAGTAAAAGAACTCATATAAAAAAACAGAAATTTTATAAAAAATAATAATATACATAAGAGAGTATTAGAAAAAAGTACTATAAAAAAAATAAACATATGAATAATGAAGGACATAATTGGTACATAGAACCTAAAGTTCAATCCAACGTGAAAAGGTGAACGGAAAAGCTAGAATTTTTAGCTTTTGGGGTGTGTTTGGGAAACCCGTTGGAAGGGAAGAAGCACGTTTAAATTTCTTGAAAGTTTCAACTTTTGGTTTGGCAAATTTTTTTTATCATGAACGCAGAAGTGATTCTGCTGCCAAAACCAGCGTTTACAAGAAGCAACTATTTTTAGCTTCTGCCTTTTCTTAACGGGCTTTTAGCCATAGATACTAACAATATAAAATTAACTAATAAAATCTATTTAAATATCTAAATTAAAACAATAGGATAATATAAAAAAAATCTAAGTTGATGTCTATTTTAGTAATTTTTTATCTAAAAGTGATTTTGAATGGTATAAACCAAACAACATTTATTTTACTATAATCCATTTTGATACAAAAATTACCAAACATAAATCACTTTAACACAAACCTACTTTTGATCAAAATCAAGTTTGCAAAATCAATTTTATGCAAACTCACATTTGCAAACTGTAATCCAAACACACATTTGGTAAACCTGAGTTGAAGGCAGAAAACACTTCTGCGTTTACGGCATAAAAATATTGCCAAACATAAAGATGAAGCTTTCAAGAAACTCAAACGAGCTTCTCTCTTCTCCAACGCAAATCCAAACACACCCATAGGGCTTAATATCAATCAGATGAAGCCCCTATACATACATTTCTTCTTCTTCTTTTCTGAATTCAACGTTATTTATTCAGTTAACCATACAAGTTCAGTTTTTTTCATTTTGAAAAGTACAAATAAATAAATAAATAAATGCATTATCTTTGATAGATATTCTTCATTATCTTTGATATATATTCAGTTAACCATATCGCAAGGGAAGTCAAAAGTCTTGCTTATTTATTTATTTTCTCCACTTAATTTTCTTTTCACCGCCAAATGTTCTCTCTCGCTCTCGCTGCTTGTGAATGGACCCCACCAATACAATAATGGTGTTTCTATAATTTTTTCATGATATCAAATAAAACCAAATATTGGAGTGACAATCTCACGTTGAATTTCAAATCAAATTTTATAATATATGGTTCTACAAATATTTATATGGCATTTTAATTTGTAGGATCCAAAATAAAATAAAATTAAAACTAAATATTGAAAAGACTCTTATATTTTATATTTAGTGAAATTATATTAACAATTTCATTAGAAAATTAAGAAGAAATGAAGTCAATTGTAGCCAACTTTTTTTTTTAAATGGATTTGTATTATTTTTCTTTTTAATGGGCTTATTTTTGTTGTTATTTTCTAGTTGGAAGAAACATAAATTCAAACTATCATGAAAACTTAAATAAAAATAAACATCCAAAATTTAAAACAAAATATTAAAACCAAAATAAAAATAAACATTCAAAATTATTGTAAAAAAAATATACAAAATATAATAAAAAGAATAACTTGCTACACATCCAAGTCCTTTTGGCAACTAAGTTAGCTAAAAAAAAAAAAAATCACTTTCATTACACGCAGCGTGTACACATGCGTGCATCACTAATGCAAACATATCCTCCTTCTTTTTCGCGTTCCTTCTTCTTTTTCGCGTATTTTCTCTCTATCATCATCATTCTTTCATTTCTGATTTCTGTTGTTGCTGCTGCGTTTTTTCTTTTCTTCATTTTCTTCCTAATAATTTTGCAACATTGATTTTTTTTTTATTTTATTTCTCTTAAGAGAATGAAACAAGAAGAATTATGAGAAAATAAAATAAGAAGAAGAAGATGAAGAAGAAAAAGCAGCAGAAGATGAGAAGAAAGAAGAGGAAGAGTTTTAAATTATGCAGAACTTATCAGAATAAAAATACACCGAAATTTCTTAATAATAACACACAAAGTTCTTAGTTTTTACACTAAAATTTTGTTACAACAGCAAAAAAATATTTTCTTTAATGCTGCATTTTTTTCTTCTTTTTTTTCTTATTTCTTTCTTTCTTTTAGTTGAATGAATGTAGGTTCATCCTCTTGCTAGTAATTTTGCAGCATTATGTGTTTCTTCTTCGTTATGTAATTTTAAATTATATTTTTTTTTTAATCTTGAAAATCAAACTTGAGATATATGTAGTCCCTCATCTTCATTCTTTGCCTCTCT
>NC_029793.2:24302403-24303685 GCF_000816755.2 Arachis ipaensis
ACTTTAAATCATTAGAAAATTTTTTCTTTTAAGTTACAAATACAAACGAAATAAATTTGAAAACTAAGGAGGGCTCACTAAAAAAACGACGCTATTAAAGGGTTGCAACGATTTTTAGGAAATCATTGTTGCTTAAAAAAATATAGCAGCAACTTTTTGTGATTTGCTGCAGTTTTTTCTAATTTAGAGTAATTTTCTATCATTGGAATTTGCAGCAATTTTTTTAGATTTGTGGTGGTTTTTTTCCTCTACATTTTGCAATGGTTTTTTTTTTTTTCCCAAAATTATAACGATTGAAAATGCCTACAAATTACTCATCTCAAAAACAAATTTCTTGAGTTGGCTTATCAAAATTTTTCGGCAAGTGAACCCGTATAACTTGAGTTGAGAATTGGGTTTGTCCAATTACTATGGGATCATGGTGCCTTCCCAAGCTTCTCTGAAGACACCGACCCGGGGGCCTAATTGCAATTCTATTATAAGTCATTGTAATGGTGTCCTGCTAGCATGACATTAATTAGTCATCTACACACAGGTATATGTCGTTCCTCCCTTGTTTGGTGTATGAGACGGCACTTCTAGATGTAGTTCATCAATGTGTTCCTGGTGGGTTGGTTTCAACATGGTTTATAACTGTAAGTTTCCCACAAACAGCTCCAAATATTCGGACAGTTTGTTGAGTTTTCGAACTAATGGGAGGTCAAAGAACTTGCTTCACGATTACTCACATTTAAGTCACGAGGACAATTTACAAATACACTCCAAAATTTAAGTTAAAAAGTGTATTGGTATATTTGATTTAGTTTACTTACCCTTTTTTTTTATTTGTCCATCCCTTTATATACTATGACCCAAATAATGTTCGGATAGTTTGTCGAATTTTCCAGCTAATGAGAGGTTGAAGAACTCGTTTCACGATTAGTCACACTAAGTCCGGAGGACAATCTATAAAGACATTCCAAAACTTAGGTTAGAGAGTCTTTTGGTGTATTTGGTTTAGATTACGTACCTTTTTTTTCGGTTTGTCCGTCTCTTTATATAATATGATCAGCTTTCTACTGGTATAACGACTTTACTTATTAATAACCTTCATATGCTCGTTGCATATAATTTTTAGTTTTATTCCTTCGTAATTGCATGTTTAATCGTTGAAATCCAAAGTCTTATAATCTTTGGAGCATCTCAGGTAACCGACTTTTTAGCTAGAAAGTTTGGACTTAATACAAAAGAAGACCAGAGTTATATCGTCCCAAAACGTTTAGACCATTAAATGGTCTAACAA
>NC_029793.2:24303779-24307146 GCF_000816755.2 Arachis ipaensis
AATGAAACATGTTTTTTTTTTATTTTTTAATAATTATTAAATTTATATCTATTTTATAAATTATTATTTTATTATTTATCTATCATATTTATTAACAAAACAATAAAAAATAAAACAACAACAAAATAAGATCTTCCATTAATAATCCCGACCTCCATAAATATTTTAGTAATGCAAATTAGCTAGTATTTTTGTCTTTGATCCGTTACATCTGAAAAAGCTAACGAAATTATTTGTTGGTAATTCAATGGATTGGAAGTACAATACAATCGATTGAATTTTCCATAACAATATGAATTTTTTCATAATTCAATCGATTGGAAATACAATACAATCGATTGAATTTTGCACGACAATACGGACTTCTTCAAAATTCATTTGATTGAAAAAGTACCATAATGAATTCAATTTTGCGCGACTATATAATTTTTTTCATAATTCAATCGATTGAAAATACAATCCATTGAATTTCGCATGGGATCATTAACTCATTCTGTTTCTACCACTTTGGCTTTTGGTAGCTTATTATCAAAATAACAAGAATCTGGTGTAACCTTGATCATACTAATTGTGAAGCGATTCACTTGGTTGGATAAAGCATTCTTTTTCGTGTAACCAGCTTGTATATTTTGCCTATTCATTATCATTTCTCTGTATCATTCCACTTGGATGGAATAGGCCTTAATAGAACTTTGTTGCAGGATTGTTCATTAGTCTCTCTATGGAACTCGGAACTCGATGAGCTAGCGCTACTATCGCACTCAAGATTTTCATCGTCTGTTGTTTTCGCTGGGAAATTATTGTACCTGACTGACCATTATCACCATTTTGGAATGCTGCATTTTTATGAGTGTTACCATAACAAGTCTTGTTATTCTAGTGCACCATTGCATCACTTGGCAGCTTTAACGGGGAACCTCTAAGCTTGAAGATGTAACTGAGAAAAATTTATAATGATTTAATATATAGTATGTATAGTGCAGTGCACAATTCAATCGATTGTGTTATCTTTCTAATCAATTAAATTTTAAAAAAATTCATATTCTGATGGAAAATTCAATCGATTGTGTTGTATTTTTATTCGATTGAATTTTCAATAAACACGATTTCGCTAGCTTTTATAGATATAACGGATCAAAGAAAAAAAAAACTAATTAATTCGCATTGTCAAAATATTTATGGAGGTCACGATTAATGGAATATTTATTTCGTTGTTATTTTTGTTTTTAATTGTTTTGTTAATAAACATGATAGATGAATAATAAAATAATAAATAAAAAATAGATTTAATAATTAAATAGTATATAAATAATTAAATTGTAATTAAAATTAAATAAAGACTATTTAATAATTATTAAAAAATTTAAAAAACATATTTTGTTGTTAGATCATTTAATATTCTATGCCTAGTTATAACACATTTTTAAAGAGATGACACCTGCGTGTCAATAAACTTGTAATTAATGGGTTTTGTTAGGTAGACAATGATTTTTGTAAACAATGTGAATAATGGGTTCTAGAATTGACCCAACAAAGTAAAAAAATACTCCACCCTAAATTAATTCCTAAATTTTAACATTAAGATAACCATCTGCACACCTAATAAATTGAACATCCAGCCATTGTTATCTGTGTATGAGTAAATCGAATCAAAAGAAATAACCATCCAATTAAAAATAATGAATATAATCATCTGCATACCTATTGAATTGAATATCTGACATATTCATTGTTTATATTGTTTAGTATTCCCATTGTCTACTTATACTTTTCCGTAATTAAATAGCAGCATTTGTGGCATTATTAATGTCGGCTCTGCTAGGTAAACAGCAAAAAATATGAATAACGTAAACAATGGGCCGAATTTTTGGCCCATCGAAAATCAAAAGAACCCACCTCAATAAGTAACAAAATATCCTTTTACCTTACTTTTTAAAAATTTTTAACCATTCACTGCTCCTGCCTTTCTTGGAAATCTTATCAGCACTATTGTTGCCCCACCAACCACCCAATACATTTGCAACAAGAACAATCATCATTTTTATATGTAAAATGAACATCCATCTCTTTTGTATGTAAAATAAAATATAATAATAGATTTGCAATAAAAACAACTATCACTTTTGTATATAAAATAAACATCCACTTGCAAATAAAACTTCTAACAAATAGTTGAGCCTCAGATAGATTTGTAAAGTATAATTGTTTTTGAAATGATTTGAACTATAATGAATGTAAAATTTTCAATGGAAAAGTGAGTTATAGAGATGGATTAAATCAACTTCATAAAATATTACTTTTTTTAAATTGGTTGAGTAGTGAGAATATGTTGTATGAGTTTAATAAAAAAAATATTTTTTTTTCTACTAATTTCATTGCTTAGATGTAGAAAGAAGTGCAAAAAGAGAAGATGTGATAACTTATAGTTACGCTAAGCCAAATGGATGGGATTAGTTCTCTTCACGACTGCATCTGCACGGGCTGCGGAGGGACAACAGTGCGCAGTTAGGGCTGCGGCGGTGTCAACACAAGCTGCGGGGGGACGGCGGCGCGGGGTGAGGCTGCAGCGGCGTGCACGGGGCAGCGGCTAAACGGTGTTAGGGAGAACGACGATATTATGATGCGTCAGAACGGTTGTCGCCGACACCGACGGCGAGTTTTGGGCGTAGACCGGAGATTGAAGACGGCGAGTTTTGGACGTGGACCAGAGATTAAGAGATTATAGTGAAATTAAAAATAACTATATGTAGTGTAAACGTGTTTAATTACTAATCTTAATTGTTCCGAGGGTTACCTGAAACTGGAGGTCGATCTCGGATGAGATCTGCTGTTGTGGCCGGAGCTGTCGTACCCGACTTGTTGGACTTGGTGGTGCTGCTAATCCTTGATCACCGGAGGGTGGTGGTACCTGCAAGAGACTCCGATACTTAAGTTAGCACGTGCTTTAGGCAGGATTTTGTGTAGAATCAGAGTATAAGTTATATCTGGGTGTTCCGGTGTATTTATAATAGTGTGGAATGGGAGATAAGTTAGTTATCTTATCTTATCTCTTAAGTGAAGTCATCTTATCTTTCAGGAGAACTGCCTTATCTTTCTAGGCTTTTGCTGCCTTTAGATTGGACTTTATTCCTTCGTTTGGGCCTGCTTTGGGCTCCCATGGTGATTTGGTCAAACTTTTTGAGAAGAGGTCAGTCACGACCCAACCTGAAGAGGTTGGTCACTTGTGTCTTTGGTCAGCTTGGATCGCACAGCTCGACCCAGGATATGAGCACTAATTTTTAAAATTTTAAAATTTAAAATTAAATAATTAATTAAGAATCTAATTTTTAATTTTTAATTTACTTTTTTTTTTAAAATCTATTGTTCA
>NC_029793.2:24307449-24331868 GCF_000816755.2 Arachis ipaensis
CAACCAACATAATTTTTTGAAACAAAATTTAATAAATTAATTTTATTTTAACATGGGACTGACAAACACAATTCTACAACAAAAATACATATATTTATACTATATAATCTTTTTATGTATTTTGAAAATGTTAGTGATTGTCCTCACAATTATGTAGGTTCCGTCCTTGTTCTATTGTGATGATATTGATCTTTTTTTTTTTGTGATTGAAAATAACATAAAGAAGAAGGATCTAAGAGAAAGAGTATGATTCTTCTCTAATAATAATGTTTAAATTATTAGGGGGCAGCAACCACTCCAAGTACACCTGCTTGTTAAAAGCAGCAGTCTTAGCCATTAAATCAGCCACTCTATTTGTTGTGCACTGAATGAGTACTACCGTAATTGTCCAATTATATTGGAGCATCTCTTTAATTTTGTCAAGTAGATCAAAGTCAGTCCTAATCATGCTGGTTGTGTCTCGCGAAACAAGAAGAAACGCATCAAGATTATCAGTTTCACATATGACCTCTTTGCACTTGCAATCCCAAGCCATAACAAACCCTCTCCAAATAGCATGAAACTCACAACAGAGAACACTAGAAAGATGCATACTGGCAGAACAACCTTTTATCCAAATTCCCATGCTGTCTCTAATAATACACCCAAAGCCAGCTAATTGCTCATTTTCAAAAACGCTTGCATCGCCGTTCACTTTATAGACATTCATCGAAGGTGGTTCCATATTGCAAAGAGGAAGGAGTAATATGTTTTTGGGTGGTAATGACATTGGAGAAATCTCGAGCAGCATGTTTAGCCAAGTGAACAATTTTCTCCCTACTCCATGGATCATCTTGATGGAAGATGTCATTGTTCCTATCCCTCCAAATCCACCAAAAGGCCGCTGCAAAGAGGAACTCATTTTTGTTGAGGTTAGATTGAATCCAAAACACAAAATCCAAACCAGAATCTACAGCGGTCATTCCCAAGTTTAAGCTAATCCAAATCTGACGAGCTTTTTGGCAAGTCCTAAAGTAATGGTCAATATCCTCTAGAGCAAGATAACATCTCTGACAAAAATCAGAAGTAGCAAGACCTCTTTGAAACCGGTAGCTAGCTGTGGGAACTCCGTTGTTGAGGTAAAGCCAGAGCAGACACTTTATCTTCTCCGATATTCTCAAGCGCCAAAGCCAAAGCCAATTTTCATTATCATTCCAGCCAAATTTCTTCTTCAATAGCCACTCATACCCGCTTTTAGTCGAGTAAGTGAGAGTATTTGAGTTTGTCCAAAACCAACTTGTTTTATCTCCTGCTTGCTTGATAGGATCAAAGAGCATCAAATCAAGTTTAATTTCTTTCGGAATCATTGTGCAAAGCATATCCCACCGCCAATGTCCATGGTGCCAGACATCTTCTAGCTTCAAGAGAGAATCAGAAATGTGCACAAAAGGAACCAAAGGAGCTAGCATTCCAGATGGTCGCCAAGCATGATACCAAAAGGATTGAGACATCCTGCCTATACACCATTCAAAATCATCACGAAGCTTTTCTATTGTCTTATAAATTGCTCGCCAAGTGCTTGAAACATTATTAGAAAAATTGGGTGAAAAGCAAGAACCCCCAGATAAATATTTTGCCAACATAATCCTTACCCAAAGTTTATCTTTATTATGTAGTAATTGCTAAACAAGTTTTCCAATAAAGCAAAATTCACACATTGAGTATCTCTAATTTCCAAACCTCCATATTTTCTTGGAGTGACAACTTTGCTCCACTTGACCAAGCTTAAGCAACGCTCCCCCACCTTTCCCTTCCACAAGAATTGTCTAAGCACAGAATCAATCTTTTGACAAATCGAAGTAGGAAAAAAAGTCACTTGCATCTGGTAAATAGGAAGAGAAGAAGCAATAGATTTAATTAAGCAAAGCCTGCCTGCTCTGTTAAGGAGTCGACCTTTCCAACTAGCCCAGCCTATTCTTGATCTTCTCTAAAGAGTCCGAAAAAACAGACCTAACAACTCGAGGATGATTAAGGTTCACCCCCAAGTATTTGCCTAGGTCACTAGTAAAAGGAATATGAGAAACACCAGACAACATTTCCTTCCTTCTATTAGAGATTTTTCTAGAACAAATAGTTTTGGAATTTTCAATGTTAACCTTCATACCTGAAGCTTTGCAGAATAACTCCAAGGTGTGTACGACATTCTGAACTTGATTTTTCTCCGCTTTACAAAAAAGAAGGAGGTCATCGGCAAACATCAAGTGAGAAACTCTAGGTCCCCCTCTAGAAACAGCTACACCATCCCAAATACCCTCGTCAACTTGTTTGGAAATGAAGCACGCCAATCTCTCCATGCACAAAACAAATAAATAAGGAGAAATTGGATCTCCTTGCCTGAGTCCTCTGCGAGGTTGGAAGCTATCCAATCTATTCCCATTCCAGAGGATGGAAAGATTTGAGGTCTGAACACAATTCATTATAAGCCGAATAATTAGAGAAGGAAAGCCAAAAGATTCAAGAGTGTGTTCAAGAAAATTCCAATCAACTCTATCATAAGTCTTTTCTAAATCAATCTTAAAAGCCATAGCTCCTTTTCAGACTTTGTCCGCTTAAGAAAGTGAAGAACTTCTTGGGTGACAATAATATTATCACGCGCTCCTCTACCATGAATAAACCCTCCCTGAGTTAGGCTAACAATCTCATCCAAGAAAGACCGTAATCTATTAACTAGCACTTTAGTCACAAGTTTATAAATGACATTACAAAGGCTTATTGGCCGAAAATCTTTCAATCTAGTTGGAGGGTCGCACTTAGGAATAAGAACAATCAAAGTTTTCAACAAAGAATGACTTAACGTCTCCCCTAAGAATGCTTTCTGAACAGTACGCCACACCTCATGACCTACCACATCTCAATATTCTTTAAAAAAAAAATACTCAAAAATCATTTGGCCCAAGAGTTTTGAACGAGCTCATATTATTCAAAGCTTTTTTAACCTCCAACATTGTCACTGGTTTAGACAAATCATCACAAGCATCTTAGCTAAGAGTTGGCATAAAAATTTCTTCCATACAATTAATCTCAACAGACTCTCAGTAGAACAAAAAATACTTTTAAAGAAATGAACAAAAAATATTGACTTTATATTTGGGAAGGACGGTTAAGTATATGAGTAAAGAAACGTTAATATATAAGATAATAATTAACAAGTAAAGACTTCTGAGTCAATATAAATAATAGTTTTGCTATTAGTATTTTTATAATTTATGCATGATATTTTGATAGTAAAAATATTATACGTTTAAAAATAAACCCTGTAAGAAATATTTAAAACAATATACCATTTGGCTCAGCCTCATCATCAAGAGAAGCAATGATAATACGGAAGCGAGTTCGTCATTAAAACTTATAGTGTGTCATGTGGAAATAAATAAAGTTCTTGAACTAAATTCATAGTACTATTAGTATTAGGGGTGTGGATGGTCTGGTCTGGTTCAAAAATTTGGTTATTATTTTGAGTTTAGAGTCGAGTAAAGATCTCAAAAATACATTCGATTATTATTTCGGGTCGGATTCGGACCATGACTTGGGTCATCCGAATTCGATCCGGGGATCCGGTCATCATACATGATTAATATTGTGTTATTAGTGATGGGTGATGGCTATTCTTATGTGAAATTTAAGTATTGTAAATCTTAATATTTTGTATTATTAGTTATTATAAGACTTTAGACTAATGCATAATATTGTGTTATTTGCATTGATTTAAATATTTGGTGTTATTAGATAATATTAATATTGATTATGCTTATGCTTTAATTTTAGAGAAGAGTTGGTTCTTGTTATATTTTTTTAAGTGAATTTTACCATATCAAATAATAATTAGAATTTTAGAAATTTGGATATTTTTACATGCTAGGTTACAAGAAGGTACCAAGGTAATATAATGTTAACAGTCCGATTTTCTATCTGATTTTTACTCGGTATAATTGTGGCCCAAAGTGTATAGGTTTCATTGGATTTAGGATCGAGTTCGAGTCTAACAAATAGACTTGATATATATTTTGAGTCGAATTTAAATTACATCAAATTCAGTTTCGCCATACTGATGCACGTCCCTAATTAGTATGACTGCATTGAGAGAGCTATCAAAGGAATCCGCTTTTTTTTATTCATGTTCTGACTTCCAATCCAAAAATGGGGTCTCCTTTTGGTGGAAAACATAAAAGTATAAAAGGCTTGTCGCCAAAGTGCTGCAACATTATCACCTATATTTCGCATTAGTTTTTGTAAATAATAATAGTAATTCATATGATCTCCAATTTATATATAAAGACAAATATATAAAAGGCGAAATGAGTAGTTGTTTTGACTTTCATCAAAAGATGAATAACTACCCGAAGGGGGGCAAATTTGGTAGATATGGACATTCATGTTTCTCACGGATGCGAATCGTTTTCAGAACCACTTTAATTTCTTCAGTTTGCTGTGCGTGAGAATGATATTAGTGGATAATAACCGTGACACGCTCATCTATCCTCACATATTCGCGTTGTTTGAAAAAGCCAGTGTTAGTCGAAAATAATTAATTTTAAAAAACAAAGTTATTTAAAAATTAGTAGGCGTGTGTTTTTAGAAAATATCTGTATCGAGAAAGGTATTTTGATATTGACTTAAAATTTGACTATTATAATTAGTCGAAGAAATAAATCCAAGATATCAAGTTTTGGAATTTGCTTTTTAAGACGTTACATTATAAAGCAGAAGAAACGAGAACAGTTACATATGTTTTGACGACGTGGTGGTTATACTTTGATTCGATTAGTTAGGAGATGGCTATATATAGAAGAAAGCTCGAAGATACAAAGGTTAAAATTTTACTTCAGAAATTACTCACGCACACTCACATTTCAAGGACTTTCTGAGTCTGCTTCGAGTTAATTTTCTGTAGGGTTTCTTTCATATGTCTTTATTTTCTATTTATTTTTTCTGCAAACTTTACTTTTCATGCAAATTTATCTTTCAAGCAACATTTACTTTACTTGTTCAGTTTTATGTTTTGAAACCTTTAATTTCCATGACAAAAGTCCTTTGATTTAATCGAAGGCATTTTACTGCTTTGTTTAAATTCAATGCAAACCATTTTAATTCCAGTCAATTTTATTTTCAAAGTCTTTATTTATGTCTTTTCGATCTTTTCTTTAAATTTCATCTGATTCGAGGATCTTTGATGCACTGTTAGAAAACTGGTACCCACAAAAGAGGAGTTGGTTTCGCTCTCATACCATTAGAGTCGAACCACCTTCAATTTGCTAAAAATCGATAAAACAAATTGGCACGCCTAGTGGGACAGTTTTAAATTGAAGTGTGTCAAATAATTTTAGTGTCACTTAGTGTATGCAATTAAGGAGTAGAAAAATTACTCACATGGCTGACGAAGTTTCTAATGTGAATGGTGGTTCGGCCACAAATGATAGTGCACCAGTAAATGTACAACCTTCGTACGTTATTTCACGTTCGGAAGGGGTGGTTGTAAATGAAAGGGTGGCGGTTACTAATGTGCAGGCTGAAAATAACGGGTGTAATACTCGTCCACGTGTTAATCCACCACTGATTCAACGTCAAGTAATTGTTGGTTGGCCTCCTTATGGCCTTCCTCTTGGTTGTACTCCACCAGTAAGTGGTTTTGTTCCTCCGATCCGTTTGGGGGTACAAGTGGAGTAAACAATGTCAAAATCCATAACAGCGATCCGAATATTCTTGTGATTATAATGTGGGTTCTATATCAAATACTTCTAATTCAATAGCAGCATTTCGACAACATGTAGAAGAAAGCCATCATAATTTGGTCAATTTATTGACTCAACAAATGACCAAACAATTATAAATCTTATGATGGCTGATCATGAATCGAAGTTCGATCGTCTTGCCAGGCAAGTTGAGCGAATTGCCTGAATCGTTGATTATGATGAAGGAGAAAGGCAAGATGCTAGAGGAAATAATGAAGGTTTTGAAAATCTATTTCAAAACGAAAATGATGCTTTTAGAAACATAAAAAATCTTCAGTTAATTCCTCGAGGTCAAAATGCCGATGATGTTCTGGCTCGATTCACGTAATCAAGTTGGTAAACGTTATCAGGTTACAAGAATTGTGGCAGATGTGCTTAATAGGGTTGGATTCAATATAGGATTCATGAATCGACCTCATTTTATGTCAGCTTTTCCTCATAATGTCCAAATGGTCGAGGCGCCAAGAGGAATAAAAAATCCAAAAATAATTACAAAATTTGCAGGAGAAGTTGGGAAATCGACTACTGAACATGTTGCTCAATATTTGGTCGAAATTAAAAATTTGGCTAATGATGAAAATTTGAAAATGAAGTCTTTTCCTTCTTTGTTAACGAAGAATGCTTTTACTTGGTTTTCTAATCTTATACTAAATTTGATAACAACATGGGCTCAGCTAGAAACTGCTTTTCATGCCCAATTTTATTGAGGAGAACTGAATGTGGCAGTTACTGACTTAGTGGCTTTGAAACGTGAAGATGGTGAAACCATCGATGATTACATGATTTGTTTCAAAAACGCTAAAAGTCGTTGTTATGTGTCTCTTCCTGAAAGTGAAGTAGTAAAGATAGCAATTATAGGATTTGGATTTTATGTGCGTTGAAGACTACTCAATGTACATATTCCTGACTTAGCCCATTTGGCTGAGAGAGTTTCTCAAGTAGAAGTTCTGAAGAAAGAAAAAGAGAAATATAAGAACGAAAGGAGGTTGAAGAGTAAACCTTTCTCTCGTAAGGAGAAAGTTTCTTATGTGGCCATGGAATCCTCTGATGAGGAGTCCGATTTAGATGCAGAATTTGATTTGGCTGAACTTAGGAAAGGCCCTCCTTATGTCTATTCTTTACTTAAGAAAATTCCTAACAATGAGAAGTCAAATGATTCAAAACTGAAAAGTGGGAAAAGATATAGTTTTGATATTTCAAAATCTGATCAGATTTTTGATGTGTTGCTTAAAGATAAACAGTTAGTTTTACCTGAAGGCAGAACTTTACTTTCGGTAAAAGATTTAAAAGGAAAACCTTATTGTCAGTTTCACCAAGCAACTAGTCATTCGACTAACAATTGTGTTTGTTTCATGGATTTGATACAAGAAGCCATCATGGAAGGATGGTTGAAATTCGATGATAGTAAGAAAGAAATGAAAGTTGATTCTGATCCTTTCGATAGTGAAGCAAGTTTTGCTGAACCATATTTCAGGGTGAATATGGTTGGAATGTCTTATGACTTTGATATGGCCCTGGAAAACTTTGAATCAGATGTCCGATCTGTATACCCTGGGATAGGAGATGGGTTGTTGGATTTCTTGGTACAATAGAAATTAAAGGATCGGGACGTATCTCTGTGTCCTTGATGCAATGCAGTTTTCGATGCTGAGGCTGTGGCAATTTTTGAGAAGGAAAGGATCAAGAAGAAATTGGCTCACAGATAAGAACAGGCCCGTCAGAAACAGCCTATTCGACGAATGGAAGGGCACAGTTCTAGAGGTCCTCAGAAAAGCACTATTACACCTATAAAACGTTCTCAAGCCATAGGTGTATAGCGGATTTGAAACTTCCAAGAGTTTCAAAACAGGAACGTTCATTATAAGCGTAACCCACAGTGGGGGCATA
Source organism: Arachis ipaensis (assembly GCF_000816755.2). Taxonomy (NCBI): domain Eukaryota; kingdom Viridiplantae; phylum Streptophyta; class Magnoliopsida; order Fabales; family Fabaceae; genus Arachis; species Arachis ipaensis. Next base: position 24,315,105 of record NC_029793.2, read on the forward strand.
GAGGTCCTCCTCGAGGTCGATATCCTTACTTCCATGGCCGAGCAGAGGGTATCCAAGGGGCAGAGGACGAAGAGGACGACAGCCACCCAAGGTATCTTTAGTTGACAAAGTTAAGGGGGCAACACCTTCTGTGCACTCTCGAATAGGCTTCCCGACTGATGGAGAGACGTATCCAAAGGGTCTTTCCTCCACTGTGAAGTTGGATAAAGGAAAAGCAGTGGTTACTGCTTCTGAGGGTGATAAAAATAAGGTTGCTAGTTTAGATGAAGAGTACTTTGAAGAAGGAGAAGATAAAATGGTCAGTAACATTTCGATTATCCCAACTGAGTATCTAGGAGAATATGAGGATAATCCAGTGGAGGATTATGATATTGATGATGAGGAAGCCTTTTCATTCATTCGATATGAGGATGAACCTGGTTATTTTCAAAGTCCTTCCGAGAAACAAAAATCTCGTTTGCGCCCACTACACATTACCGCAACCATGAGTGGGATCAAAATAAACAAAGTTCTGATTGATGGAGGAGCAACTATTAGCCTCATACCAAAAAGGATGTTGATGAAGGTCGGAAAACATCTTGATGATTTAATCCCTACTAATATTTCAGTAACAGATTTCAGTGGTGCTTTAATCCCTGCTAAAGGTTTGGTTACTTTGGGAGTGAAAGTTGGATCCTTTGATCAAAGCACCGTCTTCGTTGTGGTGTCTTCAAAGGCTAGTTATAACGCCTTACTAGGACGTGATTGGATGCATGGAGTTGGGTTTGTGCCGTCAACTATGCCTCAAAGTATTCTCCTTTGGACAGATGATGGAAAATCTTAAGTAGTTAAGGCTGATTCGAATCTGTATGTCGAGCAGTTACACATCGACTTCAGGGTGTATAGTCCTAAATTGAAACCTTTGAATGTTGACAGAGTACTTAATTCTTTCAATTGTGAAGGGTGCTATCTAACTTTAGAAGGTTTAAGTGCGAAGCGTCTTTATCCACAACTCAGTATTATTCCGACTTGGTGGGATTGTTCAACATAAGCGGTGATTCGAGGACGTTCTTCGATGGCAAATGAACAAGATGTCTCGAATTATCTGGTAACTTTAAATAATTATTTAAGTAATTTCCTTTCAGTAGAGAATAAAAGCGATTCTTCTTATGAAGTTGAGTCATTTAGAAAAGTAGTTTCATCTTCTTCTTATAGTGTAGTGATGAGCGGATATTTTATACGCTTTTTGGGGGTATTTTCATATAGTTTTTAGTAGGATCTAGCTACTTTTTAGTATATTTTTATTAGTTTTTATACAAAAATCATATTTCTAGACTTTACTATGGGTTTGTGTATTTTTCTGTGATTTCACGTATTTTCTGGCTGAAATTGAGGGACCTGAGAAAAAATCTGATTCAAGGCTGAAAAAGGACTACAGATGCTGTTGGATTCTGACCTCCCTGCACTCGAAATGGATTTTCTGGAGCTACAGAAGCCCAATTGGCGCGCTCTTAATTGCGTTTGAAAGTACACATTCAGGGCTTTCCAGCAATATATAATAGTCCATACTTTGCTCAAGTTTTGACAACGCAAACTGGCGTTCAAACGCCAACTTCCTGCCCTATTCTGAAGTTAAACGCCAAAAACAGGTTACAAACCAGAGTTAAACGCCACAAACAGGCTGCAAGCTGGTGTTTAACTCCGAGAAAAGCCTCTACACGTGAAAGCTTCAATGCTCAGCCCAAGCACACACCAAGTGAGCCTGGAAGTGGATTTCTGCACTATCTATCTTAGTTTATTCATTTTCTGTAAACCTAGGTCACTAGTTTAGTATAAAACTACTTTTAGAGACTTACTATGTACCGGATGACATTTTATATCAGAACTTGTATCTTCTACGGCATGAATCTCTAAATCCCATGGTTGGGGGTGAGGAGCTCTGCTGTGTCTCGATGGATTAATGCAATTACTACTATTTCTCATTCAATCACGCTTGTTTCTATTCTATGATATTCATTTGCACTTTAACATGATGAATGTGATGATCCGTGACACTCATCACCATTCTCAACCTATGAACGCGTGCCTGACAACCACTTCCGTTCTACCTTAGATTGAATGTATATCTCTTGGATACCTGGTTCACAAGTTTGATTGCCTCTCCTGACAACAGAGCATTCAAATCGTGAGATCAGTGTCTTCGTGGTATAAGCTAGAATCAATTGGCAGCATTCCTGAGATCCGGAAAGTCTAAACCTTGTCTGTGGTATTCCGAGTAGGATCCAGGAAGGGATGACTGTGACGAGCTTCAAACTCATGAATGCTGGGCGCAGTGACAGTGTGCAAAGGATCAATGGATCCTATTCCAACATTAGTGAGAACCCGAGTAGGATCCAGGAAGGGATGACTGTGACGAGCTTCAAACTCATGAATGATGGGCGCAGTGACAATGTGCAAAAGGATCAATGGATCCTATTCCAACATTAGTGAGAACCAACAGATGATTAGCCATGTACATGGACCCTTTTCACTGAGAGGACGGTTGGTAGCCATTGACAACAGTGATCCACCAACATACAGCTTTCCATGGAAGGAGACCTGCGTGTGTGAAGAAGACAGTAGAAAAGTAGAAATTCATACGACAGAGCATCTCCAAAACCTCAACCTGTTCTCCATTACTGCATAACAAGTATTTATTTCATGTTCTTTTACTTTTTACAATTAAAACTAAGAATCATTACTGATATCCTGACTAAGAATTACAAAATAACCATAGCTTGCTTCAAGCCGACAATCTCCGTGGGATCGACCCTTACTCACGTAAGGTATTACTTGGATGACCCAGTGCACTTGCTGGTTAGTTGTGCGGAATTACAAAAGTGTGATTGTGATTTTGTGCACCATGTAGGTTCGATCTCTTTGGTCGAATTTATTCATGGTTTAAATTCTTTCTGTTCCTGTAATTTTAGTAATGTTGTCAATGAAACTGCTGCTGATATAGCAGAAGTACATTGTATTGAAAATAAAGCTGTTGTTAATCCAGTGAATGATCAAGTTTGTTTCAATTCTAATGAATCTTTTGATTTATCTTTTGATTGTATCTATAATTTAGAACCGTTGAGTTTTGAAAAATATTCGGTAAAATATGATGAATATGTGAGAGGTTTCGATTCGCAAGATCCTTTAAAAGAGATTAATATGGGATCTGTTGATGATGTTCGAATTACTTACATATGTAAAGACCTTACAATCCCATTTCGAACTGAATTATATTATCTTTTGCATGAGTTTAAAAACTGTTTTGCTTGGGATTATCATGAGATGCCTGGTCTTGATCGTTCTCTTGTGGAACATCGAATATCGTTAAAACCGAATGCTCGACCCATAAAGCAAACGCCTCGATGATTTGCTCCTTAAATTAATCAAAAGATTAAAGAAGAGATTGAACACTTGATTAAGGCGAAATTTATTCGAACATTGTCCCTGTAATGAAGAAGAATGGAAAATTGAGAGTGTGTATTGATTTTCGATATTTGAATAATGTCACTCCGAACAATGAATATTTTATGCCCATAGCAGATATGTTAATCGATTCTGCTGCAGGAAATGAGATTTTAAGTTTTATGGACGGTTATTCAAGATATAACCAAATCTTCATTGCAGAAGATGATGTGTCCAAAACTGCTCTTCGATGTCTTGGGGCATTAGGCACGTATGAATGGGTTGTTATGCCACTCAGTTTGAAAAATGCTGGTGCAACGTATCAACGTGCCATGAATACTATTTTTCATGAGTATATTAGAAAATTTATGGAAGTGTATATCGATGATGTTATGGTTAAGTCGAACTCTGTGACTCAACACATCGATCATTTGAGAAAGGCATTTCACTATGCGGGAAAAGGGATTAAAAATGAATGCTTTAAAATGTGCATTCGGTGTATCAGCCAGGAAATTCTTAGGATTTGTTGTCCATAAAAAGGGGATCGCCATCGATAAGAATAAGGCCGATGCAATCTTGGCGTTATCCCCTCCTAATTCAAAGAGGGAAGTACAATCTTTTCTTGGAAAAATTAACTATCTTAGAAGATTCATATCGAACCTTTCAAGTAGAACACGATTATTTGCACCTTTGGTGAAACTTAGAAATGAATCTCAGTTCGAATGGACAGAAGAACATCAAGAGGCTTTTGAATTACTTAAAGCTTATTTGTCCAAAGCTCCAGTAATGGCAACCGTTCACCCTCATGAGCCTTTAAAATTATATATTGCGGCATCCTTGAACACAATTGGGTATATGTTGGCTCAAGATGATGAAAATAGTCATGAATGAGCCGTTTATTACCTTAGTCATGTATTAACTGATATCGAGACCAGGTATTCACCTATCGAAAAATTGTATTTGTCTTTGTATTATGCTTGCACAAAGTTAAAGTGCTATATGGTTGCCAAACTTGTGAAAATCATTGCACAAACTGACCTAATTAAAAATATGTTGACTTATCCAATGTTGAGAGGTCGAGTAGGAAAATGGATGTTGGCTTTAACAGAATTCGATTTACAGTATGTTCTAGCAAAGGCTGTGAAAGGTCAGGTCATTGCAGATTTTTTAGTAGACCATTCGAATAATCTGAATGACCAGGGGGCAAACATAATTGATGTTCATGTCGATTATTGGAAATTATATTTTGATGGTTCGAAACATAAAGATGGTGCTGGAGTAGGGATTTTAATTATCTCACCAGACGGGATTCTGTCAGAATTTTGTTTGAATTAAAATACCCTTGTTCGAATAATGTGGCTAAGTATGAGGCGTTAATATTAGGCCTTGAAATCTTGATTGGAAAATGGGCTTTAGAAGTTCAGATCCTTGGGGATTCGCAGTTAGTTTTGAAACAGTTGTCAAAGGAGTTCAAATGCAACAATGAGAAGTTACAAAAGTATTTAGTAACGGCATGGACATTGTTAACTTCTTTTCAGAAAGTTTCATTAGTTCATATTTGGAGAATTCAAAATGAAATTACTAATGAGGCCCAAATTGCTTCGAGATATAAGATATTTCCATAAACGCTAAGAAAACTGGCAAAAATTCGTCAGATTTTAGTGCCTATCAATGAGAGAGAGGGTTTGTGTTTGGATGAATAGGAAGATGATGATTAGAGGAAACCCATTGCCATTTATTTAAAAGATCCCAATGTTCAAGTTGATAGAAAAGTAAAGTTGAAAGCGATGAATTTTGTATTGATGGCTGATGAGTTATATAAGCAAGCAATTGATGGAAGCCTGTCGAGATGGTTAAGTCAAGCCGATCAAGATATAGCTTTAGGAGAAGTTTACAGAGGTATATGTGGGGCTCATCAGGCTGGTATAAAAATGAAATGGGTGTTATGTCAAAATCAAGTCTATTGGCCTTCTATGATTAAGGATTGCATCGATTGTGCGAAAGCATGCCAAGAATGCTAACGTCATGGAGTGGTACAACAGATACCAGCATTTGAATTACATTCGATTATTAAACCATGGCCTTTTCAAGGATAGGATTTAGATCTAATTGGACTAATACACCCTCCTTCGTCAAAGAACCATAAATTTATTTTCGTAGCAATTGATTATTTCACGAAGTGAGTTGAAGTTGTTCCCTTAATAGAAGCCGAGCAAAATGAAGTGATAGACTTTATCGAGGAACATATAATCCATCGATTTGGAATTCCCCAAACCTTGAGTATTGATCAAGGGACTATGTTCACTGGTCAGCGAATTAAGAATTTTGCAACCTCGAGAATCATTAATATGGTTACTTCGACTCCATATTATGCGCAGGCCAATGGACAAGTCGAGGCAGCAAATAAAATATTGATCATTTTGATCAAGAAATAAATTGGTAGTAGACCTCGAACTTGACATGAAACTTTGAGTCAAGTATTGTGGGCCTATCGAAATTCACCAAGAGGGGCAACAGGTACTTCTCCTTATAAATTGGTGTATGGACATGATGCAGTTTTGCCATTAGAGATTAATCTTAATACGTTGAGAATTTTGAGGCAAGATGACTTGCCAGTTGATTATTGTTGGAGTGCAATGTATGATAAGTTGAATGATTTAGACTCAGAACGCATTTTGGCACTTGAAAATATGATTCAACAAAAAAAAAGTGTTGCTCGAAATTATAATCGTCAAATAACAGAGAAATATTTCAGTTTAGAAAAATTGGTCTTAAAAGTTGTATTGCCAATAGAGAAGAAGTCAAGATTCCTTGGCAAATGGTCTCATACTTGGGAAGGACCTTTTCAAGTAATTGAATTGTATTCTGGAAATGCATATCGAATTAAAGATATCGATTATGGAAACGTGATTAATTCGATAAATGGAAAATACTTGAAGCAATATCGATGAATGCCAAATCAAGATCAATAATGTAAATAAATAAGTAAGAGCACAAAAACAGTCATTATACATAAAAGTGCTCAAAGTAGGTGGAATAGAAGGTGCTAAGATTTCTGCTAAGTCAAAGTAAAGTTGGACTCTTTCACTGTCCAAGGCAGAAGGCACTTCGATCTGGTCATATTCTTCATTTTGAGCTTTGTCAAGCTACTTCTCACAATCTTCTTGTTTGGCTTCTACAATGCAAAGCTCCTTGAAAAGTGTTTGTTGCTTGTTTTGAACTGAAGCCAAGGGTATAGCTAAGTCAGCTTTCCTTTTTCGAATTTTGGCCAATTTTTTTATTAATTTGGGCCAATTCTACCTCAAGTTCTTCCTCTTGTTTGTCATAATAGGCTTGAGCAGTGAAGGCTTGAGTAATCCTCAGATCGAATTCTTTGCAGGATGCCTTCATTGGTCGAAGAACTTTGCTAATTTTTTCTGACTCAGTCTTGATTTTGGCCACTTTTTCCTTAGCTTCTTGTAACTTATCTTGAATAGTGATGCAGTCATTGGAAACCCTTATAAACTTCTTGACTATAGCAGAGAATTTGGGAGGAACCTGAAATTCAATGGAGAGCCCAAAATATCATAAAGGAGTGAATTCAGGTTTGATTGGCTGGTCCATTCAGTAGGTGGATGTGATAAGAGCCTAAGAAGGGTGATTAATTGTTTGTGGGTGTGTCGATTGAGTTCTGAAGGAAGGCTGGATGTAGAAGGGCCTGTAGGAGGTGGAGTTGAAATCGGTACTTTGTCTTCTTGAACAATTCGAGTAACGTAGGCAACCAATTCTGCAAGATCAATATTAAAAGGTTAAGAATATATGTCAGGGACCTCAAATGATATTTTTGGACTTTGCGAAGTAGAAGGCTCAATGTTTTTGTTTGGGCTTGGAGATTTTTGGGGAGAAGGAGCAGTCTCTGGATCTTGAGTGGGTAAATCGAAAATATGAGTAACAAGAGATTCATTAAGAGTTTCAGTTTGAGTTGGAGATGGAGGATTGTCTATGTTTTGGTTTTGTGGTGGTGAGAGTCGCTCTTGCATCAAGTCGACCACTTGAGTTTAAGTTGGTGTTGGCAAAACAACCTGTATAGGTTCAACAGATATGATAGTTTGAGCTGATGAATGAGATTCTTGTTGCTCTGATCTTGGTTGGTCTTGTTGTAGTGATTGTCCAAGAGCAAATGAAGAAGATGTGATTTGAGCAGTTGTTTTAATCTGAAACAAGACATTTAGCAGGTTAAATCTTTCCAATTAATTTGACATATTCGAAATTGATATAAAATTATCGGAGTAGGTCTTTTTCGAATTAGTTGGGGGATCGATTCAGTTTCTGAATCATCATCCGAATTGGAAGAAGCAGCAAAGATATTTTGTGCTGGCTGCTCACTTTCTTCTGAAGAGCTCTCGCTTGATGACTGAACTTGGTAATGAAGGAAGATTCAAAATCAAGATGTCTCCAAACGAATATGATCGAGAGAGGTTTAGAAAAGTTGATCGAAAGATTACCCTTTTAGAATTATTTTAGGAGCTTTTCGAGTTTTTTTGTGGCTGTCTTGGTGGTGTTGCAGCCTCAAGTCTTCTCTTCAAAGTTCTTTTTGGTGAACTTTCAGTAGTTGGAGTTGTCTTGATGGCAGAATTTTTGATCTCATCGAAGGTGCGACTATATTTGGAAAAAAATGTAGTCCACCAGTCGATGTAAGATTTGGTTATGTATGAACTATGCTCATAAAAAAGGTGGGTATAGTTTGCTTTTTGTTGTTGGTTTGAGGAAAGACAGAGTTCGATTTGTTCCTTCAAATTCAACTCAACGTGACAAAGAGGTCGACTGTTTCGTGGAAGAGGAACTGGAATGGTTTGGGAGAAACCAAATTGTCTGGCAGTATAATAAGGAGCATAGAGAGTTGCTTTGAATTGTTCCTTTTTGTGTTGAGGTAATCCGGTAGGGATTATCTAAACAGCAAGCAAGTTTTCCCAATTTCTGTTGGTAATTTTGTCCTCTTTATCATCATTGGGAAAGAGAAAGCATTCGAGCCATGAAGGACCACAGTTTCGACGCAGAAAGGGGGTGAAATTGAGATCATTATTGTTGAAGTTTTTGCAAGAGTAAAAGAGAGAGAAAAATAGCCCAAAAATGATCCTCAATCGATTGGGCATCTTGAAAATTTGGTTGAAAAGGGGCCAGATGGAATCCTTCGATATGTTGTTTACCGGATGAAATGTCACCATCCTTTTGCATGAATGTTTCAAAAACTACTTTCAACCAAAGCTGGAGAAGCCAGAGAGGACCTCCTACATTAATCAAAGAGTGGTTTCGGAGACAGTTGACTAGGTGAACAAGTTCTTCGAATAAGTATCCCAGGATTAACTTAGCCAAATTAAAATTATTACCCTCATGTAAAAGAGCTGCCAGAGGGAGAAAAAATTTCTGCATTTGGACACTTTGAGAGCAGAAGACAATGGCATTCAACCAGTATAGAAATGCAACGTGTTCATCATCAGTTACAGGCTCATTTTCTTGACGCATATTTTGAGCAATAAATTCACTATAGAAAGTCCTATGGATTATCCTATAGTCTCGATTCGGTTGCACATCAGAGGTTAGTTCAGGAAGCTTATTGGGAGGCCAGTAATGGCGGCCACATCGAGTAGAGAAAGGCCCGATCATTCCACAAGAAAGGTGAAAATTGTTTGTGGTCCTGTTTCAAAAATTGACCATTGCCCCAATCATCCAAGGATGAGTTGAAGGGGTGAAGTGAGAAAGTCGAAGTAGGTCTTGGATACCAAGGACCCTCCTGGCAGTGTTCTTCTCCGATCTGAGGCATCTGTGCCAAGTCCGAAAGTCAACTCCTCGTGGGGTGATTTTTGGGTTGTTCTTGAAGGATTTCTAAGGATTGATGAAAGGGGTTATGAGAAGGTCTTGGTTGATAAGCAAATCTTCCCCTTGTGTATTGGGGAAGAAGTGAAGATGCTTGTTAGCACGCTCCAAAGTTTGAATAGGGCCAACGAAACAGTGGGTTTCGTCGTCGATATTAAAAAGGATAAGAATCCTTGTGTCATCAATTTGAGGCTGGGGTCTTCATTAATCTCGTCGTTGATTTGGTTGAGTATGTGCAAGATTGGGGGAGCCTGATGTTGAGACACAGGGCCTTTGCCCTTGTCTTGAGCAGCAGCGCGAGTTGAAGAGGAAGCCATTGATGAGTGAATTGAGAAATTGGTAGTAAGATTGAAGTTGCAGAACAGAAAGTTTAGAGAAGAGGAAAAGAAATTAGAGTTTCAGAAAGTAAGAATTCAGGAAATAGAAAAATGGTAAAAAATTTTATTTAAAGAAGAAGAGTTGTTTCTAGCCGTTGTTGCAGAAGAGAATTCAAAAAGGGAGGTAACTTCCTGAACAAGGTGAAGTGGTGGAAGAGAGAGATTGTAGATCGTGGGAAACGTGTCGAACGAACAAAAGTAAATGGAGGAAAATAAATGGCATTTAGTATTTAGTTAATTGCTTCCCGTTCATAGCATTTTTTAGGATTAAGTGTTTCATCTTCAAGATGATTTCGAAAGTAACACATTAATCCTAGGGGTAATTTGTTAGTCGAAAATAATTAATTTCAAAAAACAAAGTTATTTGGAAATCAGCAGGTGTGTGCTCTTAGAAGGAAGCCTGTATCGAGGAAGGCATTTTGACATTGACTTGAAGCTTAACTGTTATAGTTAGTCAAAGAGGTAAATCAAAGACATCAAGTTTTGGAGTTTGCTTTTTAAGACGTTACATTATAAAGCAGAGGAAGCGGAAACGGTTACATATGTTTTGACGCACGTGGTGGTTACACTTTGACTCGATTGGTTAGGAGATGGCTATAAATAGAAGAAAGCTCGAAGATACAAATGTTAGAACTTTGCTTCAGAAATTACTCACGCACACTCACATCCAAGGGACTTTCTGAGTCTGCTTTGAGTTAATTTTCTGTACGGTTCCTTCCACATGTCTTTATTTTTCATTTATCTTTTTTGCAAACTTTATTTTTCATGCAAATTTATCTTTCAAGCAACAGTTACTTTACTTGTTCAATTTTATGTTCCGAAACCTTTAATTTCCATGTCAAAAGTCCTTTGATTTAATCGAAGGCATTTTACTGCTCTGTTTAAATTCAATGCAAACCATTTTAATTCCAGTCAATTTTATTTTCAAAGCCCTTATTTATGTCTTTTCGATCTTTTCTTTAAATTTCGACTGATTCGAGGATCTTTGATGGACTGTTAAAAAATTGGTACATGCAAAAGAGGAGTTGGTTTCATTTTCAGACCATTAAAATCGAACCACTTTCGATTTGCTAAAAATCGACAAAACAGAGAGCATACGATTCTATTGACTCTTACCTTGATGATCATATATGATATTTAATTTGGAAAAACATTATCCATATGAAAAAATCTAGTCACTAACAGTTTTATTAAAATCTAGTCAACATTTAATTAGCTAAAAAAAATGAGTCATTTTATATTATTAGATGTAATCTCATATCATTGAAAATATAAATAATAGCTAATTGATAACTACAAATCACAAATTTATTGATGATTTAGCACTCTTTATTTTTAATTAATAAAACAAAAAAATGTGTATTTAATTGTATGTTAAGAAAAACTTATATCAAAATAATGTTTATTATAAAAGATATAAACGTAGCATATTAATTTTCCCACAATAGATAAGAAAAAAGTGGATACAAAAGCGAAACTAGACTCTTTTAAAAGTGGTTAAAATTCGTATATATATATATAAACAAAAAATAAATAAATTTTGGGACAGGAAGTGGAATAGGGTTTTTTGTGTGTGCTTGATTTGGATATACGCAATCTATATTGTAAAATAATAATTAGTATGCAAAACAAATGAGAATTTCACTAATAGAATAATTTTGTAAATAATTATTTTTTTTGCATCAAGCCATTTTAGACTTAGAGTTTTGTTTCAAATTGGTTCGTAACCTAATTTAAAAATTTTAAATGTTATTTTCTCAAGCCTCTTAAATTTAAGGTATTCAAATTAAATACCTCAATTTAATAACTTTATGTATTATTTATACAAAATTTGTTGGAACAAAAAAGTAATTCAAATTGAATATCTTACCAAACCTAAAAATTTTAGTAATTTTTTTTCTCAGGTCTATTATTCTACATTTATTGAGGGGTTTTGATATTCTACTAATATATCTCAAGTGTTAAATATCTTTAGTTTTATTGGTTATTATTTATGAGTATCAACAAAACTTTTAGAAATATATTTGATTTGCGATTCTGCTAAGTAGACAACAGAAAATTTGAATAATATAAATAATGGATTAATTTTTTGGTCCACTAAAAAAAAAAAAACTCACCCCAATCAAATAACAATTTTTTTATCGTATCTTTTCAAATTTTTAACCATCCGTCAATGCTGCTTTTCCTAAAAACCCTATTAGCACCATTGGTGCCCTACGCCAGTCCCCACTGAATTTGCAATAAAAACAATCATTAATTTTGTATGTAAAATGAATATCTATTCTTTTTGTATGTAAAATAAAATATAATAATAGATTTGCAACAAGAACAATTATCTCTTTTGTATATAAAATGAACATCCGCATGCAAGGAATTAGGGGGTTATAGAGATGAATTTGTAAAGTATAATGATTTCTGAAATTATTTTAACTATAATGAATGTGAAATTTTTTAATAGAAAAGGGGTTTATAGAGATAGATTAAATCAGCTTCATAAAAGATTACTTCGTTTAAATTGGCTATGAATAGTGAGAATATGTTGTATGAGTTTGATAAAAAAAAAAAAGATATATATTTTCTATGCTAATTCCATTGCCTAGATGTTGTAGGAAGAAATACGGAAAGGGGAGATGTGATCACTTATAGTTACACTAAGCCAATTGGACGGATTGGTTCTCTTCACGGCTGTGTCTGCATAGGCTGCAGAGGGATCGAGGCGCGCGATCAGCCTAAGGGGTATTGGTGTGGGGTGCGGTGGCATCGACACGGGTTGGAGGAGGGGGGGGACAACGGAGCAAGGTGAGGCTACGGGGGCGTGCACGGGCAGCAGCTAAACAGCGTTAGGGAGAACGGCGACGTTATGATGCGTCGAAATCAGCAGGGACATACCTATATTCATTAAAGAGGGGCATTTGCCCCCACAAAGTTTAAAAAAAAACTAATACTTATATATATATATGAATAATTTGAAAAATATTTACCGATTTGTGTTCACCAGTCATATCTCGTTTACAGTGTAAACGAGATAAGGCCGAACGACTATAAATATAAGTCATTTATAGACTGTTCCTGGAGCCCATTTTGACTTAGTCAAACTCTTTCTCCCCTCTTTTTACCTTTTCCAACCATATTTGAGACCGATACAGTCATGGCATGCCAGGCGGGGAACAACGGGGACAACAACAGACTAAACGAGACGTCGCATTACGTTGGGGCGGCCGACTTCGAGGTTAGTTGCGTTCTGTTCAGTTAATCTAAGTATGTGGACATTGTTAGGGTAGTCTCGTAGTGACAAGTACTGAGTAAAATGCTAATTAGGGATTGGACTGTATGATGAATTTAGAGCAATATTTGCTTGTGTAAGATTGGTATGACTTAATTAGGTTTTGCTTACCGACATAAGTAATTTAGAGACATCTGTAGAGTAGAGACATGGTAGTATGTTCTTAAGTAGTAGTAGTACTTTGTTCTTAAGTAGAGTACAAAAATTTATTATTATCTCTTTATAGGTAAAAACATTTTTTTTTCATTCCGCATAGGCTTCGCCTTCTACTGCCCCGGCGAGTCAGCCATACCTTTCCTCCACTAGATGCCATCGTCCCGTATCTGGCTGAGACCGAATTCGGCGACATGGTGCCCCTCAGGGACTTCACATTTCATCTCCCGTGGGGTGAGGTCACTATCACCCTATAGGACGTGGCGTACCACCTAGGCCTATGCGCACACGGGAACTCCGTTGGGGGTGCCTTCGTGACTTTGGTAGGTGGTACGGCACGGAGACATGGGCCATGGTGGAGCAGCTGCTTGGTGCCAGGCTTCCGGTGGCGGCACAGCAAGCTGCACAGAGGAAGGAGTCGTTCACGCTGAAACTGGTTTGGTTGCGTGATCGTGTCCGCCAGATGCCCCCGACTGACGATCCTGAGACCCTCCGATAGTATGCCAATGCTATATTATGTTACTGATCGGAGGGTATCTGTTGACAGACAAGTCCAACAACCTGGTGCACGTATGGTGGCTACCGCTTCTCCGGGACTTCGCGGAGTGTAGGACGTTATCTTGGGGCTCTACTGTGCTGGCCTTGACTTACCAGTCACTCTGTTTGGCGGCACAGCGGGGCATCACGGACATCGCCGGTTGCACTCTGCTTTTGATGAGTTGGATTTATCAGAGGTTTCTTCAGTGGTGTTCACCAGATAGAGGAATCTACCAGTATCTGCTAGCTGCAAGGTAACAAAATATTACTTTTTCATTTTGCGTTAAACATTGTTGTTAATTCGTATGGTTTGTTACTTAATGAATCGTACATATCTCTGTTACTGTCAGGTTGGTTGGATTGCAGCAGCAGAGTAGGGATCAGCATCAGGCCAGGGTCCTGTACTGGAGGGTATCGATCGACCAGTTACGGTTCGATGAGGTTAGTCATGAAATTAAATATTTTGTTATTTTAAATACTTGCTGTATTGTAATACGATATTTCTTCGATGGTTAGTCACATAGCGTATGGTCACTGATGTGGGACACATTTTTTTATTCAGTTTGCATGGAGGGTGTACGATGACCCTGCTCTGTAGGCCTTGTGCCCGCACTGGTTCCGTGAGGAGGAGGAGTGGGGTACATGGTTGTCGGCTGTTCCGTTGGTCTGCTTCAATATTGTCCGGTTTCACCACGTTGATCGGGTGAAATGGCAGTTCAACGGGGAGTAGCCAGTGCCAGGCATTCCAGTGAATCTTGATAGGTATGAATGGTGGTTAATTTCTTCAAAGTTATACGTTGGCAGTTGTTTGTTATTCTGATAGTGATACTATTTTATTTACTTAATGTGTTTAACAATAGGTATCTGACCACCACTAGTCGTAGAAAGGATGTCTGGTGGCCGGAGCGCCTCCAGCAGTGGTACAACGGTTGGAGGCAGAGGTTCGACCCCGGTCGTAGAATTACCGTGCACCATACGTTCGACACTAGGCCTACCGATGAGTACTACGATTGGTGGCGTGGGACTTGCCGTGTGAGGCATCTATCGGGACAGGAAGTTTTGGAGGACCCAAGGCTGGTAGAGTTGCCCCCCGACGTCCAGCCCACTGCCAGCCAGCTGAGAGACTATCTGATCCTTCCGAGGGGCGTGTCGGATCAGAGGAGACGTGCGAGGGAGGTCAGAAAGGACACTCGACGACCTGCTAGGAGGGAGCGGGCCCATAGAGAGCGTCTACCAGGTGAGCCCGTCAGGAGGGAGAGGGCCAGGCCTCGACGGGCTAGGGGTGATGAAGAGTCTGAGGGGGAGGCGGAGTTCGACCGTCAGGAGGATGAGGGAGACATACCAGTTCACAGTGTCACTACACCTACAGTATCTTTTTTTTTTTATCAATTTGAGTTTTCTAAATCAATTAATTAAGAGTAAAGTATCGCTTTTTTCTCCAACATTTTGAGTAAGTTTTAAAATTGTCCCTAACGTTTAAACTGTCCTATTTAAGTTCCTAATGTTTCAAAATTGACTCAATGTTATTCTGCCGTTAGGAATCTGTTAACAGAATTGATGGCGGAACAAAATTGAGACGATTTTGAAAAGTTAGGGACTTAAATAGGACGAACACGTTAAGGACAAAAATGATACATAGAAATAAATTTTAATTTTATCTTTCAATAATATCAATTTTTTACAGTACATAGTTATTCAATTATTTTTTAAACACATCTAAGCAAATTACACTAATCACATTACTTTCATTTTAAATAAATTTATTTTTTTTTATAATTTTACTCTTAAAAATTTTTACTCATCATGAAATGTTTATAGAATGACTAAAATCACATTACTTTATTGTATATGTATCTTTTTTTCCCACAAGTTTATGTACTAGTCATTCTACAAACATTTTATGATGAATACAAATCTTTAAAAGTAAAATTATAAAAAAAATAAATTTATTTAGAATAAAAAGAATGTGCTTAAGTGTAATTTACTTAAATGTGATTAAAAAATAATTGAATAACTATGTACCGTAAAAAATTTATATTATTGAAGAATAAAATTAAAATTTATTTCTATGTATCGTTTTTATCCCCAACGTTTTCGTCCTATTTAAGTCCCTAACGTTTCAAAATCGTCTCAATTTTGTCTAACCGTCAATTCTGTTAACAGATCCCTAACGACAGGACAACATTGAGTCAATTTTAAAAGGTTAGGAACTTAAATAGAACGATTTAAATGTTAGAAACAACTTTAAAACTTACCTCAAACGTTAGGAACAAAAACAATACTTTACTCATTAATCAAAAAACATGAAACTAATTATTGCAGAAATGAATATATCTATAAATTCAAATCCAAAATTCAAACATTAACTAAGATAAAATTAATTATTTTTCAATAACTTAATCATGAAAAGATTTTGATACCATTGGTTGGAATTTTAAGATTTTTTAACTCTAAAATGATTTATGTTAAATCATTAAAAAATATATCGGAGTGCAAAAATATATTTAAATTTATGAGTATAATTAAAAAAATTTGATTCTTTAATTTTTTTCAATCAAAATCTTTTGTATCTCCTATATAAAACTGAAGCACAACTCTTCTGATGAAAAAATAAATTGCAAAAACAGCTTTAATATATTAGGAACTGAAATTCTTAATTCACTATTTATATTCGAAAATGAGTCTATCTATAAACTCAAATCCAAAATTCAAACATTAACTGAGATAAAATTAATTATTTCTCAATAATTTAATTATGAAAAGATTTTGATACCATTTGTTGAAATTTTAAGATTTTTTAATTCTAAGATTATTTATATTAAATCATTAAAAAATATATTTGAGTACAGAAGTGTACTTAGATTCATAAATATGATTGAAAGAATGCGGTTCTTTAATCTTTTTCGGCCAAAACCTTTTATATTTCTTATAAAACTAAATCACAACTTTTCTGATGAAAAAATGGATTACAAAAATAGTTTTGATATATCGAGAACTGAAATCTTTAAGTCACTATTTATATTTGGGTGTGACTCCTAATAAATTTTAAAGCCCAAATAAAATAGAATTTCTAATTTTATTCTCATTTAAATCTAATAAAAAATAATGAATTATTCTACTTAGCATTTATAACAATAAATG
>NC_029793.2:24331916-24334420 GCF_000816755.2 Arachis ipaensis
AATAAATTATTAATTAATACGACTTTAAAAAATTATTAATATTATAAGATATAGTATAAAAAAATTATTAAATAAAATAAGAAAAAACATAAAGATACTTATAATACAATATTTTAATATTAAAAAATTATATAGATACCTGTTATATATATTAATTAATTAGTGTAACCGATAAAATATATATTGTTAACAAATTTAATTATTTAATATAATATTTTTTTAAAATGATATCAATATATAGACTGATACTAGAATGCGCCACATTAAATTTTAAAATGATATTAAATAAAATATTAAAATTATTTGTGAGGATCGATTTTACAGGAGTAGAGGATAAGTTGGAGTTGACCAGAGGATGTTAGAGCCTGTTTTAATGCCTAGATGGGTAGAACTTTGAGGAAAGAGGTTAAGTTTTGGCGCATGATAGGTTTAATTTCCTTGCTAGAATTATTAATTCAGAAAAATATAAGAATGCAATAAAATATTAGATTTATTATTAACAAATATGAATATAATTAATTATCAAATATAAATTTGTATACAATTGATGATTACATAATATTTTTTGAAAAAATAGTTAAAAAGAGAGAAGTATGCAAATTAATATTAAAATATGCTACATTAACATACTTAGCGTAAGAATATAACTTCTTGTAAAATTAAAATTATTGATTATTAATGATTAACTCACGAATAATAAATACTAAAAAGATATAAAATAGAATATTATAATTATCAAAATTGTAAGAACCGGACCGGTTATCGAATTGGTCGAGTGAGTGGTTTAACGGTTCAATGGTTTAATTGAGGTTGAATCGTGATTGAATTGGTTTAATTAAATATAGAGTAAAATTATAAAAAATTCAATACATAATTTAAAAAATTTAAATTCAATTATTTCTAAACTAATAAAATTCAAAATTTAACAATTTCACAAAATAAATTATTCATAATTTATCATTAAAAGTCACTACCACTTCACAAAATTAAACAAGCATCAAGAGACAACCCAAAGTGCATTATTCTTGAACAATTTGCCTAAACAAAGAGTGGTTCAAACTATATGGTAACTACAACATATAATTCAAACTCAAAGCATCCCAGAGGCATTTAATCGAACACCTAGCACGCAATGTACAAATTCAGCATAAACAAACAAACTTCAGCTACAATGCTTACCCATTCAACAACTTCCACACTTAATACAGCCAAACACAATAATAAATAGAAGTAACAAAGCTTATATAAGCAAGCAAAGCATCAGCCAACCGAAAAATTTCCAATTCTCAAAACTTGCAACAAACTTAGAATCTACAAATTGAACTACCTTATTCCAACAACCTAAAATCCACTAACGGAAATAAAAAATCCAACTAAACTAATGTTGAACAAACTATAGAATTAAAGCTAAACAAAACAGCAAGAGAAAACAGAACAAAAACCTGAAGTACTAGTCAAAGATGGAAATGAAGAAGGGAGGAAAGAGTTACTGTCGTACTATGATGCTGCCACGACCAGAGACAGCAATGAGAGGTCGCCACACACCAAGAAACTCTACGAAAAGAGGATGGAACAGAGGCTCAGCTTTGACTCAGAGAGAGAAAGTCGCGGATTGAGAAAATTGAACCTACATCAACAGAGTATAATTGAAAAAATTTAAGACATCAACAGAACAGAATTCTAAAATTGAACCTACATCAAATGCTTTTAAAATAACAGAATGATTAATCATATAATTAACAACATAAAAAAAAATTAAAAAACAGAACAAGATGTCAAGAGAAGAACTCTGCATCTGAAGAACATCAACCTACTTCAAATCTGCCCTAAATTCTTCACTGAATAAAAAATAAAAAATTTAATTGAAGAACAGAAGAACAAAAGAACAGAAACAAAAGGCCAGAGCACAGAAGAACAGAAGAACAAAAACAAAAACTCAAAAAGATTGAAGAACAGAAGAACTCAGTAGTCACTAGTCAATACTCACCGGCGGCGAGGAGGAAGGTGAGCACCGGCAAACACAGAGAAGGCGAGCTCGGCGATGACAAGGACGCGGCCTTCAAACCCGTCGCTGCGGGATGCGGTGGCTGCGGGATGCAGTGGCGGCAGGCTGCGGTGGCTGGCTGGCTGCTCGATTGGTGGCTTGTTGTGGCTTCTATGGTTCCCAGCGAAAGAAAGGAGAGATAAGTTTGTGAAGAGTGAAGACTGAAGATAGGTTAACGGGAAGATTTAGGGCTTCGTTCGTTTAGCTTTTTTTTTTAAAGAACAAAACGATGCTGTTTAGAGGGGTTATTAACTTATTTCCGAATCGAAAATCCTTTAAAAAACTGAACAGTTTTGCCAGTTCACCGATTAACTGTCGGTTCGACCGATTTTTTCATCGATTTTTTGTCAGGCGGTTTAGAAGCTTACCTGAACCGATTAGGTAACCGATTTTTAGTTAATCTGATTGAACCGACCGATCCCGTTCGAATTTCAAAACAATGAGAATTATTGACAAATCT
>NC_029793.2:24335336-24338918 GCF_000816755.2 Arachis ipaensis
ATGCCTGAGTTAAAATAGGAATAGCATGGTTTCACACGTGAGTGGATTCTCTCAAGTGGAAAAAAAAATTGGATGATATCTAATATTTAATTTTATCATTTATTATTCTTTTTTTCTTATTTATATTTGGTCCTACTTATAAAATTAAAGATAAAAGATCACACTTTATTTTTTCAAGTGTTAAAAAAATAGAGAGAATCCATTTCTGTTTCACAGAAACTAAGGAAAAAAGCTAATTAAAGTGGCTCTATTTTTTTTGTCGGAGTTGCATTGTCCATCATGAAAATAGACAGAGACTAAATTGACAGTTCACTTGATAAGAAACAGCGAACAGGCAGGCGGCCGACTGGCTGTGATTGGTAATACCAAAATCAGTCGTTGTCTATCCAATTGTCATCTTTAATGCTCTGTTTGGAAGAGAGACTATAATTAAATTATGTCTTAATATCATATTTAATTTAAGATAAATATAAAAATTGAGAAGTAAATTTAAAATTTAAAAAGTTAAATAAGATGATTTTTAAAAGGATATATTATTAAAATTCTAGTATCCATCTCTAAAAATTTCAGTTCCTGTGTCACCACATTCTTGAGGTGCTAATAATGGGACTGAAATTTTTGTATCCCAAGACTAAAATTTTAGTTTTAACTAGTGTTTTTGCTAAAAGGATATATTATTAAAATTCTAGTATTCATCTCTAAAAATTTCAGTTCCTGTGTCACCACATTTTCGAGGTGCTAATAATGGGACTGGAATTTTTGTATCCCAAGACTAAAATTTTAGTTTTAACTAGTGTTTTTGCCCGTAATAACATTGCGGGAATATAAATCTCTTAAAGTTACGTCGACTTTGTCTCAACATTATAGATTATGATACAAAAGATTTATAGAATCAAATTACTTTAAAAAAATCTCTGTTGGCTAAGACCTAAGAAACCAAGGTCTCTGTAGACAAAAAAGATTAAATAATAAGTTTTTAGTTATTTTTTATGTGAAAAGTTTAATTTTTTACTAATAATTAATTTTACATTATTCATTATCTTTAATGTATTCTTTATAATTTTATAAATTTATTTAAATTATATTATTTTATTAATTTTATTTTTGACAGAATAAAAAAGTAGAGATAGAGAATGAAAGAGAAAAGAGAGAGAAAGATAAAGGATGAGAGAAGGAATTTGTTAATTTTGGATAATTTTTTTATTTTAATTGTAATTAAAGTAGGGTTGACAATAGGTAGGATATGGTAAGATTTGGACTCTATCCTAATCCTATTTGTGGGTTGAAAATTTTTTTAAAATTCTACCCTACCTTATTCGCGGGTTAAGAATTTTTCAACCCTAACTCTACCAGCATCTTAAAGTTCTAAACTCTACCATATCTGACCATATCCGCAGAAAAAAAAAATTTTAAGCAAATATAAAATTTAACCATTCCAAATTAAAATTAAAAACAATAAAATTTTAAAGAAATCTAACATAAAATTACAAATAATATGATCATCAACTAGTTTCGTAGTTATTTCAAATTTTTATAAGAAAAAGATTGTGGGTTCAACACTCACTTCTTCACTACATACATAACTTTTACATATATATTATATAATATATTAAGGGTACGGGTAGGGTAGGGTAGGGTAAGATATACTCTAGACCTGTACCTTACCCTACCCGCAGGCAAACTCGCACCGCATCCTACCCTACCCGTAGCGGGTCGGGTAGACAACCCTACCCGAACGGGTTGGTTCGGGTTGGATACCTACGCGCATGGTATATATTGCCACCCCTAAATAAAAAAATATCTCACGACATATTTTAGTTTATTAAATTAATAATATAAAATATAAATCATAAATTATATATAGAGTAGGAAGAGTAGAGAGAAATAGAGAAAGGAAGAGCGCATCAAGCAAGAATTTAGGTGCATCCATGATATGATATAACGCGGCTCTTATTAGTTATTATTAGCATCACATTCACACAAAGTACAATCAGCATTCAATCTCAGAATCTGCACAGTCCTACCACTGACAAACTTGAGCACCTTCACCTTGTGAGAGAAAGAGAGTAAGTTCCAAATTTTCAGCATGTAATACTGCAAAAACTTGGTACATATACTCATACTTCTCTCTTTTGTTATTAATGTTACTCTTGGACCGAAAATAAATATTTTTTTTATATTTTAAAGGATAGTTGTTAGAAAACATTTACCTAACAAATAAACCAAGTCTTTTATTTTTGAGCAGCTGTGTTTTTTTTTTCCGGTGCTGAGGTCTGTTCACATTTGAAAAATTTATAATCTCTGTGATGGGTTCCACCAAGTTGGCACTATTATTCTTAAGCTTTAATTGTTTGATTTGAGTTCATTCTAATCGTCCGGTGTGTAACTTTGACCTTAGTACTATATAAACACACGCCATTTCTTCTTCTGAATCGTTTCAGTATTATTTAATAAAAAAAAAGAGACCGAAAGGCACACGTTTTTTTTTTTCCTTCTTTTGTTTGTTCTTCTTCCGTCTGAACAATGTGTTGTTGCCGATTAATGAGACGTATTTAGCGTCCCTCCTTTCTCCCCTGAATCTGCGCTTGTTCTTCGTCCTCCACAAGATCAGCACCTTCAAGAAGTAATAAAGATATTTGTACTTTTTGTTAGCATGTTTTGTATCAATGAACAAGTATAAAAAAACACACAACACAGCAACTTTTTCCTCTTTTTTTCTTTTATGTCTGTATATGAAAGTTTGATATTTATTGCTATGTGTGGTTTTATTTTATTTTATTTTTTCTTTGGATAAATCCGGGACTAATATGAACACCTTTTTTTAAGCATCTTTATTTTGGAAGCACTTGGAAGAAGCTTAAATCTGCTTTTTTGTAGCTTCACGTTTCCGAGTGCTTCAAATGCTTCACATTTCTGGAAATTTGTTATAACAATAATGTTTAGTGAATTCATAAAAATGGCCACCAAGTCTCGCAACTTCTTTGGATTCAAAACAACTCAACAACCTTTATTTATTATTTATTTTTTATCTTAAATAGGGAAGATCTCAACAACCAAATAGGTAGAGTGAAGTACAAAGAGTACTCAATGATTATGAAATAAGATAAATACTAACAACCGTTTCTAATTAATGATCAAAATATATTTAAATTTTTTTTTAATTTTCAGCACTGATCTGAGATGGGTGGAGAGAATAGTGTAGATGGAAAAGAGAAGAGTAAAAGTGATGATGAGGCAACCACATCAGAGAATCAGGGAGAAGCCAAAACCGTGAACGGTGAAAAAGAAGATCAGAAGGTAAAGAAAAATGAGAAGCAGGAAACGGTGCCGTTTCACAAGCTGTTTTACTTTGCAGACTCCACAGACATTCTTTTGATGGTAGCTGGGACCATTGGTGCCATTGGAAATGGCATGGGTTTGCCTCTCATGACGCTCCTCTTTGGTCAAATGATTAATAGCTTCGGTGCTAACCAGCAAAACTCAAACGTGGTGGATGAAGTTTCCAAGGTTAATAACTTATCCTCAAGTTTCTCATTTTTATTATTACTTTTTTTTTTTAACTTGAAAAGAGAAAACCTTATG
>NC_029793.2:24339069-24347478 GCF_000816755.2 Arachis ipaensis
GTTAAATGAGTTAAATGATGAATTTGCAGGTTGCTTTAAAATTTGTGTACTTGGCAATTGGAAGTGGGGTGTCAGCGTTCCTCCGTAAGTTTTGGTTTTTTTGTTTCTAATGCCAACATGTTCTGAGTATTTTATGACATGGGGAAAAAGAGAATGAAATTGAGAGGACCATTTTTTTTTGTTTTGTTTTCAGAGGTTAGTTGCTGGATGGTCACAGGAGAGAGACAAGCAGCAAGAATCAGGGGATTGTATTTGAAGACTATACTGAGACAAGATGTTGCTTTCTTTGATAGAGAAACAAACACTGGTGAGGTGGTTGGGAGGATGTCCGGTGACACAGTTCTCATACAAGATGCCATGGGTGAGAAGGTAATAATTCTTCTATTTTTTTTTTTTGGAAAAAAAAGAAAGAGCTCAACATTTACAGTAGAGTTTATTACAATTGAAGAAATAAAAAGAAATAAAGACAACCAAAGTTTTCAAATAATAAGTATAATAATGTATTTATGTAAAAATTTTTTATGTGGTGCCAAGATTTTCATTATAGTAGCATAGAAAAAGATGACAATTGAATTCTTGGCATTTTGAACAGGTTGGGAAGTTTATTCAGCTAGTAGCAACATTTATTGGTGGATATGTGGTTGCATTTATCAAAGGGTGGCTTCTTACTGTTGTGATGTTGTCCACTCTTCCACTTCTTGTTGTGGCTGGTGCTGCCATGGCCATAGGCATAAGCAAGATGGCTTCCATGGGTCAAGCTGCATATGCAAAAGCTGCACATGTTGTTGAACAAACTATTGGCTCAATAAGAACTGTATGTTTTCATTTTCTAGAATTAGAATGTGGTTATTACTTGTTGCATAATGTGTTGCTATAATTATGATGCCTACATTTGCAGGTTGCATCTTTTACAGGGGAAAAACAAGCAGTATCTGATTATGACAAGCATCTTGTGGAAGCCTACAAATCAGGACTACAAGAAGGTTCCATGGAAGGGTTTGGTCTAGGCACAATGATGCTTTTTATCTTCTGTGGCTATTCTCTGGCTGTATGGTTTGGCGCAAAGATGGTAATGGAAAAGGGATATAACGGCGGCACGGTGATTAATGTCATTGTTGCCGTGTTAACTGCTTCCATGTAAGGAGCTTCACTAGCTTCTAAGTTCTAGCCAAAACAGGTTCACATTACATAAATACATTCATACTTCATCTTATTTACATTTTTTTTATTGTATGCGTTAGGTCTCTTGGTCAGGCATCTCCTAGCTTGAGCGCTTTCGCGGCAGGTCAGGCTGCGGCATACAAAATGTTTCAGACAATTGAGAGGAAGCCGGAGATAGATTCGTATGATCCGAGTGGAAAGACATTGGAGGATATCCAAGGTGACATTGTGTTAAGAGATGTTTGTTTCAGTTATCCATCAAGACCTGAGGAATTGATATTCAATGGACTCTCCCTTCATATACCGAGTGGCACCACTGCAGCTTTAGTCGGAGAAAGTGGAAGTGGAAAGTCCACAGTTATCAGTTTGATAGAAAGATTCTATGATCCACAAGCTGGTGAGGTTCTCATTGATGGCATCAACTTGAAAGAGTTTCAGCTTCGGTGGATCAGAGGAAAAATCGGCCTTGTTAGCCAGGAGCCGGTTTTGTTTGCGTCTAGCATTAGGGAGAATATTGCATATGGAAAGGAAGGAGCAACAACTGAGGAGATCAAAGCATCCACTGAACTCGCAAATGCTGCCAAGTTCATCGATAAATTGCCACAGGTTCTAGTAGCTAGAGTTTACTTGAATTTGTTGAGTAGCAAATATTGGTTTTAACTTTTGACCTTTGCATGCAGGGATTGGACACAATGGTTGGTGAGCATGGAGTTCAGTTGTCCGGGGGACAGAAGCAGCGCATTGCCATAGCGAGAGCGATCCTGAAAGATCCAAGGATTCTGCTTCTAGATGAAGCCACAAGTGCACTGGATGCAGAGTCCGAAAGGGTAGTGCAAGAGGCTCTAGATAGGATCATGGTTAACCGAACTACTGTGGTAGTCGCGCATCGCCTGAGCACGGTGAGGAATGCTGAAATGATTGCTGTGATTCATAGAGGGAAGATGGTTGAGCAAGGTACCACACAACTAACTTTGATCAGAATTCAGAAGCAATGCTACTTTTTTATGTGTGTGAACTTAAACATGTTCATTGATCAGGTACACACCTAGAATTACTCAAGGATCCTGAGGGAGCTTACTCTCAGCTTGTACGCTTACAACAAGTAAACAAGGAATCAAAAGAAAGTGCAGATCATCAAAGCAAGAATGAACTTTCATCAGAGTCTTTTAGACAATCCAGTCAAAGGAAATCACTCCAAAGATCTATCAGCAGGGGATCATCGATAGGGAACAGCAGCCGCCACTCGTTTAATGTTTCGTTCGGTTTGCCTACCGGAGTTAATGCCCCTGATCCTGACCATGAAAGATTCGAAGCTAAGGAAGAAGTGCCGGAGGTTCCACTACTGCGCCTGGCCACCCTCAACAAGCCGGAGATTCCAGTTCTTCTGATTGGATGTTTAGCAGCCGTAGGAAATGGAGTCATATTTCCAATATTCGGAGTCTTGCTTTCTAGTGTGATCAAAACATTCTATGAGCCATTTCATGAGATGAGAAAGGACTCAAGGTTTTGGTCACTAATGTTTGTTGTACTTGGCCTTGCATCGTTTTTTATGATTCCGGCCCGCGCATACTTCTTTTCTGTGGCTGGATCAAAGTTAATTCAACGTATAAGGTTAATGTGTTTCGAGAAGGTTGTCAACATGGAAGTTGGTTGGTTTGATGAGCCGGATAACTCAAGCGGCACCATTGGCGCAAGGCTCTCTGCCGATGCTGCATCGGTTCGCGCCCTTGTTGGCGATGCACTTGGGCTCTTAGTTAATAACATAGCATGCGCGTTGGCTGGTTTAATCATCGCCTTCGTCGCCAGCTGGCAGTTGGCATTGATTGTTCTTGTCTTGCTTCCCCTGGTTGGAATAAATGGATATGTTTCAGTGAAATTCATGAAAGGATTTAGTGCAGATGCAAAGGTGAGTAATTATTTTAAAGTGAATATCCAATCTAATTATGATTGAAATTCTGAATATATGTTATAATGGAAACTGATGCAGGTGATGTATGAGGAAGCAAGCCAAGTTGCTAATGATGCAGTTGGAAGCATAAGAACTGTTGCCTCATTCTGTGCTGAAGACAAGGTTATGGAACTATATAGGAAGAAATGTGAAGGCCCTATGAAATCAGGGATCAGACAAGGGGTGATTAGTGGATCAGGATTCGGTATTTCATTTTTCTTTATGTTTTGTGTCTATGCAACAAGTTTCTATGCCGGAGCTAGGTTGATGAAGGCCGGGAAGGCGACATTCTCAGATGTTTTCCGGGTACGAACTAACTCATCTTCATCCTTACCAGAAATTCATTGCAAAATGATTAATATTGGTTTTTCTCTTGTTAAAATGGTAAATATTTTGTTTTTGTCTTTGTTTTGCAGGTTTTCTTTGCTTTAACTATGGCTGCTATTGGAGTATCCCAATCAAGTTCCTTTGCCCCTGACTCAAGCAAAGCCAAGTCAGCTGCTGCTTCCATATTTGGAATAATTGATAGGAAATCAAAGATAGATCCTAGTGATGAGTCCGGTAGAACCTTGGATACCGTCAGGGGCGATATAGAGATTTGTCATGTAAGCTTCAAGTATCCATCTCGGCCAGATGTACAAATTTTCCGGGATCTTAGCCTGGCTATCCATTCTGGCAAGGTAAATTTTTCAATAGCCATACAGTTTTCCTTCGTGTGAGGTTAATAGTTAAAAATCATTAGATAACAATTGGTAAAACATGTCAAATCATTTAACTACTCTCACTTATTAACTTCACTTAAAAACAACTACACATGAGTTTTCATCTTTTCAATAGGTGAAAACTCACATATAGTTGTCTTCGTATAAGGTTAATAGTTAAAAACCAAGATAACAATTTGGTAAAACATGTCGAATATTTAACGTCTCTCAACTATTAACTTCTCGTCTTTTTTAGAGTAAACTATACTCAGTTCCCTGGAGGTTATGGTTACCATTAAGAATTGAATTGTAATTGCAGACAGTGGCACTTGTTGGAGAAAGTGGAAGTGGGAAATCAACAGTGATATCGTTGTTACAGAGATTTTATGAGCCAGATTCAGGTGAAATCACACTGGATGGTGTAGAAATAAGGCAGTTACAGCTCAAGTGGTTACGGCAACAAATGGGACTTGTAAGCCAAGAACCAGTGTTGTTCAATGAATCCATCCGTGCAAATATTGCTTATGGAAAAGGTGGGAATGCAACTGAATCAGAAATCATAGCTGCCGCAGAATTGGCCAATGCACATAGGTTTATCAGTGGTTTACATCAGGTAAAACAGATACGCTTGCTTAAGCCTAACATAAACCTTGCTTGTTAATTAAGTTCCTTTGCAAAATCGGTCATCATAATTTGAGCATCATTTATGAATGTGAATTGGTAACTATATAAGGTTTGTCTATATTTTTAGTTATATTATTTGTGAATTAAGAAAGTAATTAGTATTAAAGGATTTACCGATTTAGAATATTCTAAATGTGACATTTGTATTTTAAAAATGTCAAGTGTATATTAAAATTTAGTCACGAAATTAGTTACTATCTAGTTATATATAAATTCATGTGTTGTTTAAAGAGTACACTACTTGACAAATAAAAAAGTGAAATTGAATGATTATGATAGTCTAACAATTTGATTTAGATTTATCATTGGATGACCAATTCACATATGAACATGTGCTAACTAACTGATGTCATGTTATTCTTCTTAATCTTAGGGATATGACACTATAGTGGGAGAGAGGGGAACCCAATTGTCTGGTGGCCAAAAGCAACGTGTAGCTATAGCACGTGCCATAATCAAAAGTCCAAAGATCTTACTATTAGATGAAGCAACAAGTGCATTAGATGCAGAGTCAGAAAGAGTTGTTCAAGATGCATTAGACAAAGTCATGGTCAACAGGACCACCGTGGTCGTGGCACACCGCTTATCCACAATAAAAAACGCTGATGTTATTGCTGTGGTGAAGAACGGAGTTATAGTAGAGAAAGGAAGACATGAAACATTGATTAATGTTAAGGATGGATTTTATGCATCTTTAGTTCAACTTCACACAAGTGCTTCAACTGTGTGAATTTTTCCATTTATTATTATTATTATGTAAATTATGAGAGGTGCATATGAAAGTCAATACATACCTAATCTCTATCTCGCTTCCATGTAAGAAAATTGTTTCAAACATGAATAGAATACGGGCAGTCGCCTACAATATAGTAATTTGTGATGAAATATATAGCAAGCTTTTTGCATTGATCATGGACTTTATTATAAGAATTTAAATTTTATGTATTATCGGTATAAAAAGAGAAAATCTTCGCTTACAAGCGATTAAGGCTTGTAAGTCTTACAAGTCCAATTAACAACTAATCCCAAATTGCGCTCCTAGTGTTGCGTACCCTTCACGCGCTATATAACAGAACTCGCGAATATATAACTTCCAATTTTCAAAAGATTTCGTTTCCTTCTTCGTTCTCTTTCTTGCCAAATTTCGTCGTTCTCCTTCTCGCGCGTCTTCCCCTGCCTTTTCAATCGTCCTTCTCCTTCTTCGTCATTGACGTGAGTTTCTCTCTCTGTAACTCTAGCTTCGTTTTTTTTTCGATTTTCTGGTTTCTGAAATCAGAGTTTGAACTCGTTTTGAAGATAATGGTTAATTCAAGCTCAGATTGTCAGGTGAATGAGGGCAAATTAGATTTTGAATTTGAATCTAACGAAGTTCCTGAGGTTTGATTTACATTCAACTAATTACGATTACTCTGAATTTTACTTTGAATTTTGATGCAGTTATTCGTCTATCATTGTCTAGCTGAATAATTCGTGAACATTAACTGTGAAACTAATGCGTGAACATAAATCTGTGGATTGAATCTAATGTATTTGTTTTGATTAATTATCTGCAATTTATAGCAGACGCTCGGGTGTAGATCAGAATTTTTTGGGTGTATTTTAGGGGAAGTGTGGGTGTATTTACAGTTTATGGCATTTTGTTATTTAAGTTGAGTTGTTGTCGTTTGGGTGTATTAGATCAGAAATTATTGGGTGTATTTTTAGTTTTTGACATGGTGTATTCTGCAGCCTCTCTGTGTTGTTGATGACCAGTTTGTTCCGAAGGTTAGAATGACTTTTACCACCCTTGAAGATGCTGGAAAATTTTACAAGGACTACGCCAAGGCTGCAGGTTTTTCTACAAGAGTTCGGAGCACAAATAGGAAGGGAAACGAGATTAAGAATCAATTGATTACATGTAGCAGAGAGGGAAAATGGAAATCTAAAATATCTCCGACTGAGAAGACAAATCCCACAGCCGGTTTAAACTGTCCTGCAAGAATTTATATACACACATTGAAAGATGTTGGTGCTTGGATCATTTCAAAGGTTGTGCTGGATCATTCACAC
This sequence comes from Arachis ipaensis, assembly GCF_000816755.2. NCBI lineage: Eukaryota > Viridiplantae > Streptophyta > Magnoliopsida > Fabales > Fabaceae > Arachis > Arachis ipaensis. Next base: position 24,345,613 of record NC_029793.2, read on the forward strand.
CCTTACTGTCTAAGTAAAGTAGAGATGCTCAAACAGCATAGGGAACTAAGCATGTCCATTCGTCGTACAATAGAGAATAACGAGGAGGCTGGTATTAGATAAAGCAAAACTTACCAATCATTTGTTGCGGCAGCCGGGGGTCACCGCGAGTTAAATTTTATTGAAAAGGATGTGAGGAATTACATTACGAGAGAAGTGCGGAATATTTCTGAACAAGAAGATGCAAAGGAATTCGGAAAATATTTGTTAAGAATGAAAGAGAAGAATCAGAATTTCTTTTTTGAGCTTGAACTCGAGGATGATCAATCGATTAAGCTGGCTTTTTGGGCCGATGCAAGAAGTAGAGCTGCCTTTGAGTATTTCGGAGATGTTATTTTATTTGACACCACCTACAATACAAACAGGTAATAAACTGTCCATGTTTATGATGCTAAATTAATGTTGTTTTATGAATCTTCCGCAGAGGTGTATATTGGGTATTTTTGGGTGTATACAAAGCATTTTTTGTGTGTACGTAATGATTTTTCATTCTGCACTATGGTAATTTGTTTCAGGTATAATTTGGTTTGTGGTTCTTTTGTCGGGGTGAATCACCACAGTCAGTCAACACTTCTTGAATGCTCTTTGATGAAAAACGAAAAAATTGAATCATTCAAATGGTTATTTCAATGTTGGCTTCGTTTCTCACCGATCAATGTGCATCAATGAAAAGGGCTTTAGAGGCTTGTATGCTAACAACAATTCACCGTTGGTGTATTTGGCACATCATGAAGAAGATTCCAAGCAAATTAAACGGATACAAGGGACATGCAGAAATTGAACAAAAAATGAGCCAAGTTGTTTGGAACTCTCATAGTAAAGACTCATTTGATAGGAATTGGAATGATTTTCTGCTGAATTTTGGTCTTGTGGACAACAAGTGGCTTTCAGATAATGTTTGTTTAAAATCTGCAGCAGAGGTGTAAATTGCATGTTATTTCGGGTGTATTTATAGTCTGTTTTTGGGTGTATTCTGCAGATCTCTATGAAGACCGTCATGTATGGGTTCCAATCTATCTGGATCACCACTTCTGGGCAGGGATGAGAAGCACACAAAGGAGCGAGAGCATGCATTCATTTTTTAACAAGTTTATTACCTGGAACACCTCGCTTATTCAATTTTTCAAACAATACGATAATTGCCTCGGAAGCAGGGAGCAAGCAGAGAGAGAATCAGATGCTGCAGATTTTCATACGGTCATACCGTGTGCAACCAAATCCTCCATTGAAGCTCAGTTTCAAGATGTGTACACTCATCAAAAGTTTAGGGAAGTCCAAGCACAATTTAGAGGAAAGGCGAATTGCATCACTAAATTAACAAATTCTGCTCTAGGCTATTCAGTATACGAAGTTGGAGAACAAATTTTCAGCTCAATATTCAACAAGTTTGTGGTTACTTACGACTCAGTAGCAGCCGAGGTAAAATGTCAATGCTTATTATTCGAGTCAAGAGGCATATTGTGCCGTCATGCACTAAGCGTGTTAAGCTTTGAACGAGTAAGCCAAGTGTCACCTAGATATATACTGGAACGATGGAGCAAGAAGGTAAAGAGGTGACACACACACATCAAGAGCAGCCACGACGAGCCACTGTTGGAGCAAGAAGCAAGAGGTTTGACGAATTGGTTTTTTGTTCGCAAAATATTTGTGAATTTGCATCAAAATCGGAGGAGCTGACTGCAATTTTGCACCGTGCGTACGATAACATCATGGTTGAGATGGAATCATTGAAAGCCAAAAGGAAGGGGGACATCTTCTTTATCTCACGAAGACGCCAACTTGGAATCTGTTAACGAGCTTCAAAGCCCTCCAAGGATTCGAACAAGA
>NC_029793.2:24347665-24359744 GCF_000816755.2 Arachis ipaensis
ATATATATATTTCACAATCTGCTGTTTATGTTATAAAATATTGTTTTTTGTTACTATGGTTTAAGGGTTTTAGGGTTTAGGGTTTAGGGTTTAGGGTTTTAGGGTTTAGGGTTTAGGGTTTAGGGTTTAGCGTTTAAGGGTTTTAGGGTTTAGGGTTTACGGTTTAGGTTTTAATGTTTAGGATTTAGGTTTTAGTGTTTAGTGTTTAGGGTTTAGGGTTTAGGATTCATGGTTTTAGGGATAAAGCATCAGGGGATAGATGTTTGGGTGTATATTCAACTTTCTTTGGGTGTAAAAAAAGTCAGGTTATGGGTGTATATTTGGTTTGATGTTTTCCTTCATATTATAGTACCTGTAATTCAAACATTTTGAATATAGCAGAGAGAGTTTTACTCATAATTGGCAAATTTTTACAGCATGTGTTCAATTTGTTACAAGACTATATAACAGTTACATTAATCAGTGTCTATATCCTTAGAATCTATCTGACAATATGGACTCAATAACAATGAGGATGGCTTGGACAGTCTTATTGCATTACTTCCCCTAATGGCTTCAGCTTTGTCTTGATTCATTTCATGGAATAGAATCCGGGAAACATATTCTACTCTAAAGTGGTCCATCTCGTCCTACAGTTAAAAAGAATATTCTGTTTAATCAACCATGTTAATTGAGTAAAGTAATACAGAGTTATTTAGTTTTAAACACATTTACCTGGGTCCAATTGTGCCACTCATAGTTCAGCCTTTTAATGTTTGCGGCCTGAAATATCTCAAGCCACTTCATTACGTAGATAGCACAGTCATAGCTAAAAACCAAGAAAATAAATTACAAATTACATATAGGAAAGTTTCATTTTCAGAGTGAAAGATTTATACCTTGTCTTTTGGCCTGAGATGTGAAGGTATGGTGGTACAATTTCCTTGTCCTTGTCCCTTGTCTTCAGAGGTGCCCCCCAGCATATACTTTAATTCGTGAAATTACATATCCCTTAAAACACAAAACAAATCAGTAATACATGAATAAATTCAATAAAGGGATACACCCAAAGGAGCACAAAGTTACACCTTATATTGAACAGAAATACACCCAACTATTAAAATACAGAACAAAGAAACCAACTTACAATGAATGTATTCAGGGCAGTTCTCTCATCAGACGGAGATTTCGTGTGATATGGGTCGACTATATAAAATTTTTGCTTTCTTGTATCAGCCAACCATAACCATCAATGTTGTGAATGGCAAACAGGTGCAAATATCTGAAATATGTTCAGATTGAACACTGTTTTAGTTTATTTGGCACATAAGTAAAAAATGGTAATAAGAAGTTTTAGAAATGAAAACTTACATAACGATGCGATGCTAATTTTTTAAGGTCAAAGAAGGGTATAAACATTGGGTAGTCTTCCACCCTGAATAACTTATTATTTTTAGACTGTAAGAATACCCCTTGTGGATGATTTGCAATGGCCATGTTCTGCAAAAATTGTGAACCACCAAATGAATACAGAAAATACACCCAAACGAATGCAGAAAATACACCCAAATTAATACACAACTTACACCCAATTGAACACAGAAAATACATCGAAATAAACACATAAAATACACCCAAAATTCGTTGAAGCAACACTTACCACAATATCAGGGGGGAGACAGTATACTTCTTCTTGAAACCTTTTAATCTTTTGCTGGTTTAGGATGAAGCACTTGGCAGAGACAATCTAGAAAAAGATGCCGAAATCAATTTTACATCAATCAGCATTGCAGTTAATTTTGGTGATAAAAACATTAATGTTATTGTAATATTACCTCAGCTTCTATATGCGTTTCAGTTGCGAGTGATGCAAGGTGGAGTTTTGACAAAATGTATTTATCTTGGGCTTGGAGTGTGTAGACGGTGTCAAACTCATTAGTTAGTCCATCTGCGTATGTCTTCACTCGTATGGCCCAGAGGTAGCATTTCTCTTTCATGTCAGAAGTATCTTCATTCGTCCTCGCAGGAGTTTCAAACTTCTCGAAACTCTCTCCGCCACTCTCCTTTCGAATCTATGGACTTTTTTCTTTTGTTGTCACCCCACCACTTGCAATTTTTTGTACCAGATCCCCTAATTGTTCTAGCAGTTTTGGGGTTTCAGGAGTTTTTGCCCTCTCTCCATCTTGCGTTGACGCTCCCTTCTGCGTTGCTGCTTCTTCTTGGCTTGAATCAGTCAAGCCAAGGCTGAATGATGGCATGAGATCTATTTTAGGAACATACGATGCTGTCCGTGCCATCATCATCAGCGCAGCAGCGTCTTCTGGGGCTGGATTACTGCGTGATCATGTATAACGTATTATAAGAATAAGAATATACGAATGATAACCAAACATTGATTTTACTCTGATGAACTTATATTTTAGATGGAGCTGGGGAAGCGTGGGTGTGCTTTCTTCAGGTTTTTGGGGTGGTTCAGGAGTGCTGCAGGGTTACATAAAATTAATCATGTTATAAAAAAACTAGTCAGGGATCTATCGTGAAATATACACCCCAACAGGGGCAATATACACCCAAACTGTAACCAAATACACACCCAAGACTATTTATTACCTTTTTGTAGTTCCTTCAATTTGTAGCACAGGGTTGGTTCATTTTCTGTCACAGGTGTTTGTTCAATTTCTGGCATAGTGGTTGTTTGGGACAGTGGTAGACAAACTTGAATCGGAACTCTAAACAAGAAAAAAAATAAAAGGTTAAAAAAGCCTCCGAAAATAAAAAGGTTATAAGGTTGAAATTTTCTTGAAAAACTCACATTGCAAGCGCTTCGGACTGTGTCTCTTTCCTTACAACCATCATGTTCTCTTCAGCTGGCTCACTGGCTGACTTTACAACCAGACTCAACCTAAAATACACCCTAAGAAAATTAAAAATACACCCGAAGCATTCAAAAGAAAGACAGGCTTTGTTTTTTGAGAACTTACATACTTGCAGTTTTTGCTTTTTTTTCCTGCCTTTTTTTTTCTCGAATACAATATTAAAGGGATTTTTTTCTAAAAAAAATATATACAAAATTAGAAGTAGAAGGTAATACAAGAATAAAAGCAACGGTTATTTGCAAGAGAAATTACATGCTCTCTGCCGGTTTGTTTACGCTACTTTGGTCTGTGTGTCCTTGAGATGAAGGATCATCACTTCCTAAGTTTATGTCCGGTATTCTAAACATAATAGAGTACATGTTATTCATAAAAAATACCATACTGTTAAATCAAGATAAGAAGATTTTATCAAATAAAGCTTCTTACGTTTCAGATGAGACATAGTGACCTTCCGTCGATCGCAGGTCAGCTTCTTTCTCCCTGGCAAACAACAAACAATTATTAGCAATGAAAACAACTTAAAATCTTAAATATACACCCTAACAAGACATACCCCTGTGCAGTATATTTTTCATTGTTTTCCCTTAAGAATTCATCTAATTCTTCAGTTCCAATTTCAGATCTGACAGTACATGCATAAAAGAACATGTTAACAAATATAATTTTGATGATAGACGGTAATATAACTTACAAAGTACTGTACCCATGATAGGATTGATCTTGCTCAGAAGATGAATCCTCAACAATGACCTTTTTCTTTTTGGATTGTGTCCTGGGGGAAAAAAATAAGTATGAATCAGAAATACAAAATTAATTTGATCACAAAATACTAACCAAAGAAGTGATTACTTTTGTGGTGTTCTCTGAGTCTTTTTCTTTGTTTTTTGCTTCTCTACTGGTGATGATTCTTCGCTTCTAAAAGTTAATAAGAGACGCTCTGTTAATACATGAAATCTTGATAATAAACCCAAAGAAAAGCAGTAATAATTTCAGAACATTACTCATTATTTGATTCAGATTCTGAATCAGAATCCTCCTGAATCTTCTTTTTTTTTTTTTTGGACTCCATTCTGGAAGGCAAACAATCATTATTTATAAACATACTAAAAGGAAAAAAATACACCCAAATGAATGCACCAAATACACCCAAATGAATTCATAAAATACACCTGAATGAATTCACAAAATACACCCAACTGGATAAACAAAATACATCCAAGTATGTTACTTACTTTTTGGCTTTTCGGGTGGGTTGTTTCCTTGTTGAATCCTCTGAGTCTTCTTCAGTCTCAGACTCAGAGGTAGAATGGACCTCACTTTTAGTTGTTTTAGTCTCAGATGATGATGATGAAGTCTCAAATGATGATGATGAACTTGCCTTCCTTTTTTTTTTTTGTTTTTTTGGTTTCTTCTTTTTTTTCTTTTTTCTCTATTTCTTTCATTTTCTCCTTTGTTTCGGACATCTTTACAATTTCCTGAAACATTAGAAATTTTAGTTAGTAGCATTCAGGTAAATAAAATACACCCAAGATATTTTTGTTCACTTACCATATGTTCCTCCATTTCTCCCCTCATTCTTTCAACCAACTGCTCTTTAGTCCAGTTGGCAATCCAGGGTTCTGGAGGTCTTTTTGCCCTCTTCTTGTCTTTATTTTTTGATAGATGAAAGTAAACTATCATCAGGGCAAACAGGCAGCCGTCAATTGCCTTTTTCTTTTGCAGATTGTAATCTGTTATGCCCTTGATGATAAAATTCAAAACATGTGCTCCCCAGTTCCACTCTGTTATTGTGTCCATCTTGAAAATTGGTGCCAGGTGCACAGGAGAGATTTTGTTTATTGTTGTTGGTAACAGGAACGCCATCTGTATATAGAGGATGAAAATCCTCTTGAACATGAGGCGATCCTGTTCATTATCAACACCAATAGCCATCATCTCATCTGTCAGATTTTTGAGGATCTTCCCCTGGAATCTTCTAAAAATTTGTTTATCGTCTTCAGAAAGATCCTTATAATTGATTTTCTGAGGAAATAGATCTCCTACAAAAGGAAAATAACATAGTATAAAAATCACTTGAAATACACCTATGTTTGTAGCGAGTTACCTGACGCGTTGATGCCAAGCGCAGCCCCTATTATTTTTGGTCTTACTTTAAAGGAACCGTAGCCGGTTTTGAGTATGTTTTCCCCTAATTTAAAGGAGTTAGCCAACTCCTTTAATATTTGGTGATGCACCCTTAGCGGCAGGATGTGCATCAGGCCACCAAATCCTAAATCCCTAACAATTTCTTTCTTCTCCTTGCTCATATTTCTGAATTTGTCACTCAACAAATGGGTTGCACACTTAAGGTCTTTGGTTTGCTGTAAACAACGTAAAATTAGAGTCAGATATATTTCTATTTTGAAAAGCTGATTTGATCTAAGACATATATTTGTTCTTACATTTTTTCCAGCTTGGTTTCTGCCTGCCATTTTTTCTGAAATGAAAAATACACCCATAGATATCAGTCAGATACACCATAGATCAGCCGCATACACCTATACAGATTTTCATAAGTATTTAATTAGATCAGTTCAAAATGATGTTTCAATTCACTCAAACATGCATAAATATACAAGGTCAAGCAACATTACAAGGTCAAGAAATATACACCCAAGGACAGGCAATATTTAGAACACTTGCAACAGTTGATTATATTACATTATATCAGTTCAGAAATATACACCCAACAGACTATGCCATATACACCTAACAAATTATTCCATATACACCCACCAAATTACGCAATATACTCCCAAAAATCAGTTACAACTAGAACTAGAACAAGAAGAACAGCAAAACCTAGAACAACTGAGAAGAACAGTAAAACCTAGAACCAAGAAGAAGAGTAAAACCTAGAACAAGGAGAACATTAAAAACAGTAAAATGATAGTTAGAACAAGAAGAACACTAAAACCTACAAGAACGTAGAAGAACAGTAAAACCTAGTTCTTCGATTTCGAAATGTGGAAAATCTACAAGATGAGTAAAATAATAACGTACCTTGAGTAATATTTCTTCGTTTTTTCTGGAGATTGTTGATGGAGAGTTCTATCTTGTGTTGTGGAGAGTTCTAATCTTCGTGACGAGTTCTATCTCTTCAGTTTGGAATGTTGCTCGAAAATGGACGGTTTGTGTTTTCTTCGAAAAAGGAGAAGTGGAAGAGTGCGCCATAACGAGCGCTTTTTGCGAAGCGCAACCGTTGAGTTACGCGCGTGTAAATGACACTCCATTCAAAGTGAGTGAGTGCGCGCGTATTTTTGATGGGCTGGGCCAACTTGTAACACTTGTAGGCCGTTTTTGCTTGTATGTGTAACAGGCCCGGTATCAAAAATTTTATATAAACAATTAATTCTGTATTGAAATGCTTTTTTTATATTGGGATTTGTTCTGGCCCAATTAAATAAGAAATATGGGTCTATCAAGTGGATTTGCACTTCGTCCGTACAACGAGACTCCTTCCACGTGACACAATTTTCACTGAGAAAATCTGGACAGTTGGTAAAAATTTTTGAAGAGCTAGAGTCTAGCAGAATGAGGACCTACCCAAACAAATCATGGATAAAGGAGAGAGATCTATCCCTCTCTTCAAGTACGTCACTATAACCTAATCTAATTACTTCATCGTATGGACGCTAATAACTTAAATATTAGAGTGTTTTTGCAAGCGGTTCCACTCTGCCAACCATTTAACGACTCGCTGGCGTAGCTCCTCATCCCAGAACTCATTTAGATCCCGATGTTCAACGTCGCTTTTCACCAACCGATTCAACGAGCTCATGAACAGGATTTAAGGTTAAATAGATTAGTGAAAAAGTTTTAATTTAAATCCTATAGGTTATATGAGATCTGCTTTTAATTGTAAGACTTTGTTACTCTAGTGCAATTTTTTTTAATTTTTTTAAATATGTTAAATTTTTAAATACCAATGCAATTTACTGATAAAAGGCAGGACATATATGTAATAGCATTGATTTAGGAGAGATAATTAGTTATTTTTTAATTAAAAAAAGTCATATATAAATTATTAAAATTTATTTATTAAAGATAATTCAATATTTATAGTGATCAAATAATAATAAAAAATATTAAAAATTAAAGGTCTCCAACAAATTTTCATTGGGAAATTATTATATTAATTAACAATTTAAATCTTGTTAGGCATAAATTCAGTATAAAATTAATTTTTTCAACAATAATCTTATCTTTCACGAAACTCGATCTTAATTTAATATCAGTAACATGCAAATTCCATAATCTTATTCTTACCCATGACAGGTGAGAACGAGGATGATGAAGGCAAAGAAACTAATTAAGTATACGTGAACGTCATGCATGACGAACTTGAATTATACTATTTTTATAGTAACTATCGAAGAAGAAGAAGAAAAAGGGTATGAATCAACGCATCAAATGCAAATGTCACTTGTGCTAGGTAATGTCAATGCTTGCCGCTAACTTAGCAAATTCATTGAAAGAATCGAAACGAAACCGGTAAAAGAAAATAATAATAGGGTACTCACCAAAAAAATGAATAAATAAATAATAGGGTAGTCATCTAACTACGTGACATGTACCAAATATATTTAATTTTATGTACCAAATATATTTAATTTTATCGAATCCAGTGGAACGGCGCCTAATATATATTAATTAATTTGGTTTCTGGAAGACAATGACACATTAGGTACTCTTTGGAATCTAATCAATATGATAATCAACTCATTAACCAAAGAGAAGCTAAGAGAGACAAAAGGGGCATGTGTGTTGCTTTCAAGTTGACTTAACACAAAAGTTAAACTTAATATCTTACTAATAAATCAAATCAAATCAAATTGAAAGACTTTGCATTTGTTAATTTTCTTTAGATTATTTTGGAATGAGGCACAAAGATTCTGTCATATTTTTAAACCCATTGTTTTCGCTCTCGTTTAATACTCTTTTATTTTAAAATAATGATCGTTTTAATTGTTTTTATATATTAAAAACAATGTATTTAGGTACAAAATAAATTTAGCTAGATACATTTCAATAAGGTCAAGTCTCTTGTGGTTAAAATAATTGTGATGGTTAAAGATGATAGATCAATCTAATAGCAATACCTGGGAGTCGTTAATTTATATTAGGATTAAGTACTTTTTTCATCCCTAACGTATGAGGTCAAAATCAAAATCGTCTTAATCTTTTTTTTTATTAAAATCATTTTAATATTACAAAACATTATAAAATTGTTTTCTCGACCAAATGTCAGAAAAACTGAGAAAAGACCAACAATAAGCATGAGAGACTTCTTTGTATACAGACTTCAAAAAAGGACTACCGAGTCTCAAATTCTTTTGCGGTAAAAAAGATTACTGTAACAATTCATAGTAGACACCTATACTATGATTGAGTCAGACCGGCTTTTATACTTATAATTGAAACAACCAAACTTCAGGCTAGGCAAGTTCTAGTAATTGCATGAGTGTATGGTTCGTGGTGAAACTAATGCCATTAACACTGGACAAAGAATTATTCTCTCATAGAGCTTTATCGGTGGTCCAAGGTACATGTTCAACAATTGCAAAGATGTTTTTGCAATATGTAAATATGCTGGATATCCAAGTTACTTTATCACTATGTCATGTAATCCAGAATAGAATGAGATAAAAAGAGAGGTAACACCCCAAGGACTCCATGCAGAGGATAGGCCAGACATCTTATGTAGAATATTCAAGTTGAAGGTTGATAAATTAATTAATTAAGACATTGAAGAAAGGAACATTCTTTGGAAAGATTATTGGATGTAAGTATAAGGGTTAAGTACTTTTTTCGTCCCAAATGTCTGAGCTCAAAATCAAAATCATCCCTGACCTTTTTTCTTTATTAAAATCATCATCAATGTTACGAAACATTATAAAATCGTCATTTTCTATCTCAATTTTATTTTTTTCACCAAATTACCCTTAACCATTAATAAAAAAATAAAATAAAAACAAAACCCCACTCTACCCCCACCCCACTATCTCTTCGCTCTCTTCCCTCCCATCTCCTTTGTCAGTACTCTTCGAACTCCCCCTCCCCCCTCCACAACCCCAAAAATCCCATCCCACCATCATCATCAGAAACAAAAAAAATTATAAAACAAAAAAAATTAACACACGCAACACATTCTGCATCAACATATTCTGCATCACACACGCAACAAGATAAAGCTGTAGCACCATCATCATGCGATTACTGCAATAGCTCCAGATCAGTTCTATATTATAGAGTAGATTCAGCGAAGCTCTTTTCCAATGCAGCCGCGAGGTTATTCAACAAGGTTAATACTATGGTGATGAAGACATATTGATTATTTAGGTGATGAAAGTATGTGACTGAAGCTGCTTCTATACGCGTGGCATCGATGCTGGGAGGAACTTCAACAATTACTGAATCAAAGTCAGAGCCATATGTCATGTTGCCATCCATTTTATTGTGATTAGCTTAAGTTAATTTTAATATTAAAGATATTAATTCGTGGGCCATTTTTGTATGGGCCTATTACTTTTTTATATAAAATGTGGATATGGTTTCATTGTTTTTTATAATCTAAGAAAAAAGATGTTATGGATTTAGGGTCAATTTATTTTTTGGTAATCAACCAAGAAAGAGGAATATTAGTAGCAATGACTAAAATTGGAGAAAATTAGTTGCTGGTAAACAAAAACTTGATGGATCGACTAACACTAATTAAATGAGTGAAAAATTGGAAAAAGTGGCCATAACAGGAAGAACAACAGTAGCATTATAATAACAACAATAATGGCAATGATGATAATAATAATAATCAGTAATATCTATTTAAGCAAGTATTTAGAGTTCAAATCTCGCCTTGTGTGTATAACAATTCATTAGTTAGCGACAGACCCTTAATAAATAGAGCATCAATATGTGGTGGATTAGTCATCGACTTACCGAGTTAAAAAATCCGTAGAAACAAATTATATTTGTATTTAAAATAGATTAATTTTCCATTAATAGTAATACTTATGGACTTTTGTTTTATTGAAATTTACTTGGGACAATTTTATTTGTTGGTATCATATTCATTCTTGAAGTAAAAACAATATGATCAGCATTGTTACTTGTTAAAAGTTAAAACTTCACATTTTATGAAATAATTTCTAAATTTTCAAATTCATAAACTTATGTCGTTACAAAAGTTATTAGATCGATCGATTAATATTTCTTGGTAACATATTGTACCGAAACACTATCATTGAGTATTAGTTAGCGTGAAGAGAAACCAACAACAACTTTTGTTATTCAATATATAATTTATTCTATTAAAAAATAAATTAATATTTTCTAAACTTGTAAATATATTTTTTTCTAATTTTTTACACTATTTTATTTGACAATATTTACCATTAAAAAATAACAAATAACTATACTATTTTACAATATCTGTGATGTACAAAGTAATTTCTTATCTTAAAATTAATTTTGGTTAGTGAGATAAAATTTAAAATATTTTGTTATTTTCTTACTCAAATTTAAATTTAAATTTAGAATTGATTAACAACTCATTTTTTTAATTCAATAAAAAAATAAATTGGTTCGATACAAAATATTGAGCATTTAACAATTTCAATCATTTAAATTTTAGTTACCTTTAAATATGATTATGATACTTAACTAAGTATTATATAAGAGAAACCAATAACAACTTTTGTTATTCAATATATAATTTATTCTATTGAAAAATAAATTAATATTTTCTAAACTTGTAAATATATTTTTTTCTAATTTTTTACACTATTTTATTTGACAATATTTACCATTAAAAAATAACAAATAACTATACTATTTTACAATATCTGTGATGTACAAAGTAATTTCTTATCTTAAAATTAATTTTGGTTAGTGAGATAAAATTTAAAATATTTTTTATTTTCTTAGTCAAATTGAAATTTAAATTTAAAATTGATTAACAACTCATTTTTTTAATTCAATAAAAAAATAAATTGGTTTGACACAAAATATTGAGCATTTAATAATTTCAATTATTTATATTTTAATTACCAAAAATTAGATTAAAAATTAATTATAAACTTAATAATCGATAATATATATATTATATTAGTACGTAAATAATAATATCTAATGTATTAATTATTTATTTTTTTGACAGAATTAATGTATAATCTATTGAGGATTGATTTATTATCTAAATTTTTTTTCATAAATTTTGTAATATGTGAAAATAGTGATCTTATTTTTATTATTATTTAAGAAATTTTTCACAATTTTTTAATTATGTAATTAACTTAATTCATAACCTTTATTATTATTTTTATACTAAAAAAATATCAATTTATACTATTTACATATTTTTCACTACTAATAAATAAATAAATATTTGTATTATTATACTTATTGTCCTAGATAATGACTTAAGTTACTTATTTTGTGTGTTAAATAATATTTTGTATGTTAAATTTATTAAATATTAAGATGAAAAAATATTCAATAAATTATATAAATAGTCATTACAGAAAAGAAAAAAATTATATATCATATATAATAATTCTTGATATATATAGTGTCATGTTAATATTAAGATTATCTATTTTAATTATGTGAGTAATTATTGTTATTTTTACTTTTTTGTTACATTAGAAAATAATATTTAAAATAAAAAAAGAGATAATTAATTTTTTTTAATTTGAATTAAAAAATATGTAACTTTTATATATACTAAGTGTTATAATATTAAATAGTATAGTATTTGTTATAACAATGACTCAAAATATTAATCCAAAATATATTTGGGCCTATTAAGACCTCAATGCAAGCAAGATCAACTAAAATCCATTGTTAGGGTTTCAAATCCGACTTACGTTCATTACCTTAAATGCCTAATGCAGATAAAGTCCACGTGTCCCCTCTTAAATCGGCTCAGATTGGATCCCGTTGCTAGTTAGATATGGTAATGAGTACTCAAGGGAGCGTGAGAAGCCCCCTTCCCATCCCTCACTCATATTTAAAAAAAAAATGCCCCGTTCCTTCTCTGTCATTGCAAGTTCCTGTTTGATTACCCCTTAGGGAACGCAGATCTCCTCGAGTATCTACGAATATTCTTTGAAAACTTTTGAAAAAAATTAACACAAAAAGATATAATATAATAATCATAAAATAATCAATTCAATATAATTCAA
>NC_029793.2:24359771-24363661 GCF_000816755.2 Arachis ipaensis
CGTAAATAATAATATTCAATTTATTGACTATTTTTTTTTTACAGAATTAATGTATAATCTATTGAGAATTAATTTATTATCCAAAATTTCTTTCATAAACTTTGTAATATGTGATAATAGTGATCTTATTTTTTATTATTATTTAAGAAATTTTTTATAATTTTTTAATTATGTAATTAACTTTTATTATTACTTTTATACTAAAAAATATCAATTTATACTATTTACATATTTTTTACTACTAATAAATAAATAAGTATTTGCACTATTATGCTTATTGTCTTAGATGATGACTTAAATTACTTATTTTGTATGTTAAATAATATTTTGTATGTTAAATTTATTAAATATTAAGATAAAAATATTGTTGAATAAATTATCTAAATAGTCATTATAGAAAAGAAAAAAATTATATATCATATATAATAATCCTTGATATATATATATATAGTGTCATATCTATATTAAGATTATCTATTTTAATTATGTGAGTAATTATTGTTATTTTTACTTTTTTGTTACATTAGAAAATAATATTTAAAATAAAAAAAGAGATAATTAATTTTTTTTAATTTGAATTAAAAATTATCTTATAAATATATCCAAATTTTATATGTACTAAGTGTTATAATATTAAATAGTACAGTATTTGCTATAACAATGACTTAAAATATTAATCCAAGATATATTTGGGCCTAGTAAGACCTCAATGCAAGCAAGATCAACTAAAATCCATTGTTAGCGTCCCAAATTCGACTTAGGTTCATTACCTTAAATGCCCAACTCAAATGAAGTCCACGTGTCCTCTCTTAAATCGACTCAGATTGGATCCCGTTGCTAGTTAGATATGGTAATGAGTACTCAGGGGAGTGTGAGAAGCCCCCTTCCCATCCCTCACTCCTATTTAAAAAAATGCCCCGTTTCTTCTCTGTCATTGCAAGTTCCTGTTTAATTACCCCTTAAGGAACGCAGATCTCCTCGGGTATCTACGAATATTTTTTGAAAACTTTTGAAAAAAAAATAACACAAAAAGACATAATATAATAATCATAAAATAATCGATTCAATATAATTCAATACAATTTATAACATATTCATTATGAAAAATAACATTTTAAGGAGAAAACATAAAAACATATTCAAACATAATAACATAACATAATTTTTTGAGACGATACTGAGCGACGTAGTGACGGACTTGAGAGGCAGAGAAAGTAAGTTAGAGAGAGAGAGAGAGAGAGAGAGGATCGAGGCTGAGAATGAGTCTGGAAGAAAAAGGAAGAATTTGAATTGGAAGCAGAAATTAGGGTTACTAAATTCAAAAAATGGATTTATGTATATATAAATTAGGAATTAATAATTTTATATTCGCGTATATTTAATAGGTTCTATGGGGGCAGGTACTTATGTCTATGTCCCCATTAGGGTGACAAACAGAAAAGCCCGTTCTGTCTTGCCAAAAGCCCGCCATCTGGTGGGCTGGCCTGCCCCGCCTCGCCTAGTAAGGCGGTCTTGAATTTCTCTCCCGCCCCGCCTAATGGTACGCTGGCGGGTTAGCGGGTTGTCCTTTTTTTTATAAACCATTAAATATTAAACAATATATATATAATTTTACAATAATTTCAATAAATTTATAATTTCTAAAAACATAAAAAATTATAATTTTTAAATTCACACACATTAAAGTCTTTATAATTATAAACCAAATTTTTTGAAACAAAATAATAAAACCAACATTCTCCAAAGCAAAACAAATATTATCCAAAATATATAATTAAACATCTTCAAGTTTATAACCAATCAAACATAAAACATAATCCAAAATATCACTTAGAACATCTTCAATTATCATCTTCATCATCTTATAGATCAATAACATCATAGAAATTTGTAAAAAAATGGCCCTGACAAAATAAAAGCTTGGCCCAACGGGGAAGCCTGCCCCGCCCCCGCCTAGCCGAAGCTCGCCAAAGTCCATGGATTATGCGGTGCGGGGTAGGCGGGATTTTTAAGTTAATACTAATAGAACATTAAAAGAAATAAATTAAAAAATACTCCCAAATCAAATTGATATAAATTATAATAAATTATGTGATATTTAAATATCTAATCAAATTAATTAGTTGATATAGTTAATTTATATAACAAATTGTATTTAATGAGAAAAGAAACAAATTGCTAAACATCCTCATAAGCATGTCACGTCAATTCCATCGTTAAGTGCAGAAACCTGATTTTTATATAATAGAATAGATAATAAATAGAATATATGAGAATATGATATGTGACATATTTTAATTACGAAATTGGTATTATATCATAGATTTTTTCTGATTTCTTATTACTTGTTCGTTACTAATTTTTACGTAATTACTTAATAATTTCTGCCTATAAAACTATCAACTACCTAATATTATGATTTAATTAATAAAAATGATGATATTAATATTTTTCATAAGTCTTATTATTATTTATAATTAGAAAATAGTCATAAATAAATTTATTTCCTTAATGAATGTTAATTTTGTTGTCAAATTCTATATTACCTTTAAAATTTTAGCGTAATTGAGTCTAATTTCTACATTTTGAAATGAATTTACCCGAAAAATTTAATATGTAAATCACATTATTATTACAAAATGAATTTTTTAATATAATTAGTGGTGCTTATTTGAACCATTAAATTTAGCTTCTAATGATATTAAAGTCAACCTATTTTATTATCTTGTGCCTTCAAAGAATTTACACGACTAACATAAAAATATAACAATTGAAAAAAAATTCATTACAATGGGTATATTCATTTTAATAAATATTCTTCTATTTAATACTATAAAAAAATACATTGGCCACTTTGAATAGCTACATGTCAACTTCTATCCACAGTAGTAGAATGCTTAAATTGAGATATATTCATCAAATAAACAATCAATAAATACTCATCCGTACTTTCTCATTTTGGATACATTTATATATAAAATAAATTATACATAAAGAAGAAAAAGAAGAAAAGAAGAGTTGAAATAGTAACAGCGATAAAAATTACGATTCTTATAATTTTGTGTGGCCATCTATATATAGTAGACCAGACAACTATGATTATCTAACAAAATTAATTTGCATTTATTGCACTCAACTTAAATAAGTAAGAAATTTTCTTATTTTAATTTAGTCCTTAATTCACATGATTTAAATTTAGCTCAATATATATTATTTGATTTGATTTGATTTAATTATTAATTGAAAATATCTCAGTTGCCTATTTTATTCATAAATTATTATTTTAATGACTAATAAATTAATCTAATTAATTAATTAGTACACACAATAAAAATAACTATACATGGGTTTTTATCTTTTTAAAAATTAGCCAACTAGTTAATCACCAAAATATAGTTAACGAACTAACTTTTAACTATCGACATTAACCAATGTTATTTTTTAATTGTAAAAATTCTACTTTTAGAAGGTTTAAGATTTAAAATATAAAATAAACAAAATTATTTAAAAAAGTTAATTGGCATTGACTAAAAGAAATTAACTTCTTAATTAAAATTTTATTAATTTTTTTTATTTTAACTCTTATACATAATAGTCTAAATATATGTAAAAAAAAAAAGTTCTACTTAGCTTATACATTATGGTTAAAGGTTTATAATTTAGAATCTTAAATTTCGAATTTAGAATTTATTGATGAGTGTGTAAAAATTAGTGATTAGAAGTTAGGAATAGTGTTTAGGATTTATTATGTGAAGCTTAAGGTATAAAATTAAGATGGTTATAATTTAAAATGTAGGGTTAGGAGGGTTTAAGGTCTAATAGTGTAGAGGATTTTAGGGTTGGGAATAAGAACGGATCGATGTTTACCAAAAAAGAGGTACTTGTCTCCA
>NC_029793.2:24363696-24398517 GCF_000816755.2 Arachis ipaensis
TCTTTGTCTCCATAATATATTGTAAATCACTTTTTTGAGATTTAGGTTAAAATATTTATTTTATTAAATTTAACCATATATTTGTCTTGTTAAATTTGATTTAACATCAAAATTTAAATAAAAATGAATAAGTAGTGATAATATATTTATTAAATGCGAAGATTTATAAGTAGTTTTTTTCATGTGAAATTAACAGTTAAAAATCGTTAAATGATGAATTAATCAAATTTGTCAAATCTTCTAACAATTTTCAAGTTATAACTTTACATAAAAATAACTGTACGTGAGTTTTTATTTTTTTAAAAACTAGCCAACTAGTTAGTCACCAAAATATAGTTAACGAACTAACTAATTGGCATTGACTAAAAGAAATAAACTTCCTAATTAAAATTTTATTGATTTTTTTATTTTAATTCTTATACATAATAGTCTAAATATATGTAAAGAAAAAAAATTCTACTTAACTTATAGGACAATTTACGTTATTAAATTGTTTCACCCTCAATATTACGCAAATGCATTGTTTCCAAATCCAATACGCAAATACATTGATTCACAATTCTATATAAACCGCTACTGGCAGTAGCAGTTTACAGGTGTGCATAAACCGCTAGAACCAGCCGCAGTTTACGTGTGTGCGTGTGTGAGGGTAAACCGCTGCTGGCAGCAGCGGTTTACGTGTGTGCGTGTGTGAGTGTAAACCGCTAAAGGCTATAGCAGTTTACGTGTAGTGTGCTGAATGGGGCTACCTATATAAACCATGGAGGGGCCAAATGTGGAGAGGTAGAGTGTTATTCACAAATGGAGGGGGAGGATAATTTTGTGGCTCTGGTTCATTGCTCTGGAAAAATTCAAAAGAGCAAAAGGCATGATGTGAAATTCACAGATAGAGAACCGCTTAGTATTTTTATCCGATCGTCGAATACGTTGGCAGAGATTAAGCTAAGCATATTACGGAAGCTCGATACCTGTGGGACGAAATGGGTAAAAAAGTTATTTTACAAGATTCCTATTGCCGTTGTGTCAACTGGTGTGAGATATGAGACCTTCGTGATCGGGTCGGATGAAGACCTGCAGGTCTTGTTTCACTGCAGGCGTAGTTTTCCGGAGGTGAGGATACCTGAGTTGCTTGCGAAGTTGGAAGATGGTGTGGATAGCTCTGGGGCATCGGCACCGAATCCTCAGTCGACCACAGCCGGTGGTGCATCAACATCGATGCCTGTGGTAGCAACGGCAGTTCCGATTCCTGAGCCCGAACATGCTGGCGCTGTTCATGCATATGTTGCTCCTGTTGTGGCTGATTTTGAATGTGATGCCGGACCGGATCAAGTTGAGAATGCACTGTGTGACGATGATTCGGATGAGGAGCCTGTCGATATTGGTGGGGACAGTGTTGATGATATTCCAAGAGGAACACGTTTAACCCGTGGAGGTTCCGGTTCTGGAACACAAGAGTACCCTTCCCACCTCTCTTCTTTGAATTTGGAAGCCATCGGCCAACACCAGAATGTAGATGCAACATTCGATGGGCAGGGGATGCATGATGGGACACCTCTGACTGAATTTCAGATTGGCCAATCGTTCCAGAGTAAAGAAGAAGCCGTGTTGAGTGTAAAAGATTACAGTATTCGGCGTGGAGTTGAGTACAAGGTTATAGAGTCCGACAATCTGAAATACCAAGGGAGATGCAAAGAGTTTGGTAACGGGTGCACGTGGTTGATTCGGATAGTCATGCGGAAAAGGGAGAGCACATGGGAAGTTAGGAGGTACAACGGTCCGCACACGTGTATGGCCACATCGATATCAAGCGACCACAAGCAACTTGATTATCATGTCATCTGTGCGAGAATCTTTCCATTGGTTAGAGCTGATGCGTCGGTGTCGATTAAGGTGTTGCAAGAGGCAACAGAGGCGACATATGGATTCAGGCCTAGTTATCGGAAGGTGTGGTTGGCGAAGCAGAAGGCAGAAGCGCAGATATATGGCGATTGGGAGGAGTCATATGCTGATCTGCCTCGATGGATCCTTGGGGTCACATCCACGATGGAAGGTTCCGTTGCTCTGCTGAAGACCTCCTCGGTTAGAGTAGGTGACCAAGTTGATGAAGATAGAGTCTACTTTCATCGGATGTTTTGGACATTCCCTCCGTGTATTGAGGCATTCCGCCACTGTAAGCCGCTCGTAAGCATCGACGGAACACACCTCTATAGCAAGTATGGCGAGACATTGTTGTTGGCGATCGCTCAGGATGGTAACTCGAATATTTTTCTTGTTGCGTTTGCACTCGTGGAGGGAAAAATGCAGAGTCTTGGTCATACTTTCTTTCGAATCTTAGAAGACATGTCACTCCACAGCAAGGTATTCTCATGATCTCTGATAGACACAACGGCATCAAGGCTGCACTAGAGTCCCCCGATAGTGGTTGGCAACCTCCCCATGCTTATCAGGCATTTTATATTCGGCATGTTGCTGCAAATTTTGCCCTCACTTTCAAGGGACAGGATGCGAGGAGGTGGCTGGTAAATGTCGCGTATGCGAAGACGGAAGCATAATTCGACTATTGGTTTGATATAATAAGGACAGAGAACCCGACCATGTGCGATTGGGCAAACAGAATGGAGTATGAGAGGTGGACACAGCACAAGGATGGGGGAGAAGATATGGTCACATGACGACCAACATTTCTGAGTGTGTGAACTCTGTCTTGAAGGGCACAAGAAACCTACCAGTGACGTCTCTGGTTAAGTCGACATATCTCCTCGCTCGCATCTGGTGGTAGCACCCTAAACCTCTTGTGGAACCATGTAAAGTGTACTGTCATCTGCTTGACCTTATTCGGTGGAGGCCGCTCACCGAATAGGTCCTCAAACTACTCCCAAGCTGGTCGGCCACCCTCCATGTATTTCTCAAACTCACCAAGGCAACCACTCACAGCCTCCCCATCCACAGGCAGCCCTAGCTGAAATGCCACGTCTTGCAATGTCACTGTGCACTCTCCGAAAGGCATATGGAACGTGTGCGTCTCAGGATGCCACCTCTCAACGAACGCACTAACCAATGGCTCATCCAACCAGAACCATTGGCTGTTTAGCCTGGCCAAATGGTACAATCCATCCCTCTCTAAATACGGGATGATCCTTTCATGCATGGGCATATTCTGTTGCCGTCTCACACTGTATATACACCTAGTGGGCTGCACAGAACAGCAAAGAAATACAGAGTCCAATTAAATTCTCCTATCCATAAAAAAATTCCCCTATCTAACTGGATACAAATATCTTAAACCATCAACAAATTCTCCTATCTAAAAAAAAATTTCCCTAATCACGATAGTAAAAATAACAACACACATACTTGAATAAATAACAGCCAAAAATATAAAAATATTATAAAGCTTTAAAACTAAAAACTTCATATCATACAAATACACTAACCAAACTAAAATAATTCGCTAACGTTAACTGTCCCTTTCCCTAAACTAAACCAACACTATGTAGAATAACATTCATTAAAGGGATTTGAAATTCAGCTAAGTAGTCATATTTATAACTTAACAAGAAAAACTCAAAATACTAAACCAAATCCATTAAACTAACATCCTAGCATGCGAAGCCTAATTTCAAACTAGAGGGAATAATCTATAAATTCTAGTTCGTCTACCTTACATACCATTTTTCTGACTAACATATGCAAAGCCTAGAAAAAAATAACTATTAACTAACCTCGTCACCAATAGAACCGGCAATATGCGCAACACCGTTCAGTCGGTACAAGGTCCTGTCTGCCATGATAACTCGCCGGAAGTCGCCGCTGAGATACCTCGGACCCGCTCTCAACTTGCTCTGACCTCTCTCTAGAATTTCCTCTCTCTAAAAAACTTCACAACCCCTCTAAATGCATAATCCGCGGCTACCACCACGGTTTATATAGGCAGCACACTGCACGTAAACCGCTATAGCCTATAGCGGTTTACCCTCACACACGCACACACGTAAACCGCTGCTGCCAGCAGCGGTTTACCCTCACACACGCATACACGTAAACCACGGCTGGTTGTAGTGGTTTATGCACACCTGTAAACCGCTCTGCCAGTAGCGGTTTATATAGAATTGTGAATCAATGTATTTGAGTATTGGATTTGGAAATAATGCATTTGCGTAATATTGAGGGTGAAACAATTTAATAACGTAAATTGCCCTAACTTATACATTATGGTTAAGGCCTTATGATTTATGGTCTTAAATTTAGAATTTAGAATTTAGAATTTAGAATTTATTGATGAGTGTGTAGAACATATGTTGTAATTCATTTGATTAAAATAACATATGTTGTAATTTAATTGATTAAAATATTCATTAATAATTATTTTTATACATATTAGTGATAATTATTTTATTATTACAAAAAAATAATAATGTAAAATGTATACTTATTATGAATGTAATAGTTTTTATTTATTTTCAGTATTTTAGGTTACAATCTACTAAAAATATGCCTAAAGTCGTTGTTAACTTAAGTATCGGAATCTCTTGCATGTACTATCCTCTATCTTCTCACAAGGAACTCGGACGGTAGTACCTCGGCTCAAGAACAAGCAGACGTTGTCTCACAAGGAGTCTGGATCTCACATCCAGATCCAAATCACCGTTTTAAGTAACCATCAGAACAAATATTTTTTTTATATATTTAATAGATAACGAAAAATATTTAAAATAATTAAAATATATTTCATTAATAGTAACGTATATATCCAAGGAAGAATTTTAAGTTTATTATATAAATTTTATTTATTTTTAATATTTTATCATTAATCATGAAATATATAAAAATATTAAATTAAATATTTTGTAATAAGTTAAAATATTAAAAATAAATTAAATTTGTTATGTTAATAATAAATTTAAATTTTAAATTTTTATTACTAATAATAATAATAATATTTTCGTGCGCAAAATTATAAAATGATGTTCAAAAATTGAAGTTGGAGGGAGGAGAAAGTTATTCCACCCATTAAAATCGTCACGTTTTTTGTTTAGATAACGGAAAACGAATTTGGACTGGTAAATGATGTTATTAAATGGATTGTAGAGGAAGAAGTAAAGTACTCTTCCCTCATGGTGAAAATAAAGTACTCTACCTTAAATAAGAGATATATATTTGAATTAAGATTAGAGAAAAAAATAAAATAGAACTAAAAACGTGATTGGTGATTGAGATTAATAGGAGTTTTGGCAGTAAAAGGCTAGTTTTAGGGTGTGTTAGAGGTGGTTAGGAATAAAAAGTGGATATCAAACATTTATTTGTTCTAATAAGTTGGAGAATAGACTTAGGGTGGGAGGATTAGGAATGGATTTGACCGATAAAAAGACAAAATGGAAGCAGATAGTGAGCCAGTGACATGTCTTGTTAAAAGTCGGATAAGTCTGCGTAGCTAAAATTATTAATGTTATTTAATTATTTTTGAAGAAAATAAAACGTCTCTTTTTTATATTTGTAACAATATGGATCTCAAATTTTTGGGCCTTGTCATGTGGGCCTTATGCCAAGTGAAACAAAAGAGGTCCATCACAGAGAAGGCGATGGGCGATGGCTTATGAAAATTTGGTGTGCCTTGTATCTAATCTTACACAACATGCTTTCATACCTTCTCAGAGCTTGGAAAAAGAGGTAAATGGATGTCCCAACAATCGACGACAATGGAAATAGAAG
Organism: Arachis ipaensis; assembly: GCF_000816755.2. Lineage (NCBI taxonomy): Eukaryota > Viridiplantae > Streptophyta > Magnoliopsida > Fabales > Fabaceae > Arachis > Arachis ipaensis. Next base: position 24,369,406 of record NC_029793.2, read on the forward strand.
CCAACGACTAATGAAGGAAGCAAAAGAAGCTGAAACTTTAAGGTAGGTTGATTCATCGTTTACACTAATTCGTGTTTAGAATCTCACCTTGTTGAGTCTAATGATCGAAGTCATTTACTCGAGGTTTTAGGGACATACATACAATGGTCAAGGACGACGTTAGTGGAGTGGACGACCAGATAAACGAAGTACTGGATGATATCAACAAGGTGAGCAAGGAAGAAATGGTGATGTCTATACTGAGTACCCAAGCTAAACAGATTCAAGCATTAACTGAGTTGATGGTGCAACATAGTAAAGTTCTTGAAGTGTTGACTGCAAGCCATCTCGCTGGAGATAGGTCTGGAAAGAAAGACAAAAACCTGACTGAAGAGGTTCAAGATGCAAATTCATTCCAAGGAAAACCATCAACAAAAAAAGGATGTGGACCACAACAAAAGAACGTGACCAAGTATCCAACCACACGAGGAAGGGTTACGACCAAACCAGTCGTTGAGACCATCCTGAAGAAATTTGAAAAGGACGCATCCCGCTTTTGGCCGGAAGCACCCATATGTATGGACTCCATTCCCGAGGTATGTTGTAAATGTTAGATGATAAGATTTCTTTTTTAAACTTCTCTTTAAGTGTGGATTGCTCGATTATTTTATTTTTTCTCCCATGATTGTTGGTAGTGCTTGGATCTTGCATTCTGGCCCCCCGAGGGCATGCAATTTGTTGGTGTTAAACTAGTAGTTGCTTGCTATATTTTCGGGAATGATTTGGATATGAAGTTTGTTCCGAAATTCGTAACTTGTGTATAAGTTTATAGTTGGACCTTAGAAAGTTGCATTGCAAACTAAAGAAAGTGCTACGGCCTACATATGGCAGTGAAATATTGGTGGATAATGACCACTGTTCTGGGAGCAGAGAAGTCTTGTGGACATTGCGTCCAGGGTTGGAGCTTGTGGACGATGTATGTATTTTTTTCCACAGCTATTGTATTACCAAGGGTTTTCGACCACGAACCATATGTATTGTTTTATGCCTTAGTAGAACCATCCTTGCATGAAATTAAATTGTCATTGTAGGTTCTGAACTTGGTGGTTGGAATGGTCTCATTTAGTAGAAATGACAGCATGTGGTGGCTACCAACAATTTTTGTGGTAAATTCACCCCTTACCTTGTATTTATGTATTTTTTTATTGTCATACTTTATAAATAAATATTTTTAATACTTTTATTTTTTTACGGTCTTTATATGGTTTTCAGTATGTGATGTTGAATTAGTTTGCATTTTATTTATCGTTGTTTTTTCTATAATATAAATTACCAAGGCGATTATAAATGCCAAAAGCAAATACAAAAAGAATACTAAATAAAGAGTACCGTAAAAATTATGACAATAAAAAGTACTAAATTTCTCTACATAAATCGAGTTCTTTTCAACCCAAAAAATTATAATAAAAAAGTGTTTAAATAATATGGTCATAAATAATAAAAATTAATTTTTTTTTTTACTTTTTATACATAAGTGATTTTGGATAATGTAATCTAAATCACATTTATTTTATTATAATCTATTTTGATATAAAATTATCAAACAAATCATATTAACACCAGCTCACTCTTTATCAAAACCAATAAATTTGTGAAATCAATTTAATACAAACACCCTTTTACAAATGGTAATCCAAACACACACTATGTACCGGATATTAATTAGTAACATTATTTATCTTGTAAGAAAATTGCTTTGGATCCAAATTTGCACTGCAAAGCCACCCTTGACTACATTGCGGCCAAGTACATGGGTATGGTAGAAAACCTTGTCAAGGTATGTGTATCCCAACTTCTAAGAATTTTGTCAAATTATTCTCTAATGGCATCTTTAGTTTCATTTGGAATTATCTTTCAGATTTATGTTCCAATTTACATTGAGCGTCATTGGTACCTTATGATAGTTGACATGTTGGAGGGTAAGCTTGTTTATTTGGATTCCTTGAAGGACAAAGACGAACGCCAACGCAGGGTGAAGCAAATGGTTACCATTGTATGTGTAGACGTAACACTCTTGATTTTTTTTCCTTTTTCTGTATTTTAATTAGATCGTAAATGGAGCCAGCTGTATTTTATCCCATATAGGTTACAAGTTCACACAGCCAATTTAGACTCATCAAACCACAACTCATATTTACTATTTTTCTCAACAGGCCGAATTTTTAGACATCACGTTGAGTGAGGACAAGTTTTATGATGACAAGAGCAAGTCACAAAAATCAATCTCGACATTCACGGTGTATGAACCATGCATTTCACAACAATCTGGGTACTCATATTCAAAATTTGGCTAACTTGTTTGGTTTGTTTTTGTTAAATCATTATTGATTATCTTCTTCTTTCATAGGTTGGATTGTGGTGTCTGGGTCTCACAATGGATGATAATGTATGATCTATGGGATTTTTATAACGTAGTAGTCAACGAGATAACTAGAATGACTATAGCAATTGACCTTGTGATGGGAGAACACAATCCACTTAGGGATTCTGTTGCCAACAAAACAATTAAATACTGGGATAGAAAAATGCTAATGTCCAACAAGAGACGTAGAAAGGCCATCCAAAGGAACTAAAAGGCCAAGCTGTTCTTTCAGCCCCACAACATAAGCATGTAAAGAAGGTGGTGGTGGACATAAAATCTTGTTATACATGGGCCGTAAGGCTATTCACTTTACAAAGACATCTTTCTATTTTTTTGATGTAGTTATTGGTTATGCAAATGGAAACTTTATACCATTTTGGGCACAATTTTTTGGTGTAGTTATTGGTTAACCAAATGGAAACTTTATACCATTTCGGGCACAATCGTGAATGTCAAATCTCTATTTTATAAATCACTGTCTGTATTATTGGAAAATATTGCATTATTTTATGCAATGAAATATTGGAGTAAACCGAATAAATGCCAACTTTTTTTCTCATTTCTATGTATAACCATGAAATAAAGGCCAAGTGTCGATACCAACAAAAAAAAGAGTAAATATGGCTGGAAACGTTCATAATTCATAATTTGTGGAATCTAGTTGTCTAATAAGAAATTTGGCTCATACAAGGCAATAAATTTCATTAGTCCAATGCCCTATTCTATTGTTTCTAGAAACACAACAACAAATAGCTCTCCACTTAGATTCATCAGAACGATGCTTTCATTACCATCTTTTTCAACAATGATGTCCAAGCATGTCTACCAACCTTGCACTCATTGCACTAATCTTGCTCATTATCTGTAGACGGAGTTAGGTGAGAAACTAAGTCGACCTATGTTAATACAATCAATTTATGACTAGATTGTGCGTACCTGCATTAATTGATCTCCATTGTTCTCCTTAGCAGCTTGGTTGACAAACTCACTGTGGCCATCAGCATTCAGACCACGTGAATATTCCCAACCCCTCTCATTCTTACAGGCAGTCGATGCTGAACATCGAACCTGCAAGCTTGATAATTTCAATTACAATATATGAATAAACCCTAAAACCCTTGCATAAGCATGGTCCACCATGAACAATCACAATTCAAATATAATTCATCGCACATAGTAGATGTACTGCATACAAAACTAACCAAGTTTATAATCAACTACTATAATAAAATTAAGTTAAAGGCAAAGAAGACTCACAAATTCTGTTGGGGATGACCCTTCCGATCAAAAACCAGCAAATCCCTCCTCTTGTAACTGCTCTTCACAATTCGATGCCATGTCCTCACCCCGACCCCGACACTGTCTTTTGTTGTGACCGAATTTTCTACACTTGCCACACCGTCGTTTCTTACCATTTTGCCTTTTCACCCGAGGAGCTCCCTTCGTTTTCACGACAATCGGGTCGTTGATATGAGACACGTTCGTTTGTTTCTTTGCACTGCCAAAATCTTTGCAATTTGCTTTAAGATCCTCACATATTGCACGTATTCCATTCATCGCCTTTATGAATAATGACGACTTTCTTGACCCGACAAACAACATCCATTGTGATGCAGTATGGAGTGCCCCATGTCGAAGTAAAATACTCCTCTCACTACCATCGTCTGTATCCTCAACATAGTGCTCCAACGACTTCGCATCTTGCCTCCATCTTTTCAACACCAACCGGTCAGGTATTTTTGTTAGGTGCTCGTATTTCATCACAAAGAACATGTGTCGGCATGGATACCCTTTTTTGTTCCAAAAATAGCAGGGACACAAGATTGCTTAAAATCCTATCATACAACATAACTAGGTGTCTTCCGGGCTCCCCATACTCCTCCAACGTGTACACCATCGTGGTAGATCATCTCACTTTTGTCACGAAGTTCACGGCACCAACACCTTCTATCTCTTTCTTCACATTAGCAAACAACTCTCACGTATAAACACTCACAGCAAACTTCTCAAGGGGGTCTAGGCAAGTAGTCATCACTGGAATGCATGTACACAAAATCACAATCACACTTTTGTAATTCCACACAACTAACCAGCAAGTGCATTGGGTCATCCAAATAATACCTTACGTGAGTAAGGGTCGATCCCACGGAGATTGTCGGCTTGAAGCAAGCTATGGTTATCTTATAATTCTTAGTCAGGATATCAGTAATGATTCTTAGTTTTAATTGTAAAAAGTAAAAGAACATGAAATAAATACTTGTTATGCAGTAATGGAGAACAGGTTGAGGTTTTGGAGATGCTCTGTCTTCTGAATCTCTACTTTCCTATTGTCTTCTTTTTCACGCACGCAAGGCTCCTTCCATGGCAAGCTGTATGTTGGTGGATCACCGTTGTCAATGGCTACCATCCATCCTCTCAGTGAAAATGATCCAAATGCGCTGTCACCACACGGCTAATCATCTATCGGTTCTCACTCATGTTGGAATAGGATCCATTGATCCTTTTGCGTCTGTCACTACGCCCAGCACTCATGAGTTTGAAGCTCGTCACAGTCATCCCGTCCCAGATCCTACTTGGAATACCACAGACAAGGCTTAGACTTTTCGGATCTCAAGAATGGCCGCCAATAATTCTAGCCTATACCACGAGGATTCTAATCTTAGATTAGAAACCCAAGAGATATGCACTCAAGCTATTGCAGATAGAACGGAGGTGGTTGTCAAGCACGCGTTCATAGGTGAGAATGATGATGAGTGTCACGAATTATCACATTCATCAGGTTGAAGTGCGAGTGAATATCTTAGAATAGAAACAAGCGTGATTGAATGAAAAATAGTAGTAATTGCATTAATTCATCGAGACACAGCAGAGCTCTTCACCCCCAACCATGGAGTTTAGAGACTCATGCCGTAGAGAATACAAGTTCTGATGTAAAATGTCATGAGATACAAAATGAATCACTAAAAGTAGTTTTTATAATAAACTAGTGACCTAGGGTTACAGAAAATGAGTAAGCTAGAATAGTTAGTGTAGAAATCCACTTCTGGGGCCCACTTGGTGTGTGCTTGGGCTGAGCATTGAAGCTTTCACATGTAGAGACTTTTCTTGGAGTTAAACGTCAACTTTTGTGCCAGTTTGGGCGTTTAACTCCAGCTTTCATGCCAGTTCTGGCGTTTAACGCCAGAATAGGGTAGAAAGTTGGTGTTCAAACGCCAGTTTACGTCGTCAAAACTCGAGAAAAGTATGGACTATTATATATTGCTGGAGACCGCGCCAATTGGGCTTCTGTAGCTCGAGAAAATCCATTTTGAGTGCAGGAGGGTCAGAATCCAACAACATCTGCAGTCCTTCTTCAGCCTCTAAATCAGATTTTTGCTCAGGTCCCTTAATTTCAGCCAGAAAATACCCGAAATCACAGAAAAACACACAAACTCATAGTGAAGTCCAGGAATGTGATTTTTGAATAAAAACTAGTAAAAACATAATAAAAACTAACTAAAATATACTAAAAATATACTAAAAACAATGCCAAAAAGGGTATGAATTATCCGCTCATCACAACACCAAACTTAAATTGTTGCTTGTCCCCAAGCAACTGAAAACAAAATAGGATAAAAAGAAGAGAATATACTATAAATCCCATAATATCAATGAAGCTTAGTTCAAATTAGATGAGCGGGGCTAGTAGCTTTTTGCTTCTGAATAGTCTTGGCATCTCACTTTTTCCTTTGAAGTTCAGAATGATTGGCATCTATAGGAACTCAGAATTCTGATAGTGTTATTGACTCTCCTAGTACAGTATGTTGATTCTTGAACACAGTTACTTTATGAGTCTTGGCCGTGGCCCTAAGCACTTTGTTTTCCAGTATTACTACTGGATACATAAATGCCACAGAAACATAACTGGGTGAACCTTTTCAAATTGTGACTTAGCTTTGCTAAAGTCCCCAATTAGAGGTGTCCAGAGTTCTTAAGCACACTCTTTTTGCTTTGGATCACGACTTTAACCACTCAGTCTCAAGCTTTTCACTTAGACCTTCATGCCACAAGCACATGGTTAGGGACAGCTTGATTTAGCCACTTAGGCCAGAATTTTATTCCTTTGAGTCCTCCTATCCATTAATGCTCAAAGCCTTGGACCCTTTTTACCCTTGCCTTTTGGTTTAAAGGGCTATTGGCTTTTTCCGCTTGCTTTTTCATTTTCTTTCTTTTTCTTTTAATTTTCGCCACTCTTTTTTTTTTTTTCGCAAGCTTTGTTATTCACTGCTTTTTCTTGCTTCAAGAATCAATTTTATGATTTTTCAGATCATCAATAACATTTCTCTTTTTCTATCATTCTTTCAAGACCCAACAAATTTAACATTCACAAACTTCACTATAAAAAAATATGCACTATTCAAGCATTCATTCAGAAGACAAGAAATATTGCCACCACATCAAAATAATTGGACTAATTTCAAGATAAAATTTTAAATTTATGTACTTCTTGTTCTTTTGTAATTAAGCACATTTTTCATTTAAGAAAGGTGAAGGATTTATGGGACATTCATAAATTTAAGGTATAGACTCTAGTTTTTATTTATTATTTAATAGAAATAATATAAAATAGACATAGAAGCAGACAATTAATAATAAAAAAAAGGAAATTAAAGACATAAAGATAAATGATTCTAATATTAATACTCATATACTTTTAAAATAGATAAAAGGTTATCATAAAGTTAGGACTCAACAACCTTTATTTTGGGAGATGGATGCTCCTTCAATTTGTGGGGTGTCTGGCCTCTCAAGGGAGAGCTTCTGGTGCTTCAGCTCCTGTAGCTCGCGCCCTTGCTTTTCCTGTTCCTTAAGCAGCTTGCAGAGCATGCTATTTTGATTTTGCTGTTCTTCCTTAAGTTGCTCCATAGCTTCTTGCAGCTTGGTGACAGATGCTTCTAGGCAGGTCCAGTAGTCAATTTGAGGAATTTCTGGGAGGAACTCCTGCGCCCTCCTTTTGATGGAGTTATCTTGCACTTGTTGTCCTTCCATTGACTTCTTGGTGATTGGGTGTTCGACTGGGATAAATTCATCTACTCCCATCTTCACCCCAGCATCTTTACATAGCAGAGAGATTAAGCTTGGATAAGCCAGTTTGGCTTCAGTGGAGTTCTTATTTGCAATTGTGTAAATCTCACAAGAAATCAGATGATGAATCTCTACTTCGTTTCCCAGCATAATACAATGAATCATCACTGCTCTTTTGACAGTGACCTCAGAGCGGTTGCTAGTGGGCAGTATAGAACGCCCAATGAAGTCCAACCAGCCTCTTGCGACTGGTTTGAGATCTCCTCTCTTGAGTTGGTTTGGGACACCTTTTGAGTTGGTTATCCACTTAGTTCCAGGGAGGCATATGTCCTCTAGAACTTGGTCCAACCCCTTATCTACTCTCACCATTCTCCTATTAAAGGATTCTGGATCATTTTGTAGTTGACGCAGTTTGAAGACCTCTCTTATTTTGTCTAGGTGGAAGTAAATAATCCTCCCTCTAACCATAGTTCGGAAGGTATGAAAGGTACTTCCAGTTATTCTCTGCTTATCTGTCAGCCACAGATTTGAGTAGAATTCCTGAACCATGTTTCTTCCAACCTTTGTCTTAGGATTAGCTAGAATTTCCCATCCTCTGTTTCGATTTTGCTCTTGAATCTCCGGATATTCGTCTTCTTTCAGATCGAATTTAGCTTCCGAGATCACTGACCTCAGACCCATTATTTTGTGGTAATGATCTGCATGTTCTTTGGTTAAGAACCTCTCTTGATTCCAAAGACTCTTTGGAGTATTCTCTTTCTTGCCTCTTGAATTGGTTTGTTTTCCCTTAGGAGCCATGATCTTAATGAGTCTTAGATCGATGATCACGGAAAAACACACCAAACTTAGAGGTTTGCTTGCCCTCAAGCAAAAGAAAGGAAAGGAGAGAGATAGGAGGAGAGGTAAATTCGAATGGTGGAGAGATGGGGATGGCCGAATGTGTATTTATAAGTGGAGGGGAGGGATTTCGAAAATTTGAAAAAGATATGATATAAAGATATGATTGGTGAAAAAAATAAAATCATGATATGAAAAAGATAAGATTTTTAAAATGGAAAAGATATAAAGGAGTTAAATCTGAAAATTTGTTGATGCATCTAAGAATTAAAAGATGATATGAAGAGTTGGAAAAGATTTGGAAAGAAATTGAGAAGATAATTGAGTTTTTGAAGAAGATTTGGAAAGGATTTGAAAGAAAATTGAAAAGGAATTCAGAAAATATTGCATTTTTGAAATTTGAAGGTGAATGATGAAAATTTGTAACATGTTTATGCAGAAAATTATGAATCAAAACATGAAAGTTTAAAAAATTTTGAAGTGGAAAACAAAATCTTCTCCCCCTGCCTTTTTGGCGTTAAACGCCCAGCCAGGTACCCTGGCTGGCGTTAAACGCCAGAAATCTTTTGTCACTGGGCATTTTTCTGAATGCCCAGGATGCTGCAATTCTGGCGTTAAACGCCCAGAATGGTACCCATTCTGGCGTTTAACGCCCAAAATGGTATCCTTAATGGCGTTAAACACCCAGAATGGTATCCATTCTGGCGTTTAACGCCCAAAATACCCCTTATTGGCGTTTTCTTGCCAGTGAGCTTCTTTTCTCTGATTTTTGCGCTGAATCCTTCTGTAACTCTATGAATTCCTACAATTTGATGATTAATCTTGAAGACAATTTATATCAAACTTCTATAAATATTAAGCAAATAACTTGCTAATGGCTGGGTTGCCTCCCAGCAAGCGCTTCTTTATTGTCTTTAGCTGGACCTTGACTGAGCTTTACTCTAGTCTCAGTTTTGAGCATTCATGTTCAAAATTACTTTCAAGATAATGTTTGATTTACTGTCAATTAACAATGCACTTTTTGTCAGAGTCAATATCCTGAAGCTCAACATATCCATATGGTGACACATTTGTAATCACATATGGTCCCTCCACCGGGATTTTAATTTCCCGGGGAATAATCTGAGCCTAGAGTTAAACAGCAGAACCTTCTATCCTAGTTCAAAGACTCTAGATGACAGTTTCTTGTAATGCCACCTTTTTGCTTTTTCCTTATAAATTTTTGTATTTTCAAAAGCATTGAGTCTGAATTCCTCTAACTCATTCAGCTGGAGCAATCTTTTCTCTACAGCTAACTTAGCATCCAGGTTTAGGAATCTGGTTGCCCAGTAGGCCTTATGTTCCAGTTCCATGGGCAGATGACAGGCCTTGCCATACACAAGCTGGTATGGAGAGGTTCCTATAGGAGTCTTGAATGCTGTTCTGTATGCCCACAGAGCATCGTCCAAGCTTTTTGCCCAATCCCTTCTATGGGTAATTACTGTCCTTTCAAGGATTCTTTTTAGTTCTTTATTAGAGACTTTAGCCTGCCCATTTGTCTGTGGATGATATGGAGTTGCTACTTTGTGGCTAATTCCATATCGGACCATAGCAGAGTAAAGCTGTTTATTGCATAAATGAGTGCCCCCGTCACTGATTAGTACTCTGGGGACACCAAATCTGCTAAAGATATGTTTCTGGAGGAACTTCAGCACTGTTTTAGTATCATTAGTGGGTGTGGCAATTGCTTCTACCCATTTAGATACGTAGTCCACTGCCACCAGAATGTAAGTATTTGAGTATGATGGTGGGAAAGGACCCATGAAGTCAATACCCCATACATCAAATAATTCAATCTCTAAGATTCCTTGTTGAGGCATGGCATAACCATGAGGCAAGTTGCCAGCTCTTTGGCAACTGTCACAGTTACGCACAAACTCTCGGGCATCTCTATAGAGAGTAGGCCAGTAGAAGCCACATTGGAGGACCTTAGTGGCTATTCGCTCGCCTCCGAAATGTCCTCCATACTGTGATCTATGGCAATGCCATAGGATCTTCTGTGCCTCTTCTCTAGGTACGCATCTGTGGATCATTCCGTCTGCACATCTCTTAAAGAGATATGGTTCATCCCAAAAGTAGTACTTTGCATCAGAAATTAGTTTTTTCGTTTGCTGCCTGCTGTACTCCTTGGGTATAAACCTCACAGCTTTATAATTTGCAATGTCTGCAAACCATGGTGCTTCCTGAATGGCGAAGAGTTGCTCATCCGGAAAGGTCTCATAGATCTCAGTAGGAGGGAGGGACGCCCCTGCTACTGGTTCTATCCGGACAGGTGATCAGCTACCTGGTTCTCTGTCCCTTTTCTGTCTCTTATTTCTATATCAAACTCTTGCAGAAGCAACATCCATCTTATGAGCTTGGGTTTTGAATTCTGCTTTGTGAGTAGATATTTAAGAGTAGCATGGTCAGTATACACAATCATCTTTGAACCTACTAAATAGGATCTAAACTTGTCAATGGCATAAACCACTGCAAGCAACTTTTTTTCTGTGGTTGTGTAGTTTTTTTGTGCATCATTTAGAACACGGCTGGCATAGTAAATGACGTGTAGAAGCTTGTTATGCCTCTGTCCCAACACTGCACCAATGGCATGGTCACTGGCATCACACATTAGTTCGAATGGTAATGTCCAGTCTGGTGCAGAAATAACTGGTGCTGTGACCAGCTTAGCTTTCAGAGTTTCAAACGCCTGCAGACACTCTGTATCAAACACAAATGGCGTGTCAGCAGCTAGCAGGTTGCTCAGAGATTTTGCAATTTTCAAAAAATCCTTTATAAACCTCCTATAGAATCCTGCATGCCCCAGAAAGCTTCTGATTGCCTTAACATTGGCAGGTGGTGGTAATTTTTCAATTACCTCCACCTTAGCTTGATCCACCTCTATTCCCTTGTTTGAAATTTTATGCCCAAGGACAATTCCTTCAGTCACCATAAAGTGACATTTTTCCTAGTTTAAAACTAGGTTGGTCTCTTGGCATCTTTTCAGAATAAGTGCTAAATGGTCAAGGCAGGAGCTGAATGATTCTCCAAATACTGAAAATTCATCCATGAAGACTTCCAGAAATTTTTCTACCATATCAGAGAAGATAGAAAGCATGCACCTCTGAAAGGTTGCAGGTGCATTGCACAGACCAAAGCCATCCTTCTGTAGGTAAATACTTTAGAAGGACATGTGAATGATGTTTTCTCTTGGTCCTGGAGATCCACTGCAATTTGGTTGTAACCTGAATAGCCATCCAAAAAGCAGTAATATTCATGACCTGCTAGTCTCTCTAGCATCTGGTCTATGAATGGTAAAGGAAAGTGATCCTTCCTGGTGGCTGTATTGAGCCTTCTGTAATCAATACACATACGCCACCCTGTAACTGTTCTTGTAGGAACCAGTTCATTCTTTCATTATGAACCACTATCATGCCTCCCTTCTTGGGGACAGCTTGGACAGGGCTCACCCAGAGGCTATCAGAAATAGGATAAATGATCCCAGCCTCTAGTAACTTGGTGACCTCTTTCTGCACCACCTCCTTCAGGGCTGGGTTTAGCCGCCTCTGTGGTTGAACCACTGGCTTAGCATCATCCTCTAATAGGATCTTGTGCATACATCTCGCTGGGCTAATACCCTTAAGATCACTTATGGACCACCCACGAGCTGTCTTGTGTGTCCTTAGCACTTGAATTAGTGCTTTCTCTTCCTGTGGATTTAAAGCAGAGCTTATGATCACCGGAAAAGTGTTACCTTCTCCCAGAAATATATATTTCAGGGATGGTGGTAGTGGTTTGAGCTCGGGTTTAGGAGGCTTATCCTTTTCCTGAGGAATTTTCAGAGATTCTTTTAATTCCTCTGGCTCCTCCAGATCAGGCTGAACATCTTTAAAGATGTCCTCTAGCTCTGATTCGAGACTTTCAGTCATACTGATCTCTTCTACCAAAGAGTCAATAATTTCAGCGCTCATGCAGTCATTTGATGTGTCTGGATGCTGCATAGCTTTGACAGCATTTAACTTGAACTCATCCTCATTGACTCTCAGGGTTACTTCCCCTTTTTGTACATCAATAAGAGTTCGTCCAGTTGTTAGGAAAGGTCTTCCTAGAATGAGAGTTGCATCCTTGTGCTCCTCCATTTCCAGCACTACAAAGTCAGTGGAAAAGGCAAATGGCCCAACCTTGACAATCATGTCCTCAATTATGCCTGATGGATATTTAATGGAGCCATCAGCAAGTTGGAGGCATATTTGGGTTGGTTTGACTTCTTCAGTCAAGCCAAGCTTTCTAATAGTGGATGCAGGTATTAGGTTGATACTTGCCCCAAGATCACATAGAGCTGTCTTGGTACAAGCACCCTCTAATGTGCATGGTATCATGAAGCTTCCGGGATCTTTAAGCTTCTCTGGTAAGCTTTTCAAAATGATTGCACTGCATTCTTCAGTGAGGAAAACTTTTTCAGTTTCTCTCCAATCCTTCTTATGACTTAAGATCTCTTTCATGAACTTAGCATAAGAGGGTATTTGCTCAAGTGCCTATGCAAACGGGATCTTTATTTCAAGAGTCCTAAGGTAGTCTGCAAAGCGGGCAAATTGTTTATCCTGTTCCGCTTGGCAGAGTTTCTGAGGATAAGGCATCTTGGCTTTGTATTCCTCAACCTTAGTTGCTGCAGGTTTATTTCCTACAGAGGCAGGTTGAGAAGCCTTCTTACGAGGGTTACAATCAGCACTTGTAGGTGTCTGATCCCTCACTGGCATTTGAACACTAGGAGTAGAGGTTGGGTGGGCATTTAATGCCAATTTTCCATTCTTTTCTGGTGTTTGAACGCCAGAATTATTCCTCTCTAGGCTCTTGCTGTCCTCAGAGGGATTTTGGACAGTGGTTTGGTCATCCTCTGTCAGTTGTTCATTTCTTGGCTTTCTGCTACTTTGAGCAGACTTATTCAATGTCTTTCCGCTCCTCAGTTGAACAGCTTGGCATTCTTCTATTATCTGTTTAGACAGCTGCTGTCTTGTCTAATTCAATTGTGCATCCATATTCTTGTTCACATTTTTAGTGTATTGGAGCATCTCTTTAAATTCTGCTAATTGTTTTGTCATAAGGAGCAATTGCTGATTAAGTTCAACAATCTATTCTCGAGGATTAGGATCAGTAGTTACTGCCATAGCCTCTTCTTTTATGGAGGACTCAGTGCTTGAGTACAGATGTTGATTTCTAGCAACCGTATCTATGAGTTCTTGAGCCTCTTCAATCATCTTTCTCATGTGTATAGATCCACCAGCTGAGTAGTCTAGAGACATTTGAGCTTTTTCTGTAAGCCCATGGTAGAAGATGTCTAACTGTACCCACTCTGAAAATATTTCAGAGGGGCATTTCCTTAGCATCCCTCTGTACCTCTCCCAGGCATTATAAAGGGATTCATGATCCTCTTGTTTAAAGCCTTGGATGTCCAATCTTAGCTGTGTCATCCTTTTTGGAGGGTAAAATTGATTCAGAAATTTGTCTGATAACTGTTTCCATGTTTTTATGCTTGCTGTGGGTTGGTTATTTAACCACCTCTTAGCTTGATCTTTTACAGCAAATGGAAATAGTAATAATTTGTAGACATCCTGATTCACTTCTTTATCACGTACTATGTCAGAAATTTGTAAGAACTGTGCCAGAAACTCAGTAGGTTCTTCCTGTGGAAGACCGGAATACTGACAATTTTGCTGGACCATGATGATGAGATGAGGATTTAGCTCAAAACTGCTTACTTTGATGGGAGGTATATAGATGCTACTCCCATATGCAGCTGTAATGGGGTTAGCATATGACCCCAGAGTCCTTCTGGACTATTCATTTCCACTTATGTCCATGATGGAGAAAGTTAGGGAGTTTTGAAAAAGATATGTTTTAAAATTAAAGATATGATTTTAAAATTTTAAAACTAAGATAAGATAGAATAAAAAAAATTTAAAATAAGAATCTGAATTTTTAAAAGTAAAAATCGAAAATTCAATTAAAATAAAGGGAAAAGATATTTTGAATTTAATGAGGAAAGAGAAAAACAATAAAATGACACCAAACTTAAAATTTTTAGATCAAAACAAAGAAAACAAACAAAAAAAACTTTGAATGTCAAGATGAACACCAAGAACAAATTTTGAAAATTTTTAAGGAAATAAGGACACAAAGGACACCAAACTTAAAAATTTTTATATTTTGGACACTAATAATTTGAAAATGCGCAAGAAAAATAAGGAAAGACACAAAACAAGAAAGACTAAAGATCAAACAAGGAAAATAAACAAGAATAACTTGAAGATCAGTAAAGAACTAAGAACATGTAATTCGAAAAAAAAAATTGAAAGAAAAATAAAAACATGCAATTGACACCAAACTTAAGATATTAAACTAAACTCAAATAAAAGACTCAAATTTAGTGACTCTAAACCAACAAAAATAAATTATTCCTAATCTAAACAACAAAATAAACTGTCAGTTGTCCAAACTCGAATAATCCCCGGCAACGGCGCCAAAAACTTGGTGCACGAAATCACAATCACACTTTTGTAATTCCGCACAACTAACTAGCAAGTGCACTGGGTCGTCCAAAAACTTGGTGCACGAAATCACAATCACAATCATCTGTCAGTTCTCGATCATGTCGGAATAGGATCCATTGATCCTTTTGCGTCTGTCACTACGCCCAACACTCGCGAGTTTGAAGTTCATCACAGTTATCCCTTCCCAGATCCTACTCAGAATACCACAGACAAGGTTTAGACGTTCCGGATCTCAGGAATGGCCGCCAATAATTCTAGCTTATACCACGAAGACTCTGATCTGAATGATGAGGCTAAGAGATATGCATTCAATCTAAGGTAGAACAGAGGTGGTTGTCAGGCACGCGTTCATAGTTGAGAATGATGATGAGTGTCACGGATCATCACATTCATCAGGTTGAAGTGCGAACGAATATCTTAGAATAGAAACAAGCATGATAGAATGGAAAACAGTAGTAATTGCATTAATTCATGAAGAACAGCAGAGCTCCTCACCCCCAACAATGGGGTTTAGAGACTCATACTATAGAAGATACAATGTGAAATGTGTAGGATGTCATGAGGTACAAGATGAATCACTAAACGTAGTTTTTATAGTAAACTAGTGACCTAGGGTTACAGAAAATGAGTAAGCTAGGGTGTTTAGTGTAAAAATCCACTTTTGGGGCCCACCTGGTGTGTGCTTGGGATGAGCATTGGAGCTTTCATGTGTAGAGACTTTTCTTGGAGTGAAACGCCAGCTTTTGTGCCAGTTTGGGCGTTTAACTCCAGCTTTTGTGCCAGTTCTGGCGTTGAACGCCAGAATTCTTGAGCTGACTTGGGACGCCTATTTGGGCCATCAAATCTCAGGCAAAGTATGGACTATTATATATTGATGGAAAGCCCAGGATGTCTATTTTCCAACGAAATTTAGAGCGCACCAATTGGGCTTCTGTAGCTCCAGAAAATCCACTTCGAGTGCAGGGAGGTCAGAATCCAACAGCATCTGCAGTCCTTTTTCAGCCTCTGAATAAGATTTTTGCTCAGGTCCCTCAATTTCAGCCAGAAAATACCTAAAATCACAGAAAAACACACAAACTCATAGTAAATTCCAGAAAAGTGAATTTTAAATAAAAACTAATAAAAATATAATAAAAACTAACTAAAATATACTAAAAATATACTAAAAACAGTGCCAAAAAGCGTATAAATTATCCGCTCATCACAACACCAAACTTAAATTGTTGCTTGTCTCCATGCAACTGAAAATCAAATAGGATAAAAAGAAGAGAATATACAATGAATTCCAAAAACATTTATGAAGATCAGTATTAATTAGATGAGCGGGGCTTTTAGCTTTTTGCCTCTGAACAGTTTTGGCATCTCACTTTATCCTTTGAAGTTCAGAATGATTGGCTTCTATAGGAACTCAGAATCCAGATAGTGTTATTGATTCTCCTAGTTAAGTATGTTGATTCTTGAACACATCTACTTTATGAGTCTTAGCCGTGACCCTAAGCATTTTGTTTTCCAGTATTACCACCGGATACATAAATACCACAGACACATAACTGGGTGAACCTTTTTAGATTGTGACTCAGCCTTGCTAGAGTCCCCAATTAGAGGTGTCCAGAGCTCTTAAGCACACTCTTTTTGCCTTGGACCACGACTTTAACCGCTCAATTTCAAGTTTTCACTTGACACTTTCACGCCACAAGCACATGGTTAGGGACAGCTTGGTTTAGCCGCTTAGGCCAGGATTTTATTCCTGTGGGCCCTCCTATCCACTGATGCTCAAAGCCTTGGATCCTTTTTATTACCCTTGCCTTTTGGTTTAAAGGGCTATTGGCTTTTTCTACTTGCTTTTTTTTTTTTCTTTTTTTTCTTTTTGCATCTTTTTTTTTGCATATCATCCTCTCTTTTTTTTTTCTATTCACTGCTTTTTCTTGCTTCAAGAATCAATTTTATGATTTTTCAGATTATCAATAACATTTCTCCTTTTCCATCATTCTTTCAAGAGCCAACAATTTTAACATTCATAAACAACAAATTCAAAAATATGCACTGTTCAAGCATTCATTCAGAAAACAAGAGTATTGCCACAACATCAAAATAATTAAAATGTTTTAAAATTCAAATTTCATGTACTTCTTTTTCTTTTTCAATTAAAAACACTTTTTATTTAAGAAAGGTGATGGATTCATAGGACATTCATAGCTTTAAGACATAAACTTTAAATTTTATTGATTATGGAATAAAAATAAGACTCAAAAATAAATATAAGAGCAGACCCATAATAATAGTAGACAGAAAATTAAAAGCAGAAGAATAAATGACTCTTAATAATAAAGGTTATCACAGAGTTAGGACTCAACAACCTTGATTTTGAGAAGTGGATGCTCCCTCAATCTGTGGGGTACTTGGTCCTTCAAGGGAGAGCTTTTGGCGCTTCAGCTCCTGTAGCTCACGTCCCTGCTTCTCCTGTTCCTTCAGCAGTTTGCAGAGCATGCAGTTTTGATTCTGCTGTTCTTCCTTAAGTTGTTCCATAGCTTCTTGCAGCTTAGTAACAGATGCTTCTAGGCAGGTCCAGTAGTCAATTTCAGGAATTTCTGGGAGGAACTCCTGTGCCCTCCTTTTGATGGAGTTGTCTTGCACTTATCCTTCCATTGACTTCTTGGTGAATGGGTGTTCGATTGGGATGAATTCATCTACTCCCATCCTCACCCCAGCATCTTTACATAGCAGAGAAATTAAGCTTGGGTAGGCCAGTTTGGCTTCAGTGGAGTTCTTGTTTGCAATTGTGTAAATCTCACAAGAAATCAGATGATGAATCTCCACTTCTTTTCCAAGCATAATACAATGAATCATCACTGCTCTTTTGACAGTGACCTCAGAGCGGTTGCTAGTGGGCAATATAGAATGCCCAATGAAGTCCAACCAGCCTCTTGCAACTGGTTTGAGATCTCCCTTCTTGAGTTGGTTTGGGACATCTTTTGAATTGGTTATCCACTTAGTTCCAGGGAGGCATATGTCCTCTAGAACTTGATCCAACCCCTTATCTACTCTCACCATTCCCCTATTAAAGGATTCTGGATCATCTTGTAGTTGAGCCAGTTTGAAGACCTCTCTTATTTTGTCCAGATGGAAGCAAATAAGCCTTCCTCTGACCATAGTTCGATAGGTGTGGAAGGTGATTCCAGTTATTCTATGCTTATCTGTTAGCCACAGATTTGAGTAGAATTCCTGAACCATGTTTCTTCCAACCTTTGTTTCAGGATTAGCTAGAATTTTCCATCCTCTGTTTCGAATTTGCTCTTGGATCTTCGGATATTCATCTTCTTTCAGATTGAATTTAACTTCCGGGATCACTGACCTCAGACCCATTATTTTGTGGTAATGGTCTGCATGTTCTTTGGTTAAGAACCTCTCTTGATTCCAAAGACTCTTTGAAGTATTCTCTTTCTTGCCTCTTGAATTGGTTTGTTTTCCCTTAGGTGCCATGATCTTGATGAGTCTTAGCTCAGTGATCACGGAAAAATACACCAAACTTAGAGGTTTACTTGCCCTCAAGCAAAAGAAAGGAAAGGGGAGAGAGAGGAGAAGAGGCAAATTCGAATGGTGGAGAGGAGGGGATGGCCGAATGTATATTTATAGGAGGAGGGGAGGGATTTCAAAAAATTTGAAAGAGATATGATATAGAGATATGATTGATGGAAGAAAATAGAATCATGATATGAAAAAGATGAGATTTTTAATTGAAAAAGATATAAAGATGTTAAATATGAAAATTTGGTTATGCATCTAAGAAATAAGAGATGATATGATGAGTTGAAAAAGATTTGGAAAGAAATTAAGAAGATAATTGAGTTTTTGAAGAATATTTGGGAAGGATTTGAAAGAAAATTGAAAAGAGATTTAAAAAATTGTTGAATTTTTGAAAATTGAGGGTGAATGATGAAAGTTTGAAACATGTTTATGCAGAAAATTATGGGTCAAAACATGAAAATTTAAAAAAATTTGAAGTTGGAAACAAAATCTCCTCCTCTTGCCTTTCTGGCGTTAAACGCCCAGAATGGTATCCATTCTGGCGTTTAACACCCAAATGTTGGCCATTGTGGGCGTTTAACGCCCAGCCAGGTACCCTGGCTGGTGTTAAACGCCAAAAACCCCTTTATCACTGGGCGTTTTGCTGAACACCCAGGATGCTGCAATTCTGGCCTTAAACGCTTAGAATGGTACCTATTCTGGTGTTTAACGCCCAAAATGGTACCTTTACTGGCGTTTTCTTGTCAGCAAGCTCCTTTTCTTTGCTTTTTGCACTGAATCCTTCTGTAACTCTGAGAATTCCTTCAATTTTGATGATTAACCTTTGAAGAGAATGTATATCAAACTTCTACAAGTATTAATTAAAACAAATAACCTACTAATGGCTGGGTTGCCTCCCAGCAAGCGCTTCTTTATTGTCTTTAGCTGGACCTTTACTGAGCTTCATTCAAGCCTCAGTTTTGAGCATTCTTGCTCAAAATTGCTTTCAAGATAATGTTTGATTCTCTGTCCATTAACAATGAACTTTTTGTCAGAATCAATATCTTGAAGCTCAACATAACCATATGGTGACACTTCTGTAATCACATATGGTCCCCTCCACCGGGATTTTAATTTCCCGGGGAATAATCTGAGCCTAGAGTTGAACAGCAGAACTTTTTGTCCTGGCTCAAAGACTCTAGATGACAATTTCTTGTCATGCCACTTTTTTGCTTTTTCCTTATAAATTTTTGCATTTTCAAAAGCATTGAGTCTAAACTCCTCTAGCGCATTTAGCTGGAGCAATCTTTTCTCACCAGCTAACTTAGCATCCATGTTTAAGAATCTGGTTGCCCAGTAGGCTTTATGTTCCAGTTCCACGGGCAGATGACAGGCCTTGTCATACACAAGCTGGTATGGAAAGGTTCCTATAGGAGTCTTGAATGCTGTTCTGTATGCCCACGGAGCATCATCCAAGCTCTTTGCCCAATCCTTTCTACGAGCAATTACAGTCTGTTCCAGGATTCTTTTTAGCTCTCTATTAGAGACTTCGGCCTGCCCATTTGTCTGTGGATGATACGGAGTTGCCACTTTGTGGCTAATTCCATATCTCACCATAGCAGAGTAAAGCTGTTTATTGCAGAAATGAGTGCCCCCATCACTGATTAGTACTCTGGGAACACCGAATCTGCTAAAAATATGTTTCTGGAGGAACTTCACCACAGTCTTAGTATCATTAGTGGGTGTGGCAATTGCTTCTACCCATTTAGATACGTAGTCTACTGCCACCAGAATGTAAGTGTTTGAGTATGATGGTGGGAAAGGACCCATGAAGTAAATACCCCATACATCAAACAACTCAATCTCTAGGATCCCTTGTTGAGGCATGGCGTAACCATGAGGCAAGTTACCAGCTCTTTGGCAACTATCACAGTTACGCATAAACTCTCGAGCATCTCTATAGAGAGTAGGCCAGTAGAAGCCACATTGGAGGACTTTAGTGGCTGTGCGCTCACTTCCGAAATGTCCTCCATACTGTGATCCATGGCAATGCCACAGGATCTTCTGTGCCTCCTCTCTGGGGATGCATCTGCGGATCATCCCGTCTGCACATCTCTTAAAGAGATATGGTTCATCTCATAAGTAGTACTTTGCATCAGAAATTAGTTTTTTCTTTTGCACCCTGCTGTACTCCTGGGGTATGAACCTCACAGCTTTATAATTTGCAATGTCTGCAAACCATGGTGCTTCCTGAATGGCAAAGAGTTGCTCATCCGGAAAGGTCTCAGAGATCTCAGTAGAAGGAAGGGACGCCCCAGCTACTGGTTCTATCCGGGACAGGTGATCAGCTACCTGGTTCTCTGTCCCTTTTCTGTCTCTTATTTCTATATCAAACTCTTGCAGAAGCAACACCCATCTTATGAGCCTGGGTTTTGAATCCTGCTTTGTGAGTAGATATTTAAGAGTAGCATGGTCAGTGTACACAATCACTTTTGATCCTACTAAATAGGATCTAAATTTGTCAATGGCATACACCACTGCAAGCAGTTCTTTTTCTGTGGTTGTGTAATTCTTCTGTGTGTCATTTAGAACACGACTGGCATAGTAAATGACGTGTAGAAGCTTGTTATGCCTTTGTCCCAACACTGCACCAATTGCATGGTCACTGGCATCACACATTAGTTCGAATGGTAATGTCCAGTCTGGTGCAGAGATGACTGGTGCTGTGACCAGCTTAGCTTTCAGGGTTTCAAACGCCTGCAGACATTCTGTGTCAAACACAAATGGCGTGTCAGTAGCTAGCAGGTTGCTCAGAGGTTTTGCAATTTTTGAAAAATCCTTTATGAACCTCCTATAGAATCCTGCATGCCCCAGAAAGCTCTGATTGCCTTAACATTGGCAGGTGGTGGTAATTTTTCAATTACCTCTACCTTGGCTTAATCCACCTCTATTCCCTTGCTTGAAATTTTGTGCCCAAGGACAATTCTTTCAGTCACCATAAAGTGACATTTTTCCCAGTTTAAGACCAGGTTAGTCTCTTGGCACCTTTTCAGGATAAGTGCTAGATGATCAAGACAGGAGCTGAATGAGTCTCCAAATACTGAGAAGTCATCCATGAAGACTTCCAGGAACTTCTCTACCATATCAGAGAAGATAGAGAACATGCACCTCTGAAAGGTTGCAGGTGCATTGCACAGACCAAAAGAAATTCTTCTGTAGGCAAATACTTCAGATGGACATGTGAATACTGTTTTCTCTTGGTCCTGAGGATCTACTGTAATTTGGTTGTAACCTGAATAGCCATCCAAAAAGCAGTAATAGTCATGACCTGCTAGTCTCTCTAGCATTTGGTCTATGAATGGTAAAGGAAAATGATCCTTTCTGGTGGCTGTATTGAGCCTTTTGTAATCAATACACGCGCTACCCTGTAACTGTTCTTGTGGGAACCAGTTCATTTTTTTCATTATGAACCACTGTCATGCCTCCCTTCTTGGGGACAACTTGGACAAGGCTCACCCAGGGGCTATCAGAAATAGGATAAATAATCTCAGCCTCTAGTAACTTAGTGACCTCTTTCTGCACCACCTCCTTCATGGCTGGATTCAGCCGCCTCTGTGGTTGAACCACTGGCTTAGCATCATCCTCCAATAGGATCTTGTGCATGCATCTTGCTAGGCTAATGCCCTTAAGATCACTTATGGACCACCCAATAGCTATCTTGTGTGTCCTTAGCACTTGAATTAGTGCTTTCTCTTCCTGTGGATCTAAAGCAGAGCTTATGATCACTGGAAAAGTGTCACCCTCTCCCAGAAATGCATATTTCAGGGATGGTGGTAGTGGTTTGAGCTCGGGTTTAGGAAGTTTCTCCCCTTCCTGAGGGATTTTTAGAGGTTCTTTTATTTCCTCGGGTTCCTCCAGATCAGGCTGAACATCTTTAAAGATGTCCTCTAGCTCTGATTCAAGACTCTCAATCATATTGATTTCTTCCACCAAAGAGTCAATAATATCAGTGCTCATGCAGTCAATTGATGTGTCTGGATGCTGCATAGCTTTGATAGCATTTAACTTGAACTCATCCTCATTGACTCTCAGGGTCACTTCCCCTTTTTGGACATCAATGAGAGTTCGTCTAGTTGCTAGGAAAGGTCTTCCTAGAATGAGAGTTGCACTCTTGTGCTCCTCCATTTCCAGCACCACAAAGTCAGTGGGAAAGGCAAATGGCCCAACCTTGACAATCATGTCCTCAATGATGCCTGATGGATATTTAATGGAGCCATCAGCAAGTTGAAGACATATCCGGGTTGGTTTGACTTCTTCAATCAAACCAAGCTTTCTGATAGTAGATGCAGGTATTAGGTTGATACTTGCTCCAAGGTCACATAGAGCTGTCTTAGTACAAGCACCCTCTAATGTGCATGGTATCATAAAGCTTCCTGGATCTTGAAGCTTTTCTGGTAAGCTTTTCAGAATGACTGCACTGCATTCTTTAGTGAGAAATACTTTTTCAGTTTCTCTCCAATCCTTCTTATGACTTAAGATCTCTTTCATGAACTTAGCATAAAAGGGTATTTGCTCAAGTGCCTCTGCAAACGGGATCTTTATTTCAAGAGTCCTAAGATAGTCTGCAAAGCGGGCAAATTATTTATCCTGTTCCGCTTGGCGGAGTTTCTGAGGATAAGGCGTCTTGGCTTTGTACTCCTTAACCTTGGTTGCTGTAGGTTTATTTCCTACAGAGGTGGTTGGAGAAGCCTTTTTAGAGGGGTTACCATCAGCACTTACAGGTGTTTGATCCCTCATTGGCGTTTGAACGCTAGGATTGGGTGCAGGATGGGCGTTTAACGCCATCTTCCCACCCTTTTCTGGCGTTTGAACGCCAGAACTGGGCAAGGAATGTGCGTTTAACGCCAACTTTTCTCCCTTTTCTGGCGTTTGAACGCCATAATTATTCCTCTCTGGGCTCTTGCTGTCCTCAGAGGGATTTTGGGTAGTGGTTTGATCATCCTCTGTCATTTGTTCCTTTCTTGACTTTTTGCTACTTTGAGCTGAATTGTTCAATGTCTTCCCGCTCCTTAGTTGTACAGCTTAGCATTCTTCTGTTATTTGTTTAGATAGCTGCTGTCTTGTCTGATTCAATTGTGCTTCTATATTTTTGTTAGCATTTTTAGTGTCTTGGAGCATCTCTTTAAATTCTGCTAATTGTTTTGTCATAAGGAGTAATTGCTGATTAAGTTCAACAATCTGTTCTTGAGGATTAGGATCAGTAGTTACTGCCATAGCCTCCTCTTTTATGGAGGACTCACTGTTTGAATACAGATGTTGATTTTTAGCAACTGTACTTATGAGTTCTTGAGCCTCTTCAATTATTTTTCTCATGTGTATGAATCCACCAGCAGAGTGGTCTAGAGACATTTGAGCTCTTTCTGTAAGCCCATAGTAGAAGATGTCTAACTATACCCACTCTGAAAACATTTCAGAGGGGCATTTCCTTAGCATCCCTCTGTACCTCTTCCAGGCATTATAAATGGATTCATGATCCTCTTGTTTAAAGCCTTGGATGTCCAGCCTTAGCTGTGTCATCCTTTTTGGAGGGTAAAATTGATTTAGGAACTTGTCTGTTAACTGTCTCCATGTTTTTATGCTTGCTGTGGGTTGGTTATTTAACCACCTCTTAGCTTGATCTTTTACAGCAAATGGAAATAATAATAATCTGTAGACATCCTGATCCACTTCTTTATCACGTACTGTGTCAGCAATTTGTAAGAATTGTGCCAGAAACTCAGTAGGTTCTTCCTGTGGAAGACCGGAATACTGGCAATTTTGCTTGCTTTGATGGGAGGTATACAAATGCTACTCCCATATGCAGCTGTAATGGGGTTAGCATATGACCCCAGAGTCCTTCTGGACTGTTCATTTCCACTTATGTCCATGATGGAGAAAAGAGAATTGATATGAATTGCAAATAAATTATATTTTTATTTTTATTTATTTAATTAAAAGTGACCAAAATTAAAATAGAATAAAATTACAATAGAATAAAGTAAAATAAATGGAAAATAAAATAAAATTTTGAAAAAAATAAAATAAAATAAAATAAAAGCAAATTGAAAACTAAATTAATTAATTTAATTAAAAAGATTTTGGAATTAGCAATTAAGAAGATATGATTAAAAATTTATTTTGAAGAAGATATGATTGAGAAGATATGATTGCAAATAAAAGAAAATATGATTGAAGAAGTTAAAAAGATTTTATTTTTTTGAAAAAGATTTGAAAAGATCAATTTTTGAAATTAGAATTTTGACTTGACTAAAAAAAAGATATGATTTTGAAAATCTTTGACTAATTTAATGCAAAATTTCGAAATTTATGAGTAAAATAAGGAAAAGATATTTTTTTGATTTTTGAATTTTAATGAGGAAAGAGAAAAACAACAAAATGACACCAAACTTAGAAATTTTAGATCAAAACAAAGAGAATAAACAAGAAAACTTTTAAGGTCAAGATGAACCCCAAGAACACTTTGAAGATCAAGATGAACACCAAGAATAAATTTTTGAAAAATTTTTAAATAAATAAAAGCACAAAAACACACCAAACTTAAAATTTTTAGAAAATCAAACACAAATTTTTGAAAAATTAAAGGAAAACACAAAGAAGACACCAAACTTAAAATATGAAACTAAACTCAAATAAACGACTCTAAACCAACAAAAATAAAATATTCCTAATCTAAGCAACAAGATAAACCTTCCGTTGTCCAAACTCGAACAATCCCTGGCAACGGCGCCAAAAACTTGGTGCACGAAATTACAATCACACTTTTGCAACTCCGCACAACTAACCAGCAAGTGCACTGGGTCGTCCAAGTAATACCTTACGTGAGTAAGGGTCGATCCCACGGAGATTTTCGGCTTGAAGCAAGCTACGGTTATCTTGTAACTCTTAGTCAGGATATTAATAATTCTCAGATTTAATTGTAAAAAGTAAAAGAACATGAAATAAATACTTGTTATGCAGTAATGAGTTGAGGGTTGAGGCTTTGGAGATGCTTTGTCTTCTAAATCTCTGCTTTCCTACTATCTTCTTCTTCATGCACGCAAGGCTCCTTCCATGGCAAGCTTTAAGTTGGGCATCACCGTTGTCAATGGCTACTTCCCGTCCTCTCAGTGAAAATGTTCCAAATGCGCTGTCACCGCACGGCTAATCATCTGTCAGTTCTCGATCATGTTGGAATAGGATCCATTGATCCTTTTGCGTCTGTCACTACGCCCAACACTCGCGAGTTTGAAGTTTGTCACAGTCATCCCTTCCCAGATCCTACTCAGAATACCACAGACAAGGTTTAGACGTTCCGGATCTTAGGAATGGCCGCCAATAATTCTAGCTTATACCACGAAGACTCTGATCTGAATGATGAGGCTAAGAGATATCCATTCAATCTAAGGTAGAACGGAAGTGGTTGTCAGGCACGCGTTCATAGGTGCGAATGATGATGAGTGTCACGGATCATCACATTCATCAGGTTGAAGTGCGAATGAATATCTTAGAATAGAAACAAGCGTGATAGAATGGAAAACAGTAGTAATTGCATTAATTCATGAAGAACAGCAGAGCTCCTCACCCCCAACAATGGGGTTTAGAGACTCATGCCGTAGAAGATATAATGTGAAACGTGTAGGATGTCGTGAGGTACAAGATGACTCACTAAAAGTAGTTTTTATAGTAAACTAGTGACCTAGGGTTACAGAAAATGAGTAAGCTAGGGTGTTTAGTGTAAAAATCCACTTTTGGGGCCCACTTGGTGTGTGCTTGGGCTGAACATTGAAGCTTTCATGTTTAGAGACTTTTCTTGGAGTTAAACGCCAGATTTTGTGCCAGTTTGGGCGTTTAACTCCAGCTTTTGTGCCAGTTCTGGCGTTAAACGCCAGAATTCTTGAGCTGACTTGGGACGCCTGTTTGGGCCATCAAATCTCAGGCAAAGTATGGACTATTATATATTGCTGGAAAGCCCAGAATGTCTACTTTCCAACTCAATTAAGAGCGCGCCAATTGGGCTTCTGTAACTCCAGAAAATCCACTTCGAGTGCAGGGAGGTCAGAATCCAACAGCATCTGCAGTCCTTTTTCAGCCTCTGAATCAGATTTTTGCTCAGGTCCCTCAATTTCAGCCAAAAAATACCGGAAATCACAGAAAAATACACAAACTCATAGTAAAGTCCAGAAAAGTGAATTTTAAATAAAAACTAATAAAAATATAATAAAAACTAACTAAAATATACTAAAAACATACTAAAAACAGTGCCAAAAAGCGTATAAATTATCCGCTCATCAGTCGGCTTGAAGCAAGCTATGGTTATCTTGTAATTCTTAGTCAGGGTATCAGTAATGATTCTTAGTTTTAATTGTAAAAAGTAAAAGAACATGAAATAAATACTTGTTATGCAGTAATGGAGAACAGGTTGAGGTTTTGGAGATGCTCTGTCTTCTGAATCTCTACTTTCCTACTGTCTTCTTTTTCTCGCACGCAAGGCTCCTTCCATGACAAGCTGTATGTTGGTGGATCATCGTTGTCAATGGCTGCCATCCGTCCTCTCAGTGAAAATGGTCCAAATGCGCTGTCACCGCACGACTAATCATCTGTCGGTTTTCACTCATGTTGGAATAGGATCCATTGATCCTTTTGCGTCTGTCACTACGCCCAGCACTCGTGAGTTTGAAGCTCGTCACAGTCATCCCATCCCAGATCCTACTCGAAATACCACAGACAAGGTTTAGACTTTCCGGATCTCAAGAATGGCCGCCAATAATTCTAGCCTATACCACGAGGATTCTAATCTTAGATTAGAAACCCTAGAGATATGCACTCAAGCTATTGCAGATAGAACGGAGGTGGTTGTCAGGCACGCGTTCATAGGTGAGAATGATGATGAGTGTCATGGATCATCACATTCATCAGGTTGAAGTGCGAGTGCATATCTTAGAATAGAAACAAGCATGATTGAATGGAAAACAATAGTAATTGCATTAATTCATCAAGACACAGTAGAGCTCCTCACCCCCAACCATGGAGTTTAGAGACTCATGCCGTAGAGAATACAAGTTCTGATGTAAAATGTCATGAGATACAAAATGAATCACTAAAAGTAGTTTTTATAATAAACTAGTGACCTAGGGTTACAAAAAATGAGTAAGCTAGAATAGTTAGTGTAAAAATCCACTTCCGGGGCCCACTTGGTGTGTGCTTGGGTTGAGCATTGAAGATTTCACATGTAGAGACTTTTTTTGGAGTTAAATGCCAGCTTTTGTGCCAGTTTGGGCGTTTAACTCCAGCTTTCATGCCAATTCTGGCGTTTAACGCCAGAATAGGGTAGAAAGTTAACGTTCAAACGCCAGTTTACATCGTCAAAACTCCGGCAAAGTATGGACTATTATATGTTTCTGGAAAGCCCAAGATGTCTACTTTCCAACGCAATTAAGAGCGCGCCAATTGGGCTTCTGTAGCTCAAGAAAATCCATTTCGAGTGCAGGAGGGTCAGAATCCAACAGTATCTGCAGTCCTTCTTTAGCCTCTAAATCAGATTTTTGCTCAGGTCCCTCAATTTCAGCCAGAAAATACCTGAAATCACTGAAAAATACACAAACTCATAGTGAAGTCTAGGAATATAATTTTTGAATAAAAACTAGTAAAAACATAATAAAAACTAACTAAAATATACTAAAAACATACTAAAAACAATGCCAAAAAGCGTATAAATTATCCACTCATCAAACGCCATTTATTGATCTAAATTGTGCAAGTAGTTCGTTATTCCAATACTCTCGCACAAGCAGTTCAAGGTTTTGTACCATCTCAAGGATGCTATGTCTTGACTTTAAAAATTTTTTAACATTCAAGTTGATCCCTTCACACCGAGAAGTTGTCCGAAACCCAGCACAGAACTTGTTGCGAAGGTATGCATTGGCCCACATGCTTCTCTTCTCATTAGTTTCCCTAAACCAAAAGGTGTCATGCAAACCATGATCCTCCATAGCTGCTGCCCACTCTTCTTCAAAATCCTCGATCTCCATATCAGCATACAACCACTTTTTGAAAAGTTGACGCAACCCAGAATCTTTAACATTCACAGTGAGATTTTTTTCCATGTGCCACGCGCATAACCTATGGGTTGCCTCTGGAAAAACTGACTTTATGGCAGCTTTCATTGAGTCACAACCATCGGTGATAACAACCGAAGGCATCTTGTTACACATCACTTCTAGCAAATTTTCTAAAAGCCACTTGTACGACCCAATGCTCTCATCTAGCACTAGCCCAAATCCAAAAATTGTGGTCTGTTTATGATTGTTTGAACCTGAAAATATCACCAATGGTCTTTTGTACTTATTATTCTTATACGTTGAGTCAAATGCGAGAACGTCCCCAAAAAACTGATAATCAGTCCTACTACCTCCGTCGGCTCAAAACTTGTTTGCCAACATGTTATCCTTAGTTAAATTGTATCTTGACATGCTCATTGGGTCTGCAACTGCCTTTCCCTCGAGGTATACGATTGCGGCATTAGATTCCCCATCCACTATCTTGGCATGCTTACTCTGGTCAACATAGTTATATGCATCCTTCTTACTGAACCCCATGAAGGAATAACCACCCGCCTGGCCAGCCATATACCCTAATATTTTAGATGTCAGGACTCCATGAGCCTGCATCCCTTGAATTTATGCCTTTGCTGATTCAGTCATT
>NC_029793.2:24398643-24405829 GCF_000816755.2 Arachis ipaensis
TATTACCTTCCTAACCCTCCAAACATTGATGTTGATATCAAGGTAAATTGATAACTTTGCATCACAATTTGTGCGGGTCTCAGGCTTGTGCTCCCGCCGCCTATCAACTCAGTTGTAGTGTTTATGCTCCCTCAATCCTGCCCTATTATAGAAAAACCTCCTCCTAATCAACCTTCCGTCATCATCCTTACCACAATCACCCTTTCGAATGCCAAATCCGTGAAATTTACCAAACACCCTGTAAAACTCATAAGCTCCATCATCACTGCGGAAAACCATCCTCATTATGTCTCCAGCAGTCAACCCCGAAATGTCTCCGTACTCTAACCTTTCAACATCGTCTATTTCATCCTCTAAAGACCACTCAAACTCATTATTCACATCAGTTGTGCAATCTGCTGATAGAGCCTCCATGTAAAGAATGCACCCTATGAATTCAGCATAACAAGGTAAACAAGATAAAGTTACTAACACCACAGTTCATGAACAAATAAATCAAGCAACTAGCATATTGGCCATAATATAAGATAAATCCACTTAAAGAACCTATTAAAACCTCATTGTTGCTGCCATAATACTACACTCACAAAAATCAACTAACTTATATCCACTAACACAACCTAATTAGCTTATTCTTCAAAACAGAACACAAACTAAAAAATATTAAAAATATAATAGAAACTTTTAAATATTTAAATTCACTAATTTATATAATAATAAATTTCAAACTTCTAGAATTTAACATAATTTTCTATATTTTATCAATAAAATTTCACATTCAAATTCAAAAATCAAAATTTATAACCAAAGAAAACTAAAATACACACAAATGCTAAATCCACATTCAAATCTAGCAATATAATGCGGTTGTTGATCATGCTTTCTATCCATCTTCAAAATAAAAGAAATTTCTAATTAATTATATCAATTTTTAAATCAAATCAATTACTACCATTAATTCCAAACACACTAATTCATTTCCACTTTACTTCTTTTTAAATCAAAACCAATCCAAAAATATTTGTTCCAAACACAGTTCGAACATTGGAATTGGTACTTTGAGTAAGAGGCTTCACTGAACCACCTCATAGTTTGGAATTGCAAGAACAACTCTTAAAAAAAATAAAATAAATAAGAAACCAGTGGCAAAATTTTGAGAAGAATTATAGTAAAGCGGCTAATCACTCTGGAGAAATAAATCAAAAGGTTGCCATTAGTTTTCTCATTTTTCCTGTAAATTGAAAGAGATACATTACGAAATCATATGCTTGAAATAGATCATGCTACAGTGTATACAAATTCATTCGAAGTCAACAACAAAACAACATAAACGTTCAAAAAAATGAAGCCTTCCGAGAATGAAAATAAAAAAATTGATTTAGTTTAGAATTTACTCATTTAACAACTACTAACTGACTAAACCCAGTGTAAGACCCAAAACCTTTGAAAAAGGGCTATCATTAACTAATTTCAAATTCAGTGTTTCTGTAACTTTAATTTTAGAAATTTCTCTATTAAAGAAAATTAAGGCAAGTTTTGATTTATCGAATTTGAGATGGGTTATGATTATTATCCAATTTTATAATTATTGGATTATTTTCTATATTTAGATTGTAAATTTGGCAGTTATGAAATAATAGGGGTTTTACATGGTTTGGATTAGATCAGTAATATTTTAAATATTAGTACTGTTATTTTGGAAAAATAGAGAAATTAATTATATTATTTCTAATTTTTAGTTCTGGGTTTTCTATTGAAAATGATTTGTAAAATTAATGAGCAAATAGTATTTTTCTATATACAATTAGTGTTGGATTTAATTTGGGTTTCAATTACTATATTAACCCTACTTTTATTTGAAATTACAAAATTACCCTTGAACAAAATTTTGCCCTAATCCTAAAACTCAACACACATAACCCTAACCCTAAAACCCCTACCCGGTTCCCCTGACCCGGTACACCCCAGGATACCTAATGCAGCAACAGCAGCAGCAGCTGCAAGCTGATTGAAAGAAAGAAAGAAACAAAGAGAGAAAGGGATCCGTGGAGTGAGAGGCAGGGGGCTGCGGCGGGAGAAGAGGAAGAGGGAGGAGGACTTGCCGCCGTCGAGCTCGCGAAACAGGGAAAGGTGGACTCGCACCGCCACCACTGCGCCTTGTTGTCACGACCTAACCACGTCGCCGTCGACCCATGACGCTGCCTCTAGAACCGCGCGAAGGGCAGAGGGAGGAGAGAGAGAGAGAGTTCGCGTCGGAGGAGAGAGGGAGCGCGACCTACCGCGTGGAGCTGCGCCGCAGTGCATCCCTGCTGCCGTCACTGACTGGCTAGGCCGCTTCGCCATGGTCGCCACCATGGGTTTTGGTGCTGGTGTCGCCGAACCAGGCAGAGGAAGAGGGAGGCCGCGCGTCCCGTCGCGTGCGTCACTACCCAAGGACCGCCACTGATCCGAGTTGCGTGAAGCTAACGCCGCCGTTCTTGCCGCCTACCTCTGCCTCTACTGACCTGCTGCTCCGTGGTGCTTGGCTGGC
This sequence comes from Arachis ipaensis, assembly GCF_000816755.2. Classification (NCBI taxonomy): domain Eukaryota; kingdom Viridiplantae; phylum Streptophyta; class Magnoliopsida; order Fabales; family Fabaceae; genus Arachis; species Arachis ipaensis. The sequence goes on from NC_029793.2 coordinate 24,401,174, forward strand.
GCTTCTGATATTGTCGCCGGAGTTCTGAGGCCACCGGAACCACTGCCGGAGCTTCTGGCTACTTCTGCCGTTGCCGGAAAAATTGCCGGTAAGGGTTTTATTTGAGGTTTCTGCCTTTTTGGACTTTGAGAAGGTTTTGATGCTGCGCGGTTTTTATAGTTGATCCACCGGAGCTTCTGGCCGCCGCCGGAGCTGCTGCCGGGCCGGTTCAAAATCGCAGCTGCTTCGTGTTGAAATTCCGGTAAGAGATTATGTTTTGAAAGCCCTACGTTAGTGTCTCGTACGTGTATTAAAGCCTATACGTTATTAATGTTCCTAGAGTTTAGTAACTGAGGTTGCTTGTTGTAAATTAGAGCTGATTATGCTGCTGCGAAAATGTGTGAGGCTGTGCTTTGAAGCTGCCTTTGATTTTGAGTTGAGGCGAAAAGAACTTATGAGGCGTTTGGGTTATGGAATTTGCGTTTTGAGGTAGGGGAGCTTTCCAAAAACTATACTTTATGTGTTGGAATTATTACATATGGATACTGATGTGAGAAAATGTGTATTTGGTGATTGTATCGGCTTTATGTATGGTTTGAATTGTCTTGATTGATTATAAACGTTTGTTGGTTGGATTTGTTGTGTGGCTTTGTGAAATGTAATGTTTTGAAGTTGATTCTTTTAAAGCCTTGAAATCGAGTTTAATCCGTTGAGGATTGATTTGAGTTAATTTTCCTGGGAATGTGAAAAATAGAATAAACTCTTGAATTCAGCCTGGTTTGCTTTAAATGATCTAGTTTTTGATACATGGTTGTTACTGAACCATTTCCTTAAAACTTTAGAAATGAGTTTATTCGGCTGATAATGATTTGATTTTGAAACGGTTTTCTTGAAATATGGTATTGAGATTGACTGTTGGATTTTAGCTTGCCCTTGAATTGATTTTGGATTTTGGGCTGTTGGAAAAGGGTTGTGGAATGGTTTTGTTGGGACCCGGACCGGGTGGCAAAGTCCAAGTTTTAGGGGAGATGCTGTCGAAATTTCTATAACATCCGAGTCTTTATTGAAATGTTGTTTGGAAAAATGATGAGTTAAAGACTTCTACTATTTTATTTGAATTATCAAGAAAAGGACGATTCATGCTTTTGAAATGAATTACTAAAGAGGAAATTGTGATTTAGTTTTGCTTCTTAAGAAAGACATTGTATATCTTTTAAGAGAAAGTTATTTAGATGAAACTGTTAAATGTGACAAGGGCAATGCCTTTGAATTTGACTTGCGGGTTTCAATTAAAGAAGTTTCAATGACTTTGAAAGAACCTGAATGTCTATTGACAAGTTTCATTTTGAAATGTTTTGAGAAAGGTTTTAAGTACTCTTTGAACTCTGAATTCTTGCAAGACTAAAACAATTTTGAATAGTTGAAACGTTCTAGAATTTATTATGGGGGTTGAAGTTGGTTTTCTAAGTAAAGGAAACGGCTTGAAAGAAGTAAATGATTACGTGACTCAGTTTGGTTTAGATCCTATTTTATTACTCAAATGGAAAAGCCAAGGTTTTAATGATTTTAAATGAATTTGGCGAAATGAGTTATGCTATTCTCCCCTAAGGACTTGGGACTCTGCCGAGGAACTTTTGTTACAAAAATCCCATTGTTGGATGGGTGATTTTGAATGTTTCAAAAGGAATCTTTAACTTTCCATGGTTTTGGAAGTTTTGGAAAGAGGAAGCCGAGAGTGGCTTGTTTTAAAAAGGGAATTTTCCTTGAGTAAAAGTGGCTTATGAGCCTGAGATAATTTGAGAAATGAGATCTTTAAAGCCAAGGCTGAAAAGAGTTCAAACTTGATTTCAAAGTCAAAGTGAAATCAATTGAGAAAAATGATTTATGGCTTAAATGCCAATTTCATGAATGTGATGATTTTGAATGGTGGAAGTGCTATTTTTATTATGGGCCGGAATGGCTGTGTATGATTATGAATATTGGCTGGTTCTGGATTGAACCGTGAGCCGGATGGCTGAGATGGATGTTGATCCATGGCTGAGAATGAATGCATATATGCTGAGATATTGATAAATGTGAATGTTGCACTTCCACTATCGGAGACGAGGGTTTCCCTGGGAGGAAGCAGTGGCTAGCCACCACGTGCTCCAGGTTGAGACTCGAAGCTCTTTTGATCCTATGTCGTAAGTGTGGCCGGGCACTGTGAAAGCCCGGATGAGCTCGCCCCCATGAACATACACCAGTGAGGGTGTTGGATATGGATCATGATTATGATCAAGTTTATATTGAGTATAACTCGAGTTGGGGATGCGCGACAGAGGGACAGTCCAATGGTTAGCTACCAGGACTTGTCGGGTTGGCTTTATAACCGACAGATGATATCATCAGCCACTAGGGACAGGCATGCATCATATGCATCTATGTGACATTGCTTGGGTGTGCATATTATACTTGGTTTGCCTTTGTGATTAATTGCTAATTGTTCTACTTGCAATAACTATTTGTTTGTGCTTGCATCTTCCTATTTGTGTTTGCTACTGGGACTCTGTTGGATTGTGGTGATTGGTTGATGGTTGGATTGTTTGGGCGTAGGGCCGTGGTTGAAATGAGATGAGCCGATGGTTGATTTCGGTTGTGTTTCTGGTTTGGAAAAATATGAAAGGCTATTTTGGTTCAACATAGATAAACCTTTTTGAAAAGCTTTTGAGTTTTTGAGAATTGAACAGTTCCTCTTTCAGAAAAGATTTCTGACTTTACTTTTATTGTAAACCGTTGTTTTTAAAAAGAGGCATAAGACGGTTATTAATCACTGGTATGGTTTATCTTCACGTATCCTATTACAGTAATTCCCAAAAACCCTCTACTGAGAACCCTTTCGAGGATGATGTTCTCACACCCCTACATTTTTCCCCTTTCAGGATATGGGCGCAGAAGTTACGAAGAGTTTATTTAGTTTTTGTTGAGATGCTCTGTATTGCTTTGGATTATTACTTGTTGTACCCTCGCCTTTATCTTGATATATTCTGTAAGAGGGATAGGAATTGTATTGGTTAATGCTTGTAATACTATGTATGTATATATATATATATGTAGGTATTCTTTGTGAGTTGTTGTAAGTGTATTGTATGTACGGATGTATGTTGTATAACGAAAGTATTTTTGGAGCGGTTTTGCGGTTGAGGAAAGTGGTTTCCATGGAAGGTAGGGGTATTTGAGTGGATTCTGAATTGCTGATTATGGGTGGGCGTAATTTAGGGTTAGATTCAGAAATTTGAGTATTTTTATCGTTATTATTATTATTATTATTATTATTATTATTATTATTATTATTATTATTATTATTATTATTATTATTATTATTATTATTATTATTATTATTATTATTATTATTATTATTATTATTATTATTATTATTATTATTATTATTATTATTATTATTATTATCTTTGTTTTTTTTGGTTATGTAATTATTTTCTCTCCATGAGACTGTGAAAATTTTGGGAATTATACTAATGTGATAACAAAAATTAAACTCTATATTTATAGAAGGATAAAAATAAAACCTAAGCCCACAAAAAAGCCCAACAAACAGATCACTTTCATTAGAGTTAATTTGCATTGAGCTAATTATGTCATAAAGGGAACAGCTCCAGAGGCACTACTGACTCAAGTCAGACATTGTCTCCTGAAAAACGATGCCAAAGACACGCGTCACAAAACAATACTATCCATGTTATTTTCATCACCTAAAGAAGCAAAAACCCTTCATCACCATAGCATTCACCATTCAACAAACCAGCTCTTCTCGAAGCACACACGCACTCTTCTCTGTGACTTGCTATGATTTTCCTGCTTCCATACTCTGTTCCACAGAATCTTCTATTCTCTGCCATAATTGTAACTGGGAAAGTCACAACCTTTCTCTTCCAACCGTACACGAGAGAGGTCCCCTTGAAGGAGTCACTGCTTGCCCTTCTGTTTAGGAGCTTTTAACCATTCTGGGGTTTGAAGATATTGGGAAAAATGCTCTGCTTTATGGTGGTGGTGGTGGTGGTGGTGATGGTGATGGTGATAGAGGAGGAGGGGAAAAGAATTCTACTGATGGTTTTGTGGGGTGTGAGATTGAAGGCTTTTTAGATTTCTTCATTTGGAATGCTCCTTCTGTTGTTAGTCTCGATGATTTAATTTTTCTTCTATTCCTTCTCATAGCTTTCAGGCTATGATGGTTCCTCCCTTCGTGGTGGATGTGGTTTAATGAGGGAGGGAGGGTTAATGGGAAGTGATGATCATGGTGGGATGGGATTTAATTTTTTTTGTTAAGGGGATGGGGGTGGGATGGGGTGCGGTTGGATTTTGTTTTTGTTTTTTAATATTTTTTTATTTTTTTTATTAATGGTTAAGGGTAATTTGGTCAAAAAATAAAAGTGAGATAAAAAAGGACGATTTTATAACGTTTTGTAATGTTGAGGATGATTTTAATAAGAAAAAAAAGGTTGGGGACGATTTTGATTTTGAGCTCAGACGTTAGGCACGAAAAAAATATTTAACCCTTTACATTAGTATTAACTGTGTTTGCTTAAGCTACCTTTGATTTTCATAACAGAATACACTGAAAATATAATACAAAATATAAAATAAAAAATTAGTATTTTTTATATTTTATTTAATAGTAAAATA
>NC_029793.2:24405993-24455118 GCF_000816755.2 Arachis ipaensis
TCCTTACTCTATTCGATTAGACAAAAATATTCTTTTAAATCAATCAAATTTCAGAATTCAACTAATCCTAATTTTATATTTTCAAATAATTTAAACAACAAAACAAAAACATATCTGAGAAAAAAAAATCAAAATTGTTCTTTCATCGTTCTTCGTCTTCTCAAGCTCGATCTCTCTCATCTGTCTCACTGTGGCGTCGCAGTCAAGATCTCTCTCGTCTCCAGTCTCGTAATCAAGGTCATTGTCCTTCTTCTCGTCTCTGAGACTGGTCGTCATCATTGCTCTCTATCTCGTCATCATCTTGCACACAGTCGCGCTGCGCTCTTCGTCGCCGGCGGCGAAAGCAGCGGGTCCTGGGGCTCATCCTCTTCTTGCTTCGAGGGTCGCCGTCAGCTTCCTTCGCACAATCAGAAACTGCTTCATGATTTGGTGACTTCTAACAAATTCTCCTGTTCCTTTCATCTATAATATGACTGGGCTTACTACCATTGTGACAGGTACCCTCTCCCTATGCTGTTGTATTTAACTTTATCATTTTATCAAGTTAGCTTGCAGATTCCTAAATTAACTTTAATAACCTCCATTATCTTGTCAGACATGCATGGACTTGAGGTTTTATTTGCAAGCTTTTAACTTGAATTTCACAAATTTGATGTGATAAGTATAATATTCTTGGATCGTGCCATTGTTATTATATGATAACAGGAGCAAGCAGTGGAATTGGGGCTGAGACTACACGTGTTCTTGCTCTACGCGGTGTCCACGTGGTTATGGGGGTCGGAAACTTGGCTGCTGCTAAATATGTAAAAGAATCAATTCTTAAAGAGATTCCCTCTGCTAAAGTTGATGCCATGGAGTTGGATCTTAGTTCATTCGAGTTTGTCAAGAAATTCGCATCAGAGTTTAATTCCTCTGGTCTTCCTTTGAACATCCTCATGTAAGAAAAAAGGACATCCTCTCTTCTTCGAATGTATTTAGTATTTAGTATGTTCTCCATTTGGTCTCTCTTAATCCTGATCATTCAAGAATACGCAGTAGTAATGTCTTCTGGATTATTTTCCTTATGATTTTAAGAAACAATGCAGGAATTATGGCATGCCCCTTCATGCTATCGAAGGACAACATTGAGCTGTAATTTGCCACAAATCACTTAGGTATATGAAAAATTGGAACTGCTCTATTTTTTGTTTGAAAGCCCTAGGAAGTCTTCTGAATGAAATTCAATTGATGTCTCTGTGAGTTGGTGACATCACTTCAACGTTTCTCCAAAAATATAACTTTTTCGGCATGCTAATATTTTCGTAAGATGAAACTAATCCATTGTTTTTCATTCCACAAGTCACTTTCTGTTAACAAATCTTTTGTTGGATTCTATGAAAAAGACATTACGTGAAAGTAAGAAAGAAGGAAGAATTGTTAATCTCTCCTCAGAGTCTCACCGTTTTTCATATTCTGAAGGAATTTGTTTTGACAAAATTAATGACGAATCAAGGTAATATAGAACCTGAATTCAAATTATACCAAGTCATTTCTTATCTGTCTCTTTCTATGTTTTGTGAAAGAGGAATTTATTGAGAAGTATTATGCAGGAGACTTAATTTCATTGCCATATGCAATTTAACAATAATACCTTTTTATAAAATAGTAAATTTATATAATACTAAATATTGGTGGCATAAAGATAACAAATATAGTTTCCAATGAAGACATCATCATTGAAATATCCACCATATTTTCCATTCCAATGGTGCTAAAAACAGGACTTGCTGATAGGATTTTGATGCATGTGATATGCTTGCTTCTTTGTGTATGGTGAAGACAATAACTCACTTTAGATGTTTGTGGAATCAAACATGAGTACATGATTCCTACAGTTTGATCAACTTGATAGTTATGTTTATTTAATTGTTTCTGCCTTTTTCTATATAGTTACAGCAGCTGGCGTGCATATAGGCAGTCAAAGCTAGCCAACATGTTACATGCTAATGAACCCACAAGACGTCTCAAGGTGCAAATTTTTCCGCTTCTTATACGGTGGTGTAATTTATGTTGTTTGGTGAAAACAGTTAACAAAGTAATAATAATAATAATAATAATAATAATAATAATAATAATAATAATAATAATAATAATAATAATAATAATAATAATAATAATAATAACAAGAACAAGAACAAGAACAGTGCAACACTTTAGCTGACTACTGTTATCTCTAGTTTCCCTCAAAATATTTTGAGTAGTGTTGAACTGGTTGAGCTTTTCACCAGTGCCTGTTTAGTTTTCATTCAGTTTACTTCTTATTACATTGATTTTGTCTGTTCACCGTAGTATTTTTCAAAAGGATCATATATTAACTTTATTATTTTTATCACGAGCTCTGAGGCTATGACTCATTGTTACTCATTTATCTTCTTTGTATGTACAAAAAGTTGCTTTACTTGCTTCATATATATATAATGAAAATTGAGTATTCTCATCAAAACTTATCATATATTTCGAGGAGATTATTGTTGCCTGGTTCTAATGAAAATCATGCTCGGTTTTTTTTATTAAAATGCCTCAAACTTTACATCTTTTCTGGAGTCTATTCTTGTAACTGCTAGCAAGCACAATCACATAATCATTTTTATTTGCTTTCTTTCTCATTTTTTCTTTACTTCTCATTTTAGGACCTTTCTTTCTCTGTAATGTGACTCCAATGGTGCTATTCTTTTGCCATGTTAACTATCTGCAATAATCTATAATATTCCTTGTTGCTTCGTTGTCAGGAAGATAGGGCTAACATTACTGCAAATTCTCTTCATCCGGGAGCCATTACCACCAATCTCTTCTACCATAGGGTGTAGTAAATGGTACCTACGGCCTCACTATGCACCATTATGTAGAGGATATCATCTTTATTTATTCTTCATTTATTTCCTTTGACTTGTATTATAAAAATTTTAGGTCATTGCAGTGAAATGCATTAGGCTCCAATTCTTATACTTCACTTTAGTATCTATATCATATAGAAATTATTTGTGTTTTCAGCCTGCAGATAATGACAGTAGCTGAGTTATTTGGGTGCATTTTTTTTATTTATGCAGGTCTTGTTAATGCGTTCAGAAAAATTGTGTTTAAAAATGTCCCACAGGTAAGTTAATTAGATCAACAGACACATGAATATAAATGTGTGGAATATCATGTTTAATATGGGATGTAATAATTTACATGCTAGGACTGGGATTATTTCTGTTGTACTACTAATCTTCACATAGGAAGATATATCAAATGCATTTCTTTACTTCTTTGCCATCTCCATACTTTTTGTTAACTTATTAAATTATAATAAGGCCTAGTCCAAAAACTAACACATTGATTATTCAATGCTTTATATTGCATATGAGTAATAAGATTGCAGGATGAATGGATTGTATTTATATTCATTCTGACCTATAAGACTAATATTATTATCGCTTCCTAAGTAATAATAATCTATCAAAGACCTTTCTATACTTAGTTGGTAATATAGACAACGGTCAACTATCATTTGTGCAGGCAGGTTATGGAATCAGTAGCCTTCTGGTAGACACGGTAGCTGGGTGATGGTATATGTATGGAGTTAGTAGTCCTTTGGTAGTAATCATGGGAATTGGAATGTGTTGGCTCCCAACTTCTCCTAGATGGCTACTTTTATGTGCTTTACAGGAAAAAGGGGATGGAGAGAAGTTGAAAAGCACCGCAATTCATTGTCTGTGCCGTCTTCGAGGTCAAGCTATTGATGAATTAGCTCATCGGCAAGTGGATGAAATTTTGGCTGAGCTTGCTTATGTGGGTGAAGAAAAAGAGGTTACTTTTGGAGAAATGGAATTTGAAAATGCTTGAATGCCCTTACCATTGTTACAGGATTGGTCTTGTTTCAACAGGAAACTTTTTGTGAGAGTTTTTTATGAGAGTGGGATAGACTAAAGAGAAGCAAAAATCAAGGCAGCCAAACACTATCTCTGTCTCACCAAACCATGTAATATTTACTGTTTAAGCTTTGGAATATTCTTTAAAGTTATACAAAAAATTTATTGTCTAAAAAGGTCTCTTTTCTCATGATGAAAAAGAAAATATTTCCAAGGAGTTATATTAAAATGGTTAATAAATTTAAAATTATAATCAAAGCAATTCCCCCAAAACTAAATTATAATTCGATCATCTAAATTATCGTCTATTTTTTTTCTTTTTCTGTTTTTCTCTTAAAAGGAAAAGCAACACAAGAAAAGGACCTAATTCTCAAAGCTAATATATGCTAGATTCTAAAATGTTCTTCTATCAAATTATGAATTTGTTTTCTTTTTTCCCTATACCAGCACAACTACAGGATGGTATTACTGTAAGTTATGTTCCTTTACTTAGTATAGAGTGGTGTAGATATTATGCGTTGAAATACCAAATCAGAGAACAAGATGAACCACCATGAATGTTATTCAATGAGAATAATTGATTTTGACTGTGTGGCAAATGCATAACTCAACTATTTAAAGTGTTATTACAAGTTCATAAAACTTCCAACTCCTGTTTTGATCTAAGAAACTCAAATGAGAATCACAAGCAACTGTAACCTAATCTATTCCTTATTCAAGTGAAGGAATGCCCTTTAAATATGCCTCATGCAAATTTCCCTCTAAATGTAAACATCAACTCAAACCAAGGCAAAAACAAAAGTTAAACAACTAATACATCTTAGATAAGTGATTGGGCAACTTTTGCCTAGAAAGGGTGAGGATAGAGGGTCTCTTCCTGTTAAGCACGGCAACTTTGTATGATCCAAAAGTTTCGTTACCATCAGCATGATGAAGCATCAAAATATTAGGCATCGCCCGGAAGCTTGATTGCTGCTTGATATACCTGTTGATGAACATGTTTAAAGTCTTCTATGTTTAGTGATCTGATATCGGAACTTCCACTTAATGCCGGAGCAGGTTTACCCTCTGCTAGAGTAGCAGCATGTTCCTGTCATGAATGAATCCCAAATATTAAATAAAAGTAACATCAATTCCAGTAACTTCATAGCCAACAACAATGACATCATCACTAGCATACTGCTAGAAACTGTTCGGAAGGGTTGTACCTTTTTCTCCTTTTCTAATATCTCTTTAATTGGACGGTTCGCAGCAGTTACACACAAATTCTGCAATGCAAGCACAGGCATGAAGGCACCCCAGTTATTAACAGCAGTGTCACCAATACAAGCAAAAAACAATGATCCTAACCTTAAGATCAGTTCCAGAATACCCCTAGGTCATATTTATGATTGCATCAAAATCAATATCAGAAGACAAGTCCTATTTTGCCAATAAAACTTTCAATATCTTTGCTCTATTAGCAGCATCTGGTAGATTTACCATTAATCTGCACAAAACCAGAAATAACAAAAGTTTTAACATCTCTAAAAGCCCTCCTAACCACCCAAATACTCAAATAAAGATGATAAAAACAACAATAATAAAGGAAAGGGAATGGAAGAAAAAGGAGAAAAAAGGAAATTCAAGTGCAGTTGAACGTGGCATTCATCTTCGTGGCAGCCTCCTTATGACAACCTCATCAAGGTCAAAAGGCCTATTAGTGGCTGCAAGCACAAGAACTCGCTCGGTATCCTTTGTACGTAAGCCATCCCAGTTCACCATGAATTCATTTTTCATTTTTCGCATGGCCTCATGCTCCCCAGTATTTTCCCTTCGGCCCAACATGTTATCAACCTATGCACAAAACCATATCGGATCACCTTTTTTCCCCAACTAATAAATCAATAAAAATAGAATTATTTTATAAAGGAGACTTACCTCATCAACAAATATAACACTAGGTGTAATTTTACTTGCCAGGGAGAAAACAACTTTTACATATTTCTCACCCTCACCAAACCACTGAAGAAATTAAGGGGAATACCACTTGTTAACATGCAAGTTTTGAAGGTACCAAGTTTTCCAAAGCGACTGATAATTTGGGAAGGAAGGGAGTAAATTCTAACACAAACAAGCTACATCCTTGCCAAAATTAAGAAATCACAAGAATCAAGTCAGCATATTCTTCCCGCCACCCCCTTCTCTCCTCTTTTCCTATCTTCTTGCCACTCAACTTCATTCACATGAACTGAACCATCTATTGGCTTCTAACATTCAGGGTAACCCCTTAACCTGTGCTCTTTAGGATCCCAACCAGCCCCTTGGCAATTGAAAGTACCAATAACTCTTCCATACTATTGCATAAATATTAAAATTTATATCATAAGGCCACAATTCACATGCAGTTATTTTTATATAAAGTTGATATTTGTAAATTGTAGATAATAATTTAGTCAAACATGTTAAATCATCTGACAGTTCTTAACATAAAGATAAATGTACATGAGTTTCGAAGGAATCAGAAAGAGATAATAACATAGATAGTTAGGTACCTTGTTTAAGTTCCAAAATTTGAGGACAGTTTTGTCGTCGTACCGAAGCAAACACCTTAAGACATCAACATCAACATCACTCAAAATGGAAATTTTATTTTTTTATCCTTCATACCATAATTATAAAAGGAAATTTCTTACACCAATATTAAGACCATAATTCATTTTCAACAACGATAAGAATAGAAGCTTTCAAATTAAATAAGGGTACAAAATCAAAACTAGAGAGGCACCTGCATTGACAAATCCTTTGATATAATTCAAGATGAACTTGATTGGAAAATAGTAGATATAATTCACTTTAGGCACAGATAGTTGCCTTTGTCCAAGGTATATTCTTTTCTCTGAAAGCTGAACCTTGACATAGTTGGAAAGGAAAGATGTCTGCAGATTGAAAAAATGTTGCTATTTTAAGGAAAGAAACAACATATTAAAGGCTTATCAGGTAAGAACTTTAGAGAATGTGTCATCAAATATTAGTAATAAAAGTTCTGATGACGAGGTATATCAAAGCCATAGCCCACAAAACTAGACAACATATAGGTTATTCTTTATCAATAACTGCAGATCAAAACAATTGAAAACTTATAACTTACAAGAATGGAAACTAAGTTGACATTGGTTCGTACTCACCATGGCCTGCATATTTTTGCTTTCCCTCTGTAATGAATCTGAATCTGTCTCATCATCCTTTCAAAATATCACTCTATGCTGTGGCAACATGAAAAATGGTTTCAATAACCTGATTTCTGAGGACAAGCTGAAACAACATGAAAAGTGACATAAAGGAGAGCTTCAATAGGTATAATTCTGAATTCTCCATAAAAAACAAATGCGCACATTTCATATGCACACGATCCTTTCTGCATTTGTGACACCCCCAGAAGAACGATTAGTATCTGCCCTAAATATATATACACCCTAAAATGAGAAGCTTTAGCTGCCATATATTTGAGAAAGATATATCTCATCTATCCAAATCTCCCCAATTCCCTTCAATCTCCCGGACCTGGTACATGTTATATAGAACGATGCTATGAGTTGCTTCCTACACACACAAACAACAAAAATAATAATAATAACGATAAATAAGCGACTAAAAAACCAATGAAAAAACTAAAAGCTCTATTGATAGATATAACCATAAAAACAAAAAATAGTGTTCTTAGTTACCTAGAGATAGAATTTTAAATACATTGCGAAATTCTTATTTAATGCTATGCATCCTATGGTTGAAAGAAAAAATGACACGCACCTTCTTTTGACTAAGTACAAAATCAACATCCTAGTAACACCACAATCTGCCACGCTTACTAGCATCACTTGGAGATTCTTGAATTACAATTTGTTTGCCCATTTCTTCAAGAAAATCATGCATCCCCAGAGTAACCTCCCCAAATGTCTCCTACTCTAGTGTCACCAATGATCTATTAATCAATATATCAATACCAATTTCAGCATCATGACCACATCCTTTTAATATATTTGTTACATAATCTTTTCCACGTCCATTAAAGAAACGAGCAATATCCAGAAAAATATTCTTTTCCATTGAATCTAAACCATCATAGCTTATTTTTAATACATCAATAATTTCAGAATGTGAAGACTTCTTTATTTTTTCAATAGCACTATGCCATACCACAATAGGTCTACTATAAAGATAGGAACCCAATACTTTAAGTGCCAATGGAAGACCACCACTATAATTCACCACTTTTTTTGACAAATCCAAAAACCCTTCTGAAGGTTTTTGCCATTTAAAATCTTTCGAAAAATAGAATCAGAATCATTTCATTTGATGCTAAATCTTTGAAAAGTAGAATTAGAAGCACACCGGAGAATCAAATGAGAGGGGGAAAGAGAATCACCTGGGAATCGTTGGGGCAGAAGGCGAAGCATCGATGCACAAGCGAAGAAGAGTAGGACCTACAGGAAGCATTGAATTGATCAATGACTAAGTCGAGATCAGGGGAGGAAAGGCAATGGCAGAATCCGACGAGGAAGGGAGAGGCTGCTACTGTCTGGTAGAGATTAGGGGTGGGGTTGCTCTTTATCAGTAGATTGGTATACAAAGAAGAAGAACAATTTTAGATATATTTTTCTTTTTGGTATGAAGGGGTAGGAGATATTAGATTAGGGTTCATGATAAACAAAGCAATTTTTTAGTGTACATGAATAATGAAATGTATTTTGGTTTTGATTTTTAAATTGATTCAGATTTCAAATTATAAAACTAAAGTTAATTAAATTTTGATTAAATTAAAGAATTAGGGTTGTTTTTGTCCAATACAAACAAAGGATATTTAAGTCTTTTTGTAAAAATTAAATAAAATTTATTTTTATTTTTATTAAAGTATAAGGGTGATTTAGTAAAATCATTGATATGATATGTATTTAAAAAAAGAAAAATTAATTATTGATGTGAAAAGCATCCACATGTCGTGTTTTAATTTGTTCATATTTTTATTGTACTGGTACGTATAAATTTATCGTCGTACCGAAACAAACACCTTTATACGAAAGGACATGTTGTGACTTTCCCAACTAATTTCAGCCATTGGATGCATGAAAAACACATGTCAAGCCAAAACACAAAATATACCCCCGGCATATTTAGCCACATGTCGAGTACTGATGAAATTTGCCCCCGTCAAATTTAAAAAATGTCATAATCTTTTCCCTATTTTAATATATCACCTTCAAATGTTGCCAAGATATCTGATCTTTCTGAAAACTGGACACAAAAAGATAATTTTGCAAATCTTTCTGCTAGTGCTATGATTAACATCACTCATGATAATCTCTGATGAAAAAGATGAACCATCCTCTTGAGCCATGTACTATCATCAAGTGTCTTTTCAATTAAAGCAATCCAATTCTTGGTTTAAATTTGATAATCTTTCTTGTCATAGGTATCGAAAATGCTTAAATGATTTTGGAGCACGGATTAATATTCGAATAATTCTACTACATCAACACCATTTATAATAACCATATTTATACAACTAATTAATAACAACCATATTTTTATACGTTAAGAGTGTTTAATATATGAATAGTATTTTTCATATTCGAATGTCTAAACTAGACATTACCATCCAACAAGTTCTTTTCGAATTTGTCACATAAATGATAGGAAATAATAGAAAATGGAACAATAACCTAAGTGAGTATGAAATGTTGCAGATGATCAATAGCAACTCTGCTGAATTCTTAGGAACACTTCACTGAGAATTCTTTGGCGACAACACTGTTGCATCTGAGAGCTTTGAATCACTTCTTTTACTGGAAGTGAGGGATTTTGGGTTATGAGATGACAGATGTTGGTGATGGCAGAGAATTTCTGCTGGTGATAAAATGAATAGGGGTTGATAAGAGGTTATTATTTGGCTAGAGCTCGAGAATCTTCAGACACATGGGTAAATTTTACAAGGTTTTCAATTTTTTCAGAGAGGAATCTTCTTATAGATGATGGGAGACGATATATGGCTAAAGCTGTGTTAGTAGTGAATTGATTATACTAATGTTGATGAACTGTCCATAGTTAAGAGATTTTTCTCACTCACTTTCATCAATTGTACATCTTTCATTGTACATATCAACTGGATCTGATATCATTGGGAAAAAATCTCCAATACTTTAGAATAACTATCTATGAAACACATAATAAGTCTTTCTCAAAAAACACTACCAGAAAGGTCAAACAAAACGCAAATAAAAGAGTTCGAACTTGCATTTATTTCATAATAATCAACTCCCTTTTTCATTTGAGAAATTTTCAAGGATCTAGTCGATTTCATTTTCTAACAAGTAGCATCCTCATAAGAGGCAATCTTGGAGCATATTTATGAAACTCAAATAATGAAGACCATAGAAAGAATAAGACTTTCTAGGAAGGAGAGGATTTTAGAACAGAGTCATGATCAATATATTACAAATGGGTATTATTTTGAAGTTGCTTCAAGTTATTAGTTGAAAGTCCTTTAACGATATCGAATTCAAGTTGTTTTAAGCTATATATTTTTGCAAGCAATTACATGACACGATCACGATTTACTCTTAATAAAAGCGACCAACATTGTCTCGTGTGACTTGTCCCACTAAAACAAAAAATGTGAACAATAAATCAAGTCTTACATGTTAGGAATTCAATATAAAAAATAGGAGTTGGTTTGAATTATATTTGTTAATTAATAGTCACAAGCATATTGGTCTATACACTCTGTGTATCTTTGAATTTTATTGTGGGTATGATTCAAGGTTGACATCGCAGGTGAATACCGAATACGGACCTAGCTTGAAACTTGGAATAGCAGTTTCAAAATTTCATAAATGAAAACGTCATTTTATATGCCACACTTGAACCAAATAAATTCCATGCCATCTAAATCCTGTCAAAAATGATAAGATTTTAAATTGTTAATATAAGTGCATAACATGGGAATGTATGTATTTGGTGAATCGATTTGTTTGTCAAGTTAATTTTCTTCTTCAACAACGAAATATTCTTCTACTAGATGCTATTGACTACATGAATAAAAAATTATTTTTATTGTGTATTATACCTACAATAAGTCCATTTATATCTAGATTTTTTAGAACACCTCATTTCAGAGTCTTTGAGGTATTTTCTAATATTAATCACTAGAATATCTTCCTTCTTATCTATCTACTTGGATGAATATTTTGATGGTATTTTTCCTACATTATAAAACTATTTAAGATGAGATTATGCTATCTTTTTAATAATAGGTGACACTCAGATTTTCTTTCTCAACTTTCGATTCCTTATTTTGTCCGTTGGTGTATGACTAATTGATAGGAATAAAACACACAATTTCCTACTTGCAAGAATAAGAAGAGCAAAAATACCCACTCACAACAAGTAATAGCAGCACCACAATAATACTCAATAGTAGCGGAAAAATTACATAAATCAAAAATTAAAAGTAAGCTAACACATTCAGATTTTTAACGTGGAAAACCTTCTCAATGTGAGAAGTAAAAATCACGAGTCACCAAGATCAAGAAATAGCTTCACTATGATGAAAATAAGGTACAAGAGAGTCACAAATTACTGCACAAAACGTGCATACAACAATCCAAACAACCAAAGCATCAAAGTTTACAAAATAAGAACAAGAAGATGAAAATACCACAAAAATAGAGCCGTTATGCGTTGCCAATATCTCCAGCTGCAGAGGTCAAATTGAAGATCCGAACAGTGAAAATGAAGAACCAGGTGTCCTGAACACACTGTCCTAATTTGAGCTCGATCTAAGAGTTAACGAATCCACAACGACCAATTTACAGAGACAACTTTGTATATGCGTAAAAATAACTTTCTCTCTTTTCTTCTCTCTAGTGTTTGGTGTTCTTCTTGCAAATGAGACCTCTCTCGCTCAACCCTATTTCACCTTAGCCACTTTAACTATTCATGAGTTTGAATACCAATATTTGGACTTTTTCTCTACATAGAAAGGGAGCCAAAAACCCAACAAATCTCCCCCTCACGACTATGTAGAGGTAACCACCCATCCAGCGATTAAGTAACAAACTTCAAACTTCCATCTTAGTAATGCCTTGGTCATCATATCAGAACCATTCTCATTAGTGTGAACCTTTTCAAGTCCCAACAACTCAGCATCCAAAACATCACATATCCAATGATACATATTTTACATCAATATGTTTGGATTGAGAATGAAAAGTAGAATTTTTACCAAGATGTATAGCACTTTGACTATTGCAAAACAACACATACCTCTCTTGAGTAAACCTGAGTTCCTTCAAGAATTTCTTCATCCAAAGAATTTTCTTGCACGCTTTGGTAATGACAGTAAACTCAGTCTCAGTAATAGACAAAGCAACACATTTTTTTAATCTAGATTGCCAAGACACTACTCCACCGAAAAGTTTATAAATAAGCCTGAAATAGACATTCTAGAATCAATATCTCCTGCCATATCTGAGTCAGTGTAACCAACTAGAATAGGCTTCTCACTTCCATAATACAAACTCATGCTAGAAGTACCACGAAGATATCTCATTATCCATTTTACAGCATTTTAATGCTTTCTTTCTGGGTATGAAACAAAACGGCTAACAAAATCAATAACATGAACTATATCCGGTCTTGTGCACACCATAGCATACATTAAACTACCCACGGCTGATGCATTTGGAACTTTTTTCATGTATTTCTTCTCTTTATCACTTGATGAACTATGCTTGCAACTCAATTTGAAATGTGAAGCAAGAGGAGTACTAATGGCCTCTTTCTCCATTTGGAACCTGTATAACATTGTCTCTATATATTTCTCCTGTGACAACCAAAATTTTTTCTCATTTCTGTCATGCTTGATTCTTATACCAAGAATCTCCTTTGATGGCCCAAGGTCCTTCATTGCAAATGACATTGCAAGTTGCTTCTTTAAAATATCAATCCTAGAAGCATTTTAACCAACAATAAGCATGTCATCAACATATATAAAAAAGATAATAAAATCATTAATAGAAATCTGTTTAACAAATACACAATGATCAGAAATAGTCTTCTTGTAGCCTTGTTCTGTCATAACAGACTTGAACTTTTTGTACCATTGTCTCGGAGCTTGCTTTAAGCCATATAAGCTCTTCTCAGTTTGCAAATATGATACTATTTGACTTTTACTATGAAGCCTTCATGTTGTTCCATGTAAATTTCATTCTTAAGATTACCATGAAGGAAAGCAGTTTTCACATCCATCTGCTCTATCTCTAAATCAAGACTTGCAGCTAAACTCAAAACAGTCCTAATAGAAGATCTTCTCACAATGGTGAAAAGATTTTATTACAGTCAACTCCTTTTTTCTGCCTATATTCCTTGACCACCAATCTAGCCTTGTACCTTGGACACTGAGAATTGTCTTCATGCTTCAACCTATAAACTCACCTATTTTGCAAAGCTTTCTTCTCTTTTAGTGACTTCACAAGTTTAAATGTTTGATTATCATGTAAGAATTTCATTTCATCTTGCATTGAATCAAACCATTTCTTATTGTCATCATCTTCCATAGCTGCCTCATAAAATTCAGGTTCTCCCCCATCAGTCAATGTCACATACCCATGAGTAAATATCAAATACTCATTAGAAGGATACCTCATTGAAGGTCTTCACTCTCTGGTAGACCTCCTAGGATGGAAACCTGGTGGATCTTTAGGTAGCTCAGGTTGACTATCAATATCATCATCAACTGGAGCATCAGTTGGATCTCCCATCTCTTGGTCATTAGGAACCAAATGCTCTTTTTGCTGCATATGCTCCTGATCTTGATTCTCTACTAGTTCTGGTGAAGGAGGCGGCTGAACTGGATCTAAATCAGTTAAGTTAATTCTCTCTTGTGATTGACTCGTTTCTGCCTTATCAATGTCTTTAATGGTCTGGTCTTTAATAAACTCCACATCACGGCTTCTTACAAGCTTCTTTTCAGCTGGATCATAAAGCCTGTAACCAAAATCATCTTGACCATACCCAATAAAAATGCACTGCCTTGTCTTCACATCCAACTTGGAGCTCTCATCCTTTGGAACATGAACAAATGGTTTGCATCTAAAGACTCTCAAGTGACCATACGAGATAACTTTGCTGGATCAAACATAATTTATAACATCATTGTCCACAGCAATTGTAGGACTCAGATTAACCACATGAGCCGCTGTAAGTAGCCCTTCACCCCAAAAGACTTTAGGTAGCTTAGATTCAGTAAGCATACACCTAACTCTTTCAATCAGAGTTTTATTAATCATTTTTACCAAACCATTCAACTGGGGTGTTTTAGGAGGTGTCCTTTCATACCTAATGCCTTGCTGCTTACAATACTCATCAAATGGTCCACGATATTCACCACCATTATCAATATTTTTTACCTGTTTGCCTCTCAACCAAAGCTTAGAATTGTTTGAACTTTTCCAAAACTTGGTTCTTTATTTTTAAAGCATAAGTCCAAAGATTTCTTGAATAATCATCAATAAAAGTAATGAAGTAAACAGCTCCACTAAAAGACTATACCTTCAAAGGACCACAAATATCAGAATGCACCAATTTCAAGAAGTCTAATTTTCTTGAAGGTTGATGCTTCTTGAATGATAATCTTCTTATTTTCCAGCCATGCAACGAGAACATTTCTCTAACTTTGTATTCTTCAAACCAGAAAGAATATCCTTTTGAGACAAACAATTAAGTCCTTTTTCACTAATATGACTAAGTCTTCTGTGTCATAAGTTACAAACTTCTTTACTTTCAACCGCATTCATACTACCTTTTGCAATTATGGCATGCATCACATAAAAATTTGAAGTACCTTTTTCTTGAGCCACCACTAAGTTTCCTTTAGTAAGCTTCCATTGTCTAAAGCCAAAAGTGCTTACAAAGCCTTCATTAGCAAGCCTTTTAACTGAAACCAAATTCAAGTGAACATCTGGAGCAAGTCTAACATCTTTGAGTAGCAACTTCATTCCTATATTAGTCTCAAAACAAACATCTCCTATACTAATCACCTTGGCTAAGCCATCATTATCCATTTTAAGTACTCCAAAATTACCTAGAGTATAAGAAGTGAAGAACTCCTTCTTTGGTGTAACATGTATTGAGGCGCTACTATCAATTACCCAGCTGAACTCATTATCAAAAACAAGATTGACCTTATACTCATAATCAATAACATCAACAGTAAGAAGATCATCTGAAATAGTAGATACACGATCATTACCATCATCATCCTTCTTTTCTTGCTTACCTTTGTTCTCCTTTTTCAAAGAAAGTAATATTTTTGGACATGACATATTTTATGACAGTAATGACACTCAACATTCTTGTATCTTGACTTAGATTTACTCCTGTTTTTACCTCTACCCTTTTGACTTCTACTTTAATATCTCTCCCTTTTTTCAGTGACTAACATTTTAGACTGTGATGAAGAACTCTCTATCTTCCTTCTCATCTCTTCATTTAAAATTCTACTTTTAACAAGTTGCATGCTCACATTATCATTCGGAGCAGAATTAGTAAGAGAGATACAAAATATCCCCAAGAATCCAGTAGAGTATTTAGCAACCACAATACTTGAATCTCATCTTCAAACTTGATTCCCATGCATGACAATTGATCCAGAACCCCATGAAATTCATTCAAGTGATCTAATACTTGTGATCCCTACTTGTATCTCAAATTCATCAACATATTCAACAAGTACAATTCATTATTGCTAGATTTGGAAGCATACAAATATTCAATTTAATTCCACAAAGTCCTAGCATAAGTTTCATTAGCAATGTGATTATAAACATTATCATCCCCACATTGCCTAATAAAACTACAAACTTGTTGGTGTTCAAACTCTCATTCTTCATCTGTTTTAGATTATAGTTTCTGTGTAGAAACTACAGGTAAATGTAGATTTTTTACAAACAAAATCTTTCATTTTGCCCTTCCATAGATGGTAATTAGTGTCATTTAAACTTATCATCCTAGTATAATTATATGCCTCCATCTTTCAAGCAAGTTATAACCAAATGTCAAAAACTGAGCTCTGATACCAAATGATAGGAATAAAATACACAATTCTCTACTTGCAAGAATAAGAGAAGCAATAATACCCACTCACAACAAGTAATAATAGTAACACAATAATACCCAATAGTAGTGAAAAATCACATAACTAGAAATTAGAGGCAAGCTAACACACCAAGATTTTTAACATAGAAAATCTCCTCAATGTGAGAAGTAAAAACCATGAGTTACCAAGACCAGAAAATAGCTTCACTATGATGAAAAATAGAGTACAAGAGAGTCACAAATTACTGCACAAAACCTGCATACAACAAGCTAAACAACCCAAGCATCAACGCTTACAAAACAAGAATAAGAAGAGAGCTGCTATGTGTGGCCAATATCTCCAGCTACAGACGTTGAATTAAAGATCCAAACGGTGAAAACGAAGAACCAGGTGTACAGAACACACTATCCAAATTTGAGTTTGATCCAACGATTAACGAATCCACAACAACTAATTTACAAAGACAGCTTTGTATATATGCGAAAATAACTTTCTCTCTTCTCTTCTCTCTAGTGTTTGGTGTTCTTCTTGCAAATGAGATTTCTCTCGCTCAACCCTAACTCACCTCAGCCACTTTAACTTTTCATGGGCCTAAATACCAACATTTGGACTTTTTCTCCATATAAGAATGGATCCTAAATGTAAGACCACTAAATTTTTAAAAGTTATTAATAAATTATTTATGATGTATTATATTTATTTAAGACTATATTTTAGAGATTTTTATATATAAGTTGAGTAAATTCTTATTTATTATTTAGAGTCCTTATAAATGAAAAATAATGAGTATCTTATATTCCTTAATTTTAATATATAGATTTTTAACCTTATTTTATAAATAAAGAAGAATTAATTTTACTTATCTCTGGTATTTAATTGAAAATTCTTTAAAGATTGGTAATTAAAAGGTATTTTCATTAATAGATATTTTATATATTTAATTTGATTTTTATGATTATCTTACTTCTTATTTATTTCATAAAAATTACATACTACCTTTATTTTAATAAAAATATCTAACCCAACCCTAATTTTATCTAAACTTAATTTTCTTTCCTAACTCACCCTCACTCTTCTCCCAGCCCTGCAGCCTTTCCCCATACCCTAACACTCATTAGCTTCACTTCAGATAAGAAGAAAAGAAAGAGAGAAGAAAACAAAAGGAAGAGGGAAAGAAGGAAAGGGGGAGGAAGAGAGGGAGATTCGTGAGAGAGGGAGAGCGTCAGGGGAGGAGGAGCTATCCGCACCACCACCATCGCGTCACTTGTGCTGTCGGCACCGTCAGTCGCACCACCACTCGACCGCTGTCGCCGCTAGTCTAGTCCACCATGGAGCCGCCATCGAGACACAGAACCGCGTGAGGAGAAAGAGGCAAAACTGCTGCGCCACTGTCACTGTCTTCGTCGCGTGTGGAGTCGTCGTCGCTGACGAGCTCGGCCGCCGCCCAGTTGCGTCGCCGTCATGAAGTCCTCGCCGCGGTCTTCCCCTTTGCAAATCGTCACCGTCATTGGAACAGAGGGCGAGAGAGAGAGATCTTGCTTCACTGTTTTCTCCTCTGTCTAATAATTGTTTTAATTAACTATTTCATCAACATTGCAGTGCAATTCAGTCTGGTAAGTCAGCATTGAAAGGGATTTAAATTTCAAAATATAATTTAGTTTTGCCAAGCTAGATTCCACATTAACAAACTAACGCAATTAGGTTTAACAAACTAGTTGAGCTGAAGTAATGTGATGAATTGATTATGCTAATTAGGTTTAACAAACGCAAATTCAAAATTTCATGATGAAAATAGTAGATACAAAAATTGCAAAAATAAATATAATAATCAGAGAGAGACAGAGAAGAACTTACAAGAAGCTGCAATGGCGACGTGCTCTGGCGACGGGCTCACAGTGACGGTGATCGGCAAAGACGTTGCAACGACGAATCTGTGAAAAAAGAAGAACTTACATGCAGATTCACAAATAACAATGTGATAGAGAGAGAGAGAGAGAGAGAGAGAGAGAGAGAGAGAGAGGCAGAGAGCTCGTGGTGGGGGAAAGGAGAGGTGCCGCCATGCTGTGTGAAGCTACTACTGCTGTCTGGGTTGCATGGCAAGAGGAGTAGCCGCTAGGTGTCGCTGCACCTTGCCTCCACCGTCTCTGCCGCCGGAAACCGCTGCGGAATCCTCTGTCTTAGTAAGCATTTTGATTTGAGAAGCTTTTTATTGCTGTTCTATTAATTTATGCTGAGATGTTGCGGTGTTGTCTATCATAGGGTTGTGTATCGATGCTTACATGTCGTGCTCGGAATTTGCGGCTGTTCGTTTTGTTAGTTTAGTAAGTATCTTTCTGTTCCATAAACCCCTGCGTTGGTGTTCTATTTCATGTAATAAATTTTTGCGATGTTAATGGTCTTAGGAATTAGAAACCAAGGTTTCATGTGGCGTTTGAGGCTGTTTCTGTTATTAAGAAAGCAAGCAGAGCTAAAATTTTGGTTGTCGTCGATTCGGGTTGAGGTGAAAGGAACTCTGTGAGGCGTTTGGGTTGTGGTTTCAACGTGTCGAGGTAGGGGCCTTTTCAGAAAACTTTTCTTTATAAATTGGAATTATTATATATGGATATTGATATGAGAAAATGTATCTTTGGTAATTGTATAAGTCTTATGTATCGTTTGGTTGTCTTGGATGGATGTGAACGCTTGTTTGATTGGATGATTATTTGGTTTTGTGAAACAGACTGTTTTAAAGTGTTTATTTGAAGTTATCTCTTCTAAAGTTTTGAAATCGAGTTTAATCTGTCAGAGATTGATTTGAGTTTGAGTTGGTTTTCTTGAAATATGAAAATGATATACACGTTTGAATTCAACTTGATTTTGAACTGATTTGGCTTTGAGCCGTGGAAAGGGAAAGGGCTATGGAATGGTTTGGTTAGGACTCGAAAAGAGTGGCAAAGTCCAGGTTTTAGGGGGAATGCTGCCAAATTTTCATGAAATTTAAGTTTCCGTTTAAAAATATGATTTAGAAAAGGAATGAATTTGAGATGTTCTATTACTTGGTTCTTGATTTATTAAGAAATAGATGTTTTGAGTTTAATTTGGTTATAGAAAGTTCATGTTTTAATATTGATTTAAATATGAAAGAACCTATGTTTTGAAGTGTGATTAAAGAAGTACTTTTGGAGGAGTTTTAGTGGATTTTAAAAGAAATTAAACTTTGATTAATTAAGTTTGTTTTGTTTTTGAAGTATTCTTTAAATTTTGACTTAGCAAGACTAAACAATTCTGAGCCTTGGAAAGGTTTCCGATTTAAGGATGAAATGAAATTGGTTTTTAGGCTTAAATAAGTTGGTTTTGAAAGTGGCTCAGAAATGTTTAGCTTACATGCTTTGGTGTTGAATTTTAATCTTCATTTTAATTGATTTCAATTTAAGTAACTATGACTCCGAGGATTTCTAAAGAGTTTAAGAAGCAGGTTATTCTTTCCTAAAATCTTGAGTCTTTGCCAAGGTTCTTAATTAATAACTCTGATTTAAAATAGTCAAGTGAATGATTTAAAATTGAAGGATTGAGTCTTTTCAAAGAAAATTCCCTTTTGAGGTGATATTTGAAAGTCTTTTGGAAGTTTTTGGAAATGTCACATATAGTGACTAAGTTTTGAAAGGGAATTGGATTATGAGCTTAAAATGATTTGAGAAATTGAGGATTTTAAAGTGAAGACTGAAATGGATTGATCTTGGTTTCAAAGTAAAAAGAATTGAGAAAAAGGTGACTTATGGCTTGAATGATGATTGGTTTGATATGAATTGTTAATGAAGTGCGGAAATGATGATGGATGAATGATTATGAATATTATTTGGCTTATGCACTCAAATGATCTGAGATACGAGTTTTCCTGGGTAGAGTACCGTGGCTTGCCACCATGTGTTGCAGGTTGAGACTCGATACTCTGTTGACCCTACGTCGTAAGGGTGACCGGGCACGTATAAATTCCCGGGAATGGATAATCTCCATTGAGTAAAGTTATATATGAATGTATGAATTATGAATGAAATGAGAAAAAACTATGCATAGACTTATGGGGTTGCGCGACGGGGGCAGTCCAAGGGTTTCGGACTTGTCGGGTTAGCTTGATAACCGACAGATGAGCCTCATCAGCCATAGGACAGGCATTCATCATATGCATCTATGTGACATTGTTTGGGTGTGCATATTGTACTTGGTTTGCCTATGTGAATAGTTATGTTTAATTGCTAATTGCTCTACTTGATGTAACTGCTTGATTGTGTTTGAACATTCCTACTTGTGTTTGTGACATAAAATTTGTTGGTTTGTGGTGGATTGATTGTTGATTGAATTGTTTAGACTCATAGCCGTGATTGATTACTTGATTGGCCGAAGGCCGTGAATGGTTTGTGTTTTTGGTTAGTAAAGCATGAAAAATTGAACTGGTTCAGCATAGACTTAATGAACCTATGTGTTCAGAGTGTTACCTTAAATTGTAGGTCGATCTCGGTCGAGATCTACGGTGGTGGCTGGAGCTGTCGTGTCCGACTTGTTGGACTTGGTGGCTGCTGATCCTTCATCACCGGAGGGTGGTGGTACCTGCAAGAGACTCCGATGCTTAAGTTATCATGGGCTTTAAGCAGGTTTTTTGTGTAGAATCAGAGTATGAGTTATACCTGGGTGCTCCAGTGTATTTATAGTAGTGAGTGACCTTTAAGATAAGGAGTTATCTTATCTTATCTTCTTAGGGGAGCCGCTTTATCTTTCTTTAGGCTTTGCCGCCCTTAGATTGGGCTGGGCCCCTTCGTTTGGGCCTGCTTGGGCCTCTCATGGCAATTTGGTCGAACTCTTTAGAGGAGAGGTCGGGGCGACCCAACCTGAAGAGGTCGGTCGCTTTTATCTTTAATCAGTCCGGGTCGGATAGCTCGACCCAGAGTATGAACACTATGCTTGAAACAACTTGGTCATTCATGCTGTTTAGGAAAGACTAAAAAAAAGGTTTTGGATTTTTTAAGAGTTAACAATTTTCTCATTTAAAAAGGATTTTTTTATTTTTGGTTATAAATCTCCAGTTTCAAAAAGATACATAAGGCGACTATTAATCACTGTACTTTACTATTAATCATTGTCCTTTAAAAATAGTTTTATTTTCACGTATCCTATTATAGTAATTCTAACCCCATAGTAAAAACCTGCGAGGACGATGTTCTCACTCCCCTACAGGTCTTTTCTTTTCAGGTTATGGACGACGAATTTCAGGAGAGCTTAGTTATTTTATTTCTGTTTAAATGATGTGCTGTGTTGTATTAGTTACTTTTTTCCTCGCCTTTATCCTTACAATTTTTATAAGAGGGATAGGAATTTGATTACGTAATAATTGTAAAATTATTAATATGTATATGTATGTATGTATCCTTTGTAAGTTTTGATATTAGTATAGATGTAAGATAACTTTTAAAAAGGCTTTTGAATGGCAATACTTTTTAAAGTTTTAAATAGGCTTATATTTTAGTTAAATGTATTAAATATTTTAAGAGTCGTCGTAATTCCCGAGCTATCAGAGTGGCGCAGCCGGAAGCGTGACACTTTGATAGCTAGGGTGTTACACTAAAAACCCAGCACCAATCATCCATATAAACATCCTCATTCTGGTCACACTAAACCTATATTCGAACTTAATTCAAGACCTTTTATAGGACCTCCCTTAATTCCATATCATATGTATTTTTCCAAGTTAAATGAAAATCATAAATAAATCTTTTTTCCACTAGGGCTCTTCAATGGTGGTATAGACTCCTGAGCTACACCGCACTAATTCTGTGCGTTGCTAGTTCTGGTTCTGGAGCCAATTTTTAGTGGCAGGGTGTTGATGATGAAGGGAAGGTGGCAGACAGAGGCTGTCGATGATGATGATGAGTGACGGTGTATTGAAAGAGGGAGTGAGAGAAGAAGAAAATGTAAAGGGTGGGATAAGGGTATTTTAGGAATAAAATGTTATTAAAGTTTCAGTCCTCGTTCCCTAAAACTTCAGTCTCCTGTGTCTCTACTTTTTAAAAGTACTGAAATATTAAAATTTTTAGTACCATGCTGTCAGACAACCGGTGGTGGAGGATTCTCACTGTAAAACCCATGAAATTAGCGTATAATTAACCAATAAATTAATTATTAATCAAAGAAATTAGAAAATAGAATTTTATAGTTTAAAGAGGTAGAATTAATTAAAACATGAATTTTGACACTAATTTTAAAGGTTTTGGCAATTAGACCGAATGGGTCGAACCAAGCCCAAAACTAGCCCAAGGGCCCAACTAACCCACTTATACTCATGAGCTTTAGCTTATTTCCTCCCTCATGCATGTTGACACACACTGAACTTTTGAGATGGGGGAAGAAGAAGCTTCAAACCCTTGCTCTCACTTTAATCCCACATAACTTCTCACTTCAAGCTCCAATCGTCGCACCGTTTGCGGCCAGCCAAACACACGTCTATCCTATCGAGCTCTACAAAGCTTGGTAACTAATTTTGGTAAAAAAAAACCTTGTTTTCATCTCAGCCTTTTCTTTTCCCCTAATTTTTGAAATTTGTGAGAGTTTGATTATTGAAACTTGATGTCTTGGTATTTTAGGCTCAAATTAGCTTGAGAAATTTGTGGGTTTTTATTCAATTAAGGCATGTATACGGTAAGGACTCTCAAACCTTGCAAATTGAAAGTTTGTATATGAATGTGATAATATGTATTAGGTAGTGTATATGTGAATTCGAACTCATTTGAAGAGATTGGAAGCTTGGTTGAGCCTTGGGTGCTGAAGTTTTGGTGTTGGAGGCTTGTGATCTTGCTAATTAGGGTGACTTTGGCCTTAGGAAGAAATCGGCCAAGGTATAGTTTTGGTTTCTCGTATGTAATATATAATGTTCAGTGAAAACTTAGGCTAGACGGTCATAGGATAGGTTGGAATGTATGATTATGTTAAATGCTTAGTAGAATTGATGAAAAAAGTTGAATGGGTTTGATAATAGATTTGTGGTTGATTCTTGTTGTTGATGGTTGATGAAATGATGAATTGAATGAATAAGGATGATATTTTAATTATTGAGTATGAGATTATGTTAATTATGAATTTGTGGGGTTGAAATTGATGAAATTATGTATTGATGTGTTATGGATTGAATGAGAAGGGCTGAAATAGAGTTTAGCTTGTTGTGGTGTTGTTTAAAAACTTGGAATGTTGGTTTGGAGTTGGTAAATTTGTAAAATTAGAGGTTGATGTTTTTTATGAAAAATATGATTTTTGACCAAACTTTGGCGAGCTATAACTCGGCTTCCAAACCCCCAAACCTTTCTGTTCCGTGGGTAACCTGAAACCTTGAGTTCGGACCGGACGTGAGTTCCGGGTCTCTTCCGAGTATTGATCTCTGATCTACTGGTGTTGGGGCGTCGCCTATCCGAGCTCCTTGCGAGGTTGGTGGGTGGTACCTGCAAGAGACTCCGATGCTTAAGTTAGCATGGGCTTTGGGCAGGTTTGTAGTAGAATTGGAATATATCTTATACCTGGGTGCTCCAGTGTATTTATAGCAGAGTCAGGTGACCTTTTCTAGGGAGATAAGACTTTCTATCTTATCTTATCTTTTACCTACTGGTCAAATCTTATGCTTTGGTCACCGCCTTCTAGAGGGCGGTGACTTCCGACGAGTTGGGCCTCTCTGGGCCCTTGTTGTGGACTTCTGACTTCCTTCGGGAGAAGTCGGGCTGTAGGTTAGGCCGTCCTAAGAGGTTGGAGCTTTGGTTTCTTAAGCCTAGATCTTGTGCTCGGGAGGGGTATGAACAGTGCCCCTGCTTGAGCTTCGATCTCTTTATGAGAGGTCGTGCTCAAGAATCTTACAGTTGGTCGTGCCCCCGGGTGTTTTTATCCTTCTCGGGTAATTCTGCGTCTTTAATTCTTTTTCGAAACACGAAGCGTTTGCTTTAAATGCTGCACCAGTCACGAGCGAAACAACTTCTTGGATATACGCGAGCGCTTTTAAGGCTCATTAATTGGGCTTTTTATTCCTTTTTCCGTTTCGATTTTCCCTCCTTTCACTATGTTCAAAATCTCAGAGTTTCTTTCAATTTTCACTTTTTTCTTCTTCCGTCTGTTTCCCCATTCAGAGAAAGAAAGGTCTTCTTTCGTTCTCCCTTCGATCGTCCAGCACTCCAAGATTACTTCTTTCGTTGACTCTGAGGATTCCATTTTTCGTGGGGACTATCTCGCAGCTTGCTGTCTACTTGTCGCTTTCCTGTTTTCCCTCTTTTTTCAGGTTGGTTCCTCCTTTCCTTGTTTTTCTCCTTTTTGTTAGTGATTGTTTTGGTTTTCTGTTGCGATACTTGTTTCTGTTGGTATTTTGTTTGTCGGGTTTTGTTTTGAACTTTTTAGTGAGGTCTGGTAAAGTCTTTGATTTTTACTGTTGCTGGTGAGTGGCTAGGGTTTATAGGTTGATATGCTTGTTTGTTCTGTGCCTATGTTGCCTCCAAAGATTGCCACCGTATCATAATGCTGGCGTTTGCGAGGTTGGGGCGCCCTTTTTGGTGTCTTCATTTTCTACTATTTTGCCCTTGCCGATTTATTTCTCATTTCTGTCCGAGCTACTTCTGGTGACGTTTCTTTGTTTTCACTATTTGTAGGTGTAGTGTATATGTCTCGTAAGAATCTTGTTGAGATGTCTACAAAGACCCCCCTGGTATGGCTGATTGGGTAAATTCTGTAGTTCTGTGTTGTGTGACAATAGTAGATCGGGAGTTCTGTGAGAAGTTTAGGAGGTTCCACAAGGTGTGTGAGAATAAGGAAGATGAAAAAACTATGAGCTGGTTGCCCCCGACCCTGAGGAGAGGGTGTGCATCCCCTCTTTGAGTCATTCCGAGTGCTCCTTTTTTTACGTTTATGACTATTTTTTCACCAAGTTAGGTATTACCCTTCTCTTTACTGCCTTTGAGACTAATATCCTCTGGACCTGTAACCTTGCCCCTACTCAACTCCATCCTAACTCCTGGGCCATTGTGAAGAACAGCTAGAAAAATATTAGACTGTGGATTCTGGTGGCCTACCCTTTTTAAAGATGCTGCTGAATTTTGTAAATCTTGTTTCCCATGCCAAAGGTTTGGTAATATATCCAAGAGGGATGAGATGCCTCAACAGATTATGCTTTTCTGTGAAATTTTTTATGTTTGGGGCATTGACTTCATGGGTCCATTTCCAAACTCTAATGGTTACCTTTATATACTGTTAGCTGTAGATTATGTTTCTAAATGGGTGGAAGCAATTTCTACCCGTACTGATGATGCTAACATTGTTGTTTCCTTTGTTATAAACCATATTATCTGTTGCTTTGGATCACCACGAGCAATCGTGAGCGATCAAGGCACTCACTTTTGTAACAGGAGACTAACAGGATTACTGAAGAAGCATGGATAGTTCACAAAGTAGCAACAGCTTATCATCTCCAGACCAATGGACAAGCAGAAGTGTCTAACAGAGAGATCAAACGTATTCTGGAGAAGATAGTAAAGCCTCATAGGAAAGACTGGAGTGGCAGGCTACAAGATGCACTCTAGGCATACAGAACAGCGTACAAGACACCCATTGAGATGAGTCCCTTCCGCTTAGTGTACGAAAAGGCTTGCCACCTTCCAGTAGAGGTGGAACACAAGGCTTTCTAGGCTGTAAGGGAATGCAATATGAATTTTGAAGAATCTGGTGCTGAAAGAAAGCTGCAACTAGCAGAATTAGAAAACCTTTGCCTAGAAGCATATGACAACTCCAGGAGATACAAAGAGAAAATGAAGGCCGTCAATGACAAGCACATAAAAAGGAGAGAATTCAGACTAGGAGAGTTAGTTCTTCTTTATAACTCCAGACTGAGGCTCATGCCAGGTAAATTGAGATCAAGATGGGAAGGTCCCTATAGAGTAGAGAAAGCAGAGCCATACGGAGTCTTTCACTTGCGTCATCCTTCTAGCTCCAAATTCATAAAGGTCAATGGACATCGCCTAAAGCTTTATCATGGTGAGAAAATGAAGGATCACAAAGAACTAGAGGTTTTCCTTTTGGAAGACCCACCAACAGAAGTAGAATGAGCCTGAAGACCGTCCAACTTAAGGACGTAAAAGCAAAGTGCTAGGTGGGAGACAACCCACCATGGTATGATCTTTCGTTTCAGTCTTAGTTTTGTTTTATTTTATTCTACTTTGTTTTTGTTAATGACTCTTCTCATAATCTCTGCATATAGTCTGCATTTGCATTTGCATACTGCATATAAAAAAAAGGGGGGGGGGTCACGCGATGCGCAAGCATTGCTGATGCGTCCGCGTCAATAGTGCTCTCAAAACAAAAAGAAAAGAAGTAGAAAGTTACGCGGGAGCGTAGCTGGAGACATACCTTAGGAACAAACATACCCACGTGAACGCGTCCCTGACGCGTTCGCGTCATTTGAAAAATAGCCTCCCATGCGAGTGCGTCACCCACGCGCACGCGTGACCCTGCAAAATCGATGTAAAGTGGTATACGGCAGCAAGTTATGATGAAGTGGGGCTGGAATGATGCTGGAAGTATAAGCCCTATCATGCGAACGCGTGCCCCACGCGTTCGCATCATTTTTCAAAAAGAGGCCATTCACGTGTGCGCGTCACCCACGCGCACGCATCACCCTAGATTTTGGCAATAAGCAAACGAAACAGAAAGTTGTGCGTACGCAAGGCTGCTCTCGCGCCAATGGCACCATTCAATTCACGCGAACGCGTGACCCACGCGTCCGCGTCACCTAAAATTATCACAAACCACGCGTCCGCGTCACATGCCACGCGCAATTTTACCAGATCAGCGCCAGATATCTTATCTTTTCTTCCCCAATCCTAATTTTTTCTTTTCCCTTCTTATTTCTTCCTTCTTCCTTCTTCCTTCTTTATCCTTTCTCACTTTTTATTTTCTCCTCCCTTATTTTTCACATCCATCATCAAGGTTCTTTTCTTTCTTTCTTCCCCTTTTACTTTTCCATGACTATTTTTATTTATATTTTCTTCTCCTTTTTTTTCCTTTTTACTTTCACTATATATGTTTCCTTTTATTTTCTTTCCCTTCTTATTCTTTTAATTGGTGTTAGAAACCTAATTGGGTGATTGTTTTCTTCTATATTTTGCTTGCGAGTATATTAAGAAATTGTTTGACAATTAATTTTACTTCTTAAGGGTTGCTTGTATGTTTAATTTAATACTTTCAATAACATATTTACCATGCATGCTATGTGTTTTCGAAAAAGTTCGTATGGCATTGTGCATTATTTTTTTAATTTATTCTATTCTACTACTCTAAATACCTGTTTTTCACAAAACCCCTTTTTATATTTTATTAATTAAATATAATTATCAATACAAACAGATTGTTAGTTTGAAAGGGTTGATAATCAAATTGGGCATTTAATGCTTGATCTATACTACTCATGCCTTTGCCGGCATGCCAATAAACATCTTACATCTACTTGCCATCACATGCACTTGCTATATTTCCATTGATGAACTTTCACATGTAGTCATGACCATGTGTTAATGACATCCTTCTTTACCATGCATTAATTATCACTTGTACCATCCTCTTCCTTGCTCAAACCCTTAGCTTTACATGTTACTTTCTTTTCCTCTTTTCAGGATGGCCACCAAGAAGGGTAAAGAGAAAGCTACTCCCAAACCATCAGCAAGGAAAGGAACTAAAGGAGCACTAGTGGCAGAGCCATCTTCAATAGTAGTAAAGCCCTCAAAAAAGCGAATCAAGAGGATCATCAAGGTCGATGAAAAAGAGAAAGCTTTTCCAACAAAGGACACTGCACGGTTCACTAACTGCTACTGTGAGCAGATGTTCCCCATCCTGGCTGAGAGGAACTATAACAATGAGCACCTTCTCATCCTCCCGACCCACATTCTTGAATTTGTTGAGCCCCGCATTGAGCGAAGACATTGGGGATTCCTACGGAGATAGCCACGTCAGGTTAACCTTTCATGGGTAGTTGAATTCTACTCCAATTTTCACATACCAACCCTGCAGTCTGTCTATGTCCGTCAGAAGCAAGTCCCCATAACTGAAGAGGCCATTCAGCAAGCTTTAGATCTTCCCCCTGCTCCAGAAGGATTGGACGCATTCCAAGAAGCCTCATTCAAGCGCCAGACATACCAATTTGATTGGGACGCCGTTCTCAGAGTTATAGCACAACCTGGCAGCAGATGGATCTATGGATACCATCGATCTCGACCTAAGAGCATATTGGCTTCTACACTCACCTTGGAGGCTCGAGTATGGGCACAGATTATGTCCCATTACGTCTTTTCGAGCACTCACGAGTCCTTCTTTGCTGCAGACATGGCTGTTTTACTCTGGTGTATCCTTACAGACCAGCACCTCAATTTACCAACACACATTCGGCATGCTATAGGACACATACAGATTGCGGGCAACCTACCTTTTCCTGCCTTAATTTTAGATCTAGTCTCAGCAGCTGGAGTCTCCTACAGAGCTGGGGACACCAAGGTCATGATTCCACGAGATGATCAGCACGTCCCTAACGGGAAGTACATCAGACCTCCAGCAGCCACTACTAGCCGGCCTACACACCTGGCCGAAGATATTCCTTCTCCTTCCACATCACAAGCACCTTCAACAAACCAACTGCTCCATCAAATACTTGAGAGGTTGGACCGGCTTGACCGAAAAGGAAAGCAAAGAGAGCGCTGTAACAAGCGCCTATTTACATACCTCAAGGAGCTGCTTGTTGGTAACCACCCACCTGAAGAAGACCCAGACACCCCGGACTCCACTTCATTTACTAGCACAGGGAGCCATGACGGCCCCAATTGTGGAAATGCTACTACCAACCCCCCGTTGTTCCTGACTGATGGCACCGAGGACGGTGCCAAGCTTTAAGTGTGGTGAGGTCGGTCAGTACCTGACTTCCGGAGGTAATTTCTCTTTCTTAACACCAATAGAATAGGATATTTATTTATTTTTCTTTTGTTAGGATAGGATAAAATGCATAGTAATAGGTTATTTGCATGCATGTTCTAATTGGTTGAAAAATAATAAGTTTCTTTTTAAGACCCTATTTTTGAAAATTTTCACTAATTTAAATCAAAACTTTTGTGTTAAACTTGTTTGGAAGTTGTATTTGGAACATAGTTAAAAGCTAGAACACACAACCTGTGAGACTTGAGCTTAATTTCATGGTTACATTATTTAACTATAATATTTTATTCTTGTGTGTTTGCTTCTCTATGATTGTAATCTATATTTTGTTCCATCCTATATGTCCAATGTTTAATGTGTTATATGCATGCATATGATTGAGGCCATTAATTGATTATTAACTCACTTATCCCAAATAGCCTACCCTTCCATTTACCTTTGTTAGCCACTTTGAGTCTTTTAATCCCATTTGTTCTATATTTTACCACATCACTAGCCTTAAGCAGAAAAACAATTCAATACCCCAAATTGAATCTTTGGTTAGCTTAAGATAGAGATTATGTATCAATCAAGTATGGGAAAGCTGTGAAAACATGGGTTAACAAGGGAATGTGTTATGCTTTTACATTGATAAATTAATTGGGAATTTGGGTACCTACTCATGTGAAACTAGAAAAATTAAAAATCCATGTGTATTGATAAGCTATGTTTACTTTTACTTTAAAAAAAATCCAAAAATATTCAAGTAATTAAGTATTAAATAAATGAATAAGGGGGACAAAATTATTCCAATGTTAAGTTTAATGAAAAATCAATGCATATTTGATACAAGTTAAGAGAAAAGTTGATGCATGAGTATGTAATACAAAAGTGGGAAAATTTTGGGTAGCTAGGCATAATTTAAGAAGAATATAGAGTGTATGTATGTTAGGTGATAGCTTAGGTTGATCAAGGATTCAATTTATAGCTCACTTAGCCATATATATATCCTCACCTTTACCTTGGCCCCATTACAACCTTGAAAATACCTCATGATGTTTGCATTGGTACATTAAATACTTGTTGATTAGTTAGGTGAAGAACAAGGTTTAGAAAGCATGATTAGAGAAAAGTAGAGTGATTACCTATACACTAGAGTGACTAGAGTGCATATACACCATCAGTAAGGGTTCAATGCTTAATTTTATGTTCCCTGCTTTCATGAGCTATCTTCTTACAAGCTTACCTATTTTTTACTGTATAATTTGAATTAGTGGAATTTGATTTTTATCTTGAAGAACTTATTTATTCTTAACCAAGTAGGCAAAATCATTTTAGCATATAGTTGCATTCATATACATAGGTTGCATTACATTGCATGAGTCTTACTTTTTCTTACTCATTTATTTTATCTCCTTAAGCTAAGCATGACGACATACTAATGTTTAAGTGTGGGGAGGTTAATAAACCACTATTTTATGGTTTATTGATGAGCGGATAATTTATACCCTTTTTGGCAGTATTTTTACATAATTTTTAGTATGTTTTAGTTATTTTTTATTATATTTTTATTAGTTTTTATTAAAAAATCACATTTTTGGACTTTACTATGAGTTTGTGCATTTTTCTGTGATTTCAGGTATTTTCTGGCTGAAATTGAGGGACCTGAGCAAAAATCTGATTCAGAGGCTGAAAAAGGACTACAGATACTGTTGGATTCTGACCTCCCTGCACTTGAACTAGATTTTTTGGAGCTACAGAAGCGCAATTGGCGCGCTCTAAATTGCGTTAGAAAGTAGACATCTTGGGCTTTCCAGCAATATATAATAGTTCATACTTTGCCCAAGATTTGATGGCCCAAACTGGCGTTCAAAGTCAGCCTAAAAATTCTGGCGTAAAACGCCCAAACTGGCACCAGAATTGGAGTTAAACGCCCAAACTGGCACCAAAGCTGGCGTTTAACTTCAGAAACAGCCTAAGCACGAAAAATCTTCAATGCTCAGCCCAAGCACACACCAAGTGGGCCCCAGAAGTGGATTTCTGCACTATCTGCACTTAGCTACTCATTTTCTGTAAACCTAAGTTACTAGTTTAATATAAAAACTACTTTTAGAGATTCATTTAGTACCTTATGACATTTTTACACTTCATATTGTATTTCTGATGGTATGAGTCTCTAAATCCTATGGTTGGGGGTGAGGAGCTCTACTGTGTTTCAATGGATTAATGCAATTACTACTGTTTTCCATTCAATCACGTTTGATTCTATTCTAAGATACTCATTCGTACTTCAATCCGGAGAAGATGATGATTCGTGACACTCATCATTACTCTCAAATCTATGAACGCGTGCCTGACAACCACTCCCATTCTATCTGAGCTCAACGTAGTCATTGGACGACAGCTTGAGTGTGTATCTCTTGGGTCTCTGATCCACGGACCGAATCCGTGAGATCAGAACCTTCGTGGTAGAGGCTAGAACCAATTGACAGCATTCTTGAGATCCGGAAAGTCTAAACCTTGTCTGTGGTATTTCGAGTAGGATCTGGAAGGGGATGACTGTGACGAGCTTCAAACTCGCGAATGTTGCGCAGTGACAGTGTGCAAAAGGATAATGGTCCTATTTCGACGCTAGTGAGAACCGACAGATGATTAGCCGTGTGGTGACAGCGCCTGGTATTTTTCACCCGAGAGGATCATACAGCCTACCATAGAAGGAAGACATGCGTGTTGGAGAAGAAGACAGTAAGAAAGCAAAGATTCAGATGACAGAGCATCTCCGGAACCTCAGCCTGTTTCTCATTACTGAATCACAAGTACCATTTATTTTATGTTACTTAATTTTCATAAATACAATCACTCTTATCATTAATCTCCTAACTAAGATTTACAAAATAACCATAGCTTGCTTCAAGCCGACAATCTCCGTGGGATCGACCCTTACTCACGTAAGGTATTACTTGGACGACCCAGTGCACTTGCTGGTTAGTTGTGCGGAGTTGTGAAAAGTGTGATTTACAATTTCGTGCACCAAGCTTTTGGTGCCGTTGCCGGGGATTGTTCGAGTTTGGACAACTGACGGTTTATTTTGTTGCTTAGATTAGGAAAAATTTATCTTTTTGGTTTAGAGTCACTAAAATTGAGTCTTCTATTATTGTTTTTAGTTAAAATTTTAAAATCCTTATTTTATTTTTCTAAATTATTTTCGAAAATTTTTAAAACCAATAACTTCATAATTTAGTCTTCTGTTTGAGTTTAGTTTAATATTTTAAGTTTGGTGTCAATTGCATGATTTTATTTCTCTTTCAATTTTTCGAATTATTAGTGTTCAAAGTATAAAAATTTTTAAGTTTGGTGTCCTTTGTGTTTTTGTTTTCTTAAAAATTTTTCAAAAGTTGCTTTTGGTGTTCTTCTTGATATTCAAAGTTTTCCTGTATGTTTTCTTTGTGTTGATCTAAAAATTCTAAGTTTGGTGTCATTTTAGTGTTTTTCTCTTTCCTCATTAAATTCAAAAATATCTTTTCTCTTTATTTAATTGAATTTTCGAAAATTTCATTTAAAAATTCATATTTTTATTTTATCTTATCTTAGTTTTAAAATTTCAAGATTCAAAACTTTTTTCGAAAATCATATCCAAAGTTTTTCAAATCTTTTTAAATTAAGTAGTCATCTTAGTATTCGAATTTTTTTATTTTATTTTTTTAGTTTTCGAAAATTATCTCTTATTTTCCAATTAGCTTATTTCAATTCCTTTATAATTCGGTTATTATTAATTAATTAAAATAAAAATAAAAATATATTTTACTTCAATTCACATCATCTCCCTTTCTCCATCATGGATCTAAGTGGAAATGAACAGTCCAGAAGGACTCTGGGGTCATATGCTAACCCCATTACTGCTGCATATGGGAGTAGTATCTGTATACCTCCCATCAAAGCAAGTAGTTTTGAGCTAAATCCTCATCTTATTATCATGGTGTAGCAAAATTGCCAGTATTCCGGTCTTCCACAGGAAGAACCTACTAAGTTTCTGGCACAGTTCTTACAAATTGCTGACACAGTACGTGATAAAGAAGTGGATCAGGATGTCTACAGATAATTACTATTTCCATTTGCTGTAAAAGATCAAGCTAAAAGGTGGTTAAATAACCAACCCACAGCAAGTATAAGAACATGGAAACAGTTATCAGACAAATTCCTGAATCAATATTTCCCTCCAAAAAGGATGACACAGCTAAGGCTGGACATCCAAGGCTTTAAACAAGAGGATAATGAATCACTTTACAATGTCTGGGAGAGGTACAGAGGGATGCTAAGGAAATGCCCCTCTGAAATATTTTTAGAGTGGGTGCAGTTAGACATCTTTTACTATGGACTTATAGAAAAAGCTCAAATATCTCTAGATCACTCAGCTGGTGGATCTATACACATGAGAAAGACAATTGAAGAGGCTCAAGAGCTCATTGATACAATTGCTAGGAATCAGCATCTGTACTTAAGCAGTGAGTTCTCCCTGAAAGAAGAGGCTAAAGCAGTATCCACTGAACTTAGTCCTCAAGAACAAGTTGTTGAACTCAATCAGCAATTGCTTATTATAACAAAATAGTTCGCAGAATTCAAAGAGATGCTCCAAGACACTAAAAATGCTAATCAAAATATGGAAGCATAATTGGATCAGACAAGATAGCAGCTATCTAAACAGATAATAGGAGAATGCCAAGCTGTCCAATTAAGGAGTGGGAAAACACTGAATGTATCAATCCAAGGTAGCAGGAAGCCAAGAAAGGAACAGCTGACAAAGGATGACCAAACCACTACCCAAAATCCCTCTGAGGACAATAAAAGCCCAAAGAGGAATGATTCTGGCGTTTAAACGCCAGAAAATGGTGGAAAAGTGGCGTTAAACGCCCAAGGGATGGCCAGTTCTGGCGTCCAAACGCCAGAAAAGGGTGGCAATCTGGCGTTAAACGCCTATGCAGCCCCCAATTCTGGCGTTCAAATGCCACTAAGGGATCAGACACCTACAAGTGCTGATAACAACCCCCTTAAGCAGGCTTCTCCAACCACCTCTGTAGGAAATAAACCTGTAGCAACCAAGGTTGAGGAATAGAAAGCCAAGATGCCTTATCCTCAGAAACTCCACCAAGCAGAACAGGATAAACAATTTGCCCGCTTTGCAGACTATCTTAGGACTCTTGAAATAAAGATTCCGTTTGCAGAAGCACTTGAGCAAATATCCTCTTATGCTAAGTTCATGAAAGAGATCTTAAGCCATAAGAAGGATTGAAGAGAAACTGAAAAAGTTTTTCTCACTAAAGAATGCAGTGCAGTTATTCTGAAAAGCTTACCAGAGAAGCTTAAGGATCCTGGAAGCTTTATGATACCATGCACATTAGAGGATGCTTGTACCAAGACAGCTCTGTGTGACCTTGGGGCAAGTATCAACCTAATACCTGCATCCACTATCAAAAAGCTTGGTTTGACTGATGAAGTTAAACTAACCCAGATATGCCTCCAACTTGCTGATGGCTCCATTAAAATCCCATCAGGCATAATTGAGGACATGCTTGTTAAGGTTGGGCCATTTGCCTTTCCTACTGACTTTGTAGTGCTAGAAATGGAGGATCACAAGAGTGCAACTCTCATTCTAGGAAGACCTTTCCTAGCAACTGGACGAACCCTCATTGATGTCCAAAGGGGAGAAATAACCCTGAGAGTCAATGAGGATGAGTTTAAGTTGAATGCTGTCAAAGCTATGCAGCATCCAGACACACCAAAAGACTGCCTGAGCGCAAATGTTATTGACTCCTTGGTGGAAGAAGTCAATATGACTGAGAGTCTCAAATCAGAGCTAGAGGACATTTTTAAGGATGTTCAGCCTGATCTGGAGGAACCAGAGAGAATGGAAGAACCTCTGAAAACTCCTCAGGAAGAGGATAAGCCTCCAAAACCCGAGCTCAAACCACTACCACCATCCCTGAAATATGCATTTCTGGGAGGAGGTGAGACTTTTCTGGTGATCATAAGCTCTGCTTTAAATCCACAGGAAGAGAAAGCGCTAATTCAGGTGCTAAGGACACACAAGACAGCTCTTGGGTGGTCCATAAGTGATCTTAAGGGCATTAGCCCAGCCAGATGCATGCACAAGGTCCTATTGAAGGATGATGCCAAGCCAGTGGTTCAACCACAGAGGCGGCTGAATCCAGCCATGAAGGAGGTGGTGCAGAAAGAGGTTACTAAGTTACTAGAGGTTGGGATTATTTATCCTATTTCTGATAGCCCCTGGGTGAGCCCTGTCCAAGTTGTCCCCAAGAAGGGAGGCATGACAGTGGTTCATAATGAAAAGAATGAACTGGTTCCTACAAGAACAGTTACAGGGTGGCATATGTCTATTGACTACAGAAGACTCAATACAGCCACCAGAAAGGATCATTTTCCTTTACCATTCATAGACCAGATGCTAGAGAGACTAGCAGGTCATGAATACTACTGCTTTTTGGATGGCTATTCAGGTTACAACCAAATTGCAGTAGATCATCAAGACCAAGAGAAAACAGCATTCACATGTCCATCTGGAGTATTTGCCTACAGAAGGATGCCATTTGGTCTGTGCAATGCACCTACAATCTTTCAGAGGTGCATGCTCTCTATATTCTCTGATATGGTAGAGAGGTTTCTGGAAGTCTTCATGGATGACTTCTCAGTATTTGGAGACTCATTCAGCTCCTGCCTTGACCATCTAGCACTTGTTCTAAAAAGGTTCCAAGAGACTAACCTGGTTTTAAATTGGAAAAAAAGCCACTTTATGGTGACTGAAGGAATTGTCCTTGGGCACAAAATTTTGAACAAGGGAATAGAGGTGGATCAAGCTAAGGTAGAGGTAATTGAAAAATTACCACCACCTGCCAATATTAAGGGAATCAGAAGCTTTCTGGGGCATGCAAGATTCTATAGGAGATTTATAAAGGATTTTTCAAAAATTGCAAAACTTCTGAGCAATTTGCTAGCTGCTGACATGCCATTTGTCTTTGACACGGAGTGTCTATAGGCATTTGAAACTCTGAAAGCTAAGCTGGTCACAGCACCAGTTATTTCTGCACCAGACTGGACATTATCATTCGAACTAATGTGTGATGCCAGTGACCATGCCATTGGTGCAGTATTGGGACAGAGGAATAACAAGCTTCTGCATATTATTTATTATGCTAGCTGTGTTTTAAATGATGCACAGAAGAATTACACAACCACAGAAAAGAAGTTACTTGCAGTGGTCTATGCCATTGACAAGTTCAGATCTTATTTAGTAGGATCAAAAGTGATTGTGTACATTGACCATGCTGCTTTAAAATATCTCCTCACAAAGCAGGATTCAAAACCCAGACTCATAAGATGGGTGTTGCTTCTGCAAGAGTTTGATATAGAAATAAGAGATAGAAAAGGGACAGAGAACCAAGTAGCAGATCACCTGTCCCGAATAGAACCAGTAGCAGGAACGTCCCTCCCTCCTACTGAGATCTCTGAAACCTTCCCGGATGAGCAACTCTTTGCCATTCAGGAAGTACCATGGTTTGCAGACATTGCAAACTATAAAGCTGTGAGATTCATACCCAAAGAGTACAGCAAGGTGCAAACGAAAAAATTGATTTCTGATGCAAAATACTATTTGTGGGATAAACCATATCTCTTTAAAAGGTGTGCAGACGGAATGATCCGTAGATGTGTGCCTAGAGAAGAGGCACAGAAAATCCTATGGCATTGCCATGGATCACAATATGGAGGACATTTCGGAGGTGAGCGAACAGCCACCAAGGTTCTCCAGTGTGGCTTCTACTGGCCTACTCTCTATAGAGACTCCTGAGAGTTTGTACGTAACTGTGACAGTTGCCAGAGAGCTAGTAATCTGCCTCACGGTTATGCCATGCCTCAGCAAGAGATCTTAGAGATTGAGTTGTTTGATGTATGGGGTATTGACTTCATGGGGC
Source organism: Arachis ipaensis (assembly GCF_000816755.2). Classification (NCBI taxonomy): domain Eukaryota; kingdom Viridiplantae; phylum Streptophyta; class Magnoliopsida; order Fabales; family Fabaceae; genus Arachis; species Arachis ipaensis. The sequence continues at coordinate 24,442,941 of NC_029793.2, forward strand.
CTTTCCCACCATCATACTCAAACACTTATATTCTGGTGGCAGTAGACTATGTATCTAAATAGGTAGAGGCAATTGCAACACCCACTAATGATACTAAGACAGTAATGAAGTTCCTCCAGAAACATTCTTCAGCAGGTTCGGTGTCCCTAGGATACTGATCAGCGATGGAGGCACTCACTTCTGCAATAAACAGCTTGACTCTGCTCTGGTCCGATATGGAATTAACCATAAAGTGGCAACTCCATATCATCCACAGACAAATGGGCAGGCCGAAGTCTCAAATAGAGAACTAAAACGAATCCTGGAGTGGACTGTAAATGCCCATAGAAAGGATTGGGCAAGAGGTCTGGATGATGCTCTGTGGGCATACAGAACAACATTCAAGACTCCTATAGGGACCACTCCATACCAGCTTGTGTATGGAAAAGCCTACCATCTGCCAGTGGAACTGGAACACAAGGCCTACTGGGCGACCAGGTTCCTAAACCTTGATACTAAGGTAGCTGGAGAGAGGAGATTTCTCCAGTTGAATGAGCTGGAAGAATTCAGACTCAATGCTTTCGAAAATGCCAAAATTTATAAGGAGAAAGCAAAAATATAGCATGACAAAAGGCTGTCATCTAGAGTCTTTGAGACAGGACAGAAGGTCCTGCTGTTTAACTCTAGGCTCAAATTGTTCCCCGGAAAATTGAAATCCCGGTGGAGGGGCCCATATGTGATTACAAGTGTGTCACCATATGGCTATGTAGAACTTCAAGATATTGATTCTGACAAAAAGTTCATTGTTAATGGACAAAGAATCAAACATTATCTTGAAGGCAATGTTGAGCAAGAATGCTCAAAGCTGAGACTAAGTTAAAAGCTCAGTAAAGTCCAGCTAAAGACAGTAAAGAAGCGCTTGTTGGGAGGCAACCCAGCCATTATCAATAATTAGATGTTTGTAACAGTTAGATAAGTCTTTTTAATTTTGTTTTCCTTGTTAATCAATAAATTTTCAGTAAATAAGTTAGGAAAATGGAGGTTCAAGACATAAAACAGAGAAATCACAGAGGAAAAGGAGCTCACTGGCATCAAAACGCCAGTAAAGGTATCATTCTGGGCATTAAACGCCAGAATAGGCAGCATTCTGGGCGTTTAACGCCAGAATTGGCAACATTTTGGGCGTTCAGAAAAATGCCCAGTGAAGAAAGATTTCAGGCGTTTAACGCCAGCCAGGGTACATGGCTGGGCGTTAAATGCCTAAAATGGCCACCAGATGGGCGTTAAACGCCAGAATGGAGAACAGCTAAAGGAGAGGTAATTTCGTTTTCAATTCAAATTTTTTCAAATTTTCATGTTTTAATTCAAAATTTTCTGCATCAAATTAGCACAAACATTCATTTTTCAAGTTCCATTCTCAAAAATTAATAATCTCATAAAATCTTTTTAATTCTTCTCCAAATCTTTTCAATTCTTTTTCAAAAATCCATTCATCTTTCCAAATCCTTTTCAAATTTTTTTCTCTAATTCATATTATCTTTTATTTTCTATAAGCATAAACAAAAATTCAGATTTAACTTCCTCATATCTTTTTCCTATCTTTTAAATTTTTTTGAAAAGAATCTCATCTTTTTCATATCATGTTTATCTTTTATCAATCATATCTTTCAATCATATCTTTTCTTTTTTTTTTTTAATTTTCGACCCCATTCCCTCCCTCCCCTTTATTTATAAATTCGGCAACCCCCTTTTGGTTCATCATTGGACTCCTTCTCTCCATCTATTCATCTTCTTTCTTTCTATTTTGCTTGAGGGCAAGCAAAGCACTAAGTTTGGTGTGATTTCCGTGATCCCTAAGCCAAAACAAACAAAGCTCATGGCTCCCAAAGGAAAACAAACCACTTCAAGAGGCAAGAAAGAAGGCAACTCAAAGCCACTTTGGATGCATGAGAAATTTTGCACCAAAGAACATGCAGACCACTACCTCAAAATACTATGCAGAAGATCAGTGATCCCGGAAGTTAGATTCAATATGAAAGAAGATGAATACCCAGAGATCCAAGAGTAGATTCAAAACAGGGGCTGGGAAGTCCTGGCTAATCCTGAGATACCTGTTGGAAGAAACATGGTCCAAGAATTCTATGCAAATTTGTGGATGACAGAGAAGCAAAGATTAGAGGGAACTGCTTTCCACACCTTCCGGACTATGGTCAGAGGGAAGATTATTTACTTCCACCTTGACAAAGTAAGAGAAGTTCTTAAACTTCCTCAACTGCAAGATGATCCAGAGTCTTTTAATAGGAGAATGGCCAAGGACAAAAAGCTGGATCAAGTTGTAGAGGACATATGTCTCCCTGGAACCAAATGGATCACCAATTCAAAAGGTGTCCCAAACCAATTAAAGAGAGGAGATCTTAAACCAGTTGCCAGAGGTTGGCTGGATTTTATTGGGCGCTCTATACTCCCAACCAGCAACCGATCTGAAGTCACTGTCAAGAGGGCAGTGATGATTCATTGTATTATGCTAGGGAAGGAGGTAGAGATTCATCAGTTGATCCCCATTGAAATTTACACAATTGCAAACAAGGAATCCACTGAGGCCAAATTAGCCTACCCAAGCTTGATTAGTCTACTATGCAAAGATGCGGGGGTACAGATGAGTGTGGATGAATTTATCCCAATTGAACGCCCAATCACCAAAAAAGTGATGGATGGACCTCAAATTCAAGATAACCCCATCAATAGGGGGACGCATGAACTCCTTCCAGAAATTTCTCAATTTGACTATTGGGCTCGCTTAGAAGCATCTGTCACCAAGCTACAAGAAGCTGTGAATCAACTCAAAGAGGAGCAGCAGAATCAAAACAGCATGCTTTGTAAAATTCTTATAGAACAAGAGAAACAAGGGCGTGAGATACAGGAGCTAAAGTGCCAGAAGTTGTCCCTTGAAGAGCCAGGCGTCCCACAAATTGAAGAAGCACTTACCTCTCCTAATGCAGGTTGTTGAGTCCTAACTCTGTGATAACTTTTGTTATTAGAGATCTATTTTAAGAGTTACATGAGCATTAGTATTAGAGTCATTTATTTTTATGTCTTTAATTTCCTTTCTTTTATTATTATTTGTCTACTTTTATGTTTATTTTATGTCTTATTTTTATTTCATGATCAATAAAATTAAGAGTCCATGTCTTAAGGTTATGAATAAATTCCATGAATCACTCACCTTTCTTAAATAAAAAATGTTTTTAATTACAAAAGAATAAGAAGTGCATGATTTCGAATTTTATCTTAAAGCTAGCTTAATTATTTTGATGTGGTAGCAATACTTTTTGTTTTCTGAATGAATGCTTGAACAGTACATATTTTTTATATTGTTGTTTATGAATGTTAAAATTGTTGGCTCTTGAAAGAATAATAAAAAAGGAGAAATGTTATTGATAATCTGAAAAATCATAAAATTGATTCTTGAAGCAAGAAAAAGCAGTGAAAAACAAAGCTTGCAAAAAAATGGCAAAAAATTCAAAAAAAAAAGAAAGAAAAAGAAAAAGCAAGCAGAAAAAGACAATAACCCTTTAAACCAAAAGGCAAGGGTAAATAGGATCCAAGGTTTTGAGCATTAATGGATAGGAGGGCCTAAAGGAATAAAATCCTAGCCTAAGCGGCTAAATCAAGCTGTCCCTAACCATGTGCTTGTGGCGTGAAGGTGTCAAGTGAAAAGCTTGAGACTGAGCGGTTAAAGTCGTGGTCCAAAGCAAAAAGAGTGTGCTTAAGAGCTCTAGACACCTCTAACTGGGGATTCTAGCAAAGCTGAGTCACAATCTGAAAAGGTTCACCCAGTTATGTGTCTGTGGCATTTATGTATCCGGTGGTAATACTGGAAAACAAAATGCTTAGGGTCACGACCAAGACTCATAAAGTAGTTGTGTTCAAGGATCAACATACTGAACTAGGAGAATCAATAACACTATATGAATTCTGAGTTCCTATAGATGCCAATCATTCTGAACTTTAAAGGATAAAGTGAGATGCCAAAACTGTTCAGAAGCAGAAAGTTACAAGCCCCGCTCATCTAATTGAAGCTAATCTTCATTGATAACTTTGAAATTCATTGTATATTCTCTTCTTTTTATCCTATTTTGTTTTTAGTTGCTTGAGGACAAGCAACAATTTAAGTTTGGTGTTGTGATGAGCGGATAATTTATACCCTTTTTGGCAGTATTTTTACATAGTTTTTAGTATATTTTAGTTACTTTTTATTATATTTTTATTAGTTTTTATTCAAAAATCACATTTCTGGACTTTACTATGAGTTTGTGTATTTTTCTATGATTTCAGGTATTTTTTGGCTGAAATTGAGGGACCTGAGCAAAATTCTGATTCAGAGGCTGAAAAAGGACTGCAGATGCTGTTGGATTATGACCTCCATGAACTCGAACTGGATTTTTTGGAGCTACAGAAGCCCAATTGGTGTGCTCTCAATTGCGTTAGAAAGTAGACATCCTGGGCTTTCCAGCAATATATAATAGTCCATACTTTGCACGAGATTTGATGGCCCAAATTGGCGTTCAAATTCAGCCAAAAAATTCTAGCGTAAAACTGGCACCAAAGCTGGCGTTTAACTCCAGAAACAGCCTAAGCACGAAAAAGCTTCAATGCTCAGCCCAAGCACACACCAAGTGGGCCTCAGAAGTAGATTTCTGTACTATATGCACTTAGCTACTCATTTTCTGTAAACTAAGTTACTAGTTTAGTATAAAAACTACTTTTAGATATTCATTCAGTACCTTATGACATTTTTACACTTCATATTATATTTCTAACGGCATGAGTCTCTAAACCCCATGGTTGGGGGTGAGGAGCTCTGCTGTGTTTCAATGGATTAATACAATTACTACTATTTTCCATTCAATCACGTTTGATTCTATTCTAAGATACTCATTCGTACTTCAATCCGGAGAAGATGATGATCCGTGACACTCACCATTACTTTCAAATCTATTAACGCGTGCCTGACAACCACTCCCATTCTATCTGAGCTCAACGTAGTCATTGGGCGACAGCTTTAGTGTGTATCTCTTGGGTCTCTGATCCACAGACCGAATCCATGATATCAGAACCTTCGTGGTAGAGGCTAGAACCAATTGACAGCATTCTTGAGATCCAGAAAGTCTAAACCTTGTCTGTGGTATTCCGAGTAGGATCTGGAAGGGGATGACTGTGACGAGCTTCAAACTCGTGAATGTTGGGCGCAGTGACAGTGTGCAAAAGGATAATGGTTCTATTCTGACGCTAGTGAGAACCGACAGATGATTAGCCGTGCGGTGATAGCGCCTGGTATTTTTCATCCGAGAGGATCATACAACCTACCATAGAAGGAAGCCATGCGTGTTGGAGAAGAAGACAGTAGGAAAGCAGAGATTCAGATGACAGAGCATCTCCGGAACCTCAGCCTGTTTCTCATTACTGAATCACAAGTACCATTTATTTTATGTTACTTAATTTTCATAAATACAATCACTCTTATCATTAATCTCCTAACTAAGATTTACAAAATAACCATAGCTTGCTTCAAGCCGACAATCTCCATGGGGTCGACCCTTACTCACGTAAGGTATTACTTGGACGACCCAGTGCACTTGCTGGTTAGTTGTGCGGAGTTGTGAAAAGTGTGATTTACAATTTCGTGCACCATTTATCTTGTGTTTAATTGAGTGGTTTTATCAAGTCTTTACCCACTTATACATATGATTTGCATGATTTTATAATTTCTTCCTAGTTTTATTCTATGGTTGAAAACTTGCTTCCTAGAGATCTTTAATTTGTGTATTTTAATTCTCCTTTATACCATTCGATGCCGTGATCCGTGTGTTAAGTGTTTCAGGCTTTATAGGGCAGGAATGACTTAGAAAATGGGGAGGAAGTTTGCAAAAATGGAAGGAACACAAGAAACTAAGGAGATGACCAGCAAGCATCGACGCGCACGCATGGCTCACGCGTGCGCGCGACATGGAGAAAATTGTAGCGACGCGTGCGCGTGCCTGACGCGTACGCGTGGATTGGAGTCTGCACAAGAGACGCGCACGCGTGGACGACACGTACGCATGACAAGGAAATTAGCCAAATGACGCGCACGCGTGAATGATGCGTACGCATGACCTGCGCGATCTGCAGAATTAACAGAAAACGCTGGGGGCAATTTCGGGCCGCGTTTTAACCCAGTTTTTGGCCCAGAAACACATAATAAAGCCAGGGAACATGCAGAGACTCAACACATATTCACACATTCTCATTAGGATAGTTTTTAGGTTTTAGATTTGAATCTAGAGAGAAATTACTCTTCCTCTAGGTTTTCTTTACATTCATAGTTTATTAGTTTATTGCTTTTGCTTTTGGATATTGAAGAGTCATCACCTCTGTTGAAGATACCATTCTAGTTTGTTTCTTTACTTACTCTTTTATTTATTCCATATTCTTAATTCTTGTTTAAAGTGGTAATTGGATTATTTTCATGGATTGTTAATGCAAAGAATTACTTTCACTTTTAATTAATTTTTAAATCCCTATTTTATTCAATTTATCATGTCTTCTTCTTATATTTCTATAAGCGTTATATTCATGTCAATGGAGTAGATTCCCTACTTGATTAAAAGGAGACACTTGAGTTGGAAGGCTTAAGTGATGATTAAACTGGAAGTTGTTGGCTAGTTCTGTATTTACTAACGCTAGACCTTCCCAAGGGAGAGGACTAGGATTTGCGAATAAGAGTTAGCTCAATCACTTGACTTTCCTTTATTTAGTAAGGGTTAACTAAGTGAAAACAACAACCTTTTTGATACTACACTTAAGAGATCCCAACAAGGATAGAACTTCCAATTAATCATTCCCCCAGTCAAGGCTTTTTATTTAGAATATTATAAATCTCTTTTAGTTTTTAATGCTTTAATTTACAATTATTTAATTGACCATTTCCCAAACTCAAGCTCTCTTGGAAACTCCTAATTAATAAATTAGCATCCTTTCTTGCAACTCGTTGGGAGACGACCTGGGACTCATACTCCCAGTATTTTTATTCTAAATTTTGTGACAACCTTTCTAAATTGATGAGACGGATTTTAGCTGGTTAAGAGCTATACTCGCAACACTGTTCTTATATTACAATCTCTTAATTGGCCTAACTTCTGCCACGCATTAAGTAGTTTGCTTTCGGGGTTAGGAACGAGGTTTTTTCTTGGTCGGGTTTATGCATTGGTATTTGATTATATCCTGAATATGCGTCCATAAAAGAGAGGTATTTTTAGCCTGAGGATGCATCGACTAGTGCGTCGATGCTTGGGAGAGGGTAGGGATCTTTTGGACAGGCTTTATTGAGATCGGTGTAGTCTACACACATTCGCCACTTTCCATTTGGCTTTTTTACCAGTATGACATTGGCCAGCCACAGCGGGTACTTAACCTCCCTTATGAATCCTACTTCCAACAAGGCCTGCACCTGTTCCTCCACGACTTGCGATCTTTCTGGACCGAGTTTCCTGTGCCTTTGTTGTATTGGTCAAGACCCGGGGTACACGGCCAGTTTGTGGCACATTAAGCTGGGATCTATGCCATGCATATCAGCAGCCTTCCAGGCAAAGAGGTCGGAGTTTTTCTTTAAGAGCCTGACTAATGGTTCCTTTAGGTCCTCCTTTAGATTTGCTCCTATGCTTGTTGTCTTGTCAGGGGTATTGCCGACTTGTACCTCCTCGGTCTCGCCTTCTGGCTGAGGTCGAAGTTCTTCACGAACTTGGGCTCCTCCGAGTTCGATAGCTTTAGCCTCTTTTCCTCTGGGATCGCCTTTTAGGTTCAGGTTTTCATTGTAGCATCGTCGTGCGAACTTCTGGTCTCCCTTGACGGTAGTTATGCCCTCCGCGGTTAGAAATTTCATGCACAAGTGTGGAGTGGAGACTACTACAGCGAGCTGGTTTAGAGTTGTCTGACCTATGAGTACGTTATACGCCGAGCTTACATCGACCACAATGTAGTCTATGCTTAGCGTCCTGGACCAGGCTCCCTTCTCAAAGGTAGTGTGTAGCGGGATGTATCCGAGAGGTTGGATTGGAGTGTCTCCCAACCCAAATAAGCTGTTGGGGTATGCTCTTAATTCTTTTGCTTCGAGCCCGAGCTTGTCAAAAGCGAATTTAAATAGGATGTCTGCCGAGCTCCCCTGGTCGACCAGCGTTCGATGGAGGATGGCGTTGGCTAATATGATAGTGATTACCATAGGATCGTCATGCCCGGGGGTGATGCCGATAGCATCTTCCTTGGTGAAAGAGATTATGGGGAGTTGGATGATTTACTCCCTTCTTCAGCGTGGTATACTTCTTTAAGGTGCCTCTTGCGGGATGACTTTGAGATTCCTCTGCCTGTGAACCCGCCATTGATCATGTGGATGTGCCTCTCTAGGGTGTGAGGGGAGCGTTCAGCCCGTCCTCCCTCTTCGTCTCTTCTTCTCTTCCTGGGGTCGTCTGATCTGTTGGGTAGGAATCGGTCTAACCTTCCTTCCCGGGCTAACTTTTCTATTACATTCTTCAGGTCCTAGCATTCGTTGGTAGGGTGCCCATAGAGTTTGTGGTATTCACAATATTTAGTACGACTTTCTCTCCTTTTGTGTTTGATTGGACGGGGTGGTGGGATCTTCTTCGTGTGGCATATTTCCCTGTAGACATCTACGAAGGATACACGGAGGGGGGTGTAGTCATGGTATTTCCTGGGTTTCTCTGCGGGTTGATCCTCTTTTTTCTTTGGCTCCTTGTCTTTGCCTTAGGAGGGGTAGGAGAAGTTGGTTTTGGAGGCTTCTCCTAACCAAGAATTTTCTTCCATGTTAATGTACTTTTCGGCCCGCTCTTGTACTTCGTTCAAGGAAGTAGAGTGCTTCTTGGATATGGACTGGCTGAAAGGTCCTTCTCGTAGGTCGTTAATAAGTCCCATGATTGGTGCTTCAGTAGGGAGATTCTGTATGTCGAGGCACGCTTTATTGAATATTTCCATATAAGTTGGGAGGCTTTCTCGGTCCACTTGCTTGATTCAGAGTAGGCTTGGAGCGTGCTTGGCTTTGTCTTTTTTAATGGAGAATCTGGCTAGGAACTTTTTGGCGATATCGTCAAAGCTGGTAATCGACCATGGGGGTAGGCTGTCGAACCACTTTATAGCTATTTTGGTAAGAGTGGTTGGGAAGGCTTTGCAGCGAGTTGCGTCGGAGGTGTCGGTGAGGTACATCCGGCTCCTAAAGTTGCTAAGATGATGGCTTGGATTGGATGCCCCGTCAATCATACGGAGTGTCGGGGGCTTTGAAATCCTTCGAGACCTTTGCCTTCATAATTTCTTCTGTGAATGGGTCTTATTCTTTGAGAGGACTAGTCTCGCGGTTGGATCGGATAGTCCAGGTCTTGAGGTCAGCTTCGAGCTTTTGGAATTTTTCGTCTAGCTCTCTGCGCTGTCTTGTTTCTCTTCGCAGGTCCCGCTCAGCCTCCCGTTGTCGCTCGCCTCTCGTTTAAGATGTTTGAGACGATCCTGTTGTTCACGGATGGCGTCTAGGATCTCCGTCTTTTGAGGTTGCTTGTCCCCCTTGGAGTGGTGCATTTCCATTGGTGATGATGGGGGGTATGAAATCTGGATTTTTCGTTGGTGTACCGTCTTCCAATCCAGAAGTATGGTCGTTGTTAGGTGGGTTGTTCGCCATGAGGGTGGGATGACTTCCAGGTTCCCCGGCAACGGCATCAATGTTCTATGGGTTACTTGAAACCTTGAGTTCGGACCGGACGTGAGTTCCGGGTCTCTTTCGAGCATTGATCTCCAATCTACTAGTGTTGGGGTGTCGCCTATCCAAGCTCCTTGCAAGGTTGGTGGGTGGTACCTACAAGAGACTCCGATGCTTAAGTTAGCATGGGCCTTGGGCAGGTTTTTAGTAGAATTGAAATATATCTTATACCTAGGTGCTCCATTGTATTTATAGTAGAGTCAGGTGACCTTTTCTAGGGAGATAAGACTTTTTATCTTATCTTATCTTTTACCTACTGATGTGTGGAAAGTGATCTAACACAAAACTCACCGATAAGTGTACCAGGTCGCATCAAGTAATAATAACTCATAGGAGTGAGGTCGATCCCACAGGGATTGAAGGATTGAGCAACTTTAGTTTAGTGGTTGATTTAGTCAAGTGAACAAGAGTTGATTTGAGTGATTTGTAATTGACAGAAGCTAAATTGCATGAATTGTAAAGGGAGAGGGAATAATTGCAGTAAATTAAAGAACTAAATAAGCAAAAGTGTTGAATATTAAAGAACAAGTAAAGTAAATAACAGAAACTTAGATTGCAAGAAATGTAAATTGCTAGAATCTTAAAGGGTTCAAGGAGCTGGGATTGCAGAATTTAAACAGGGAAAACTAAATTGCAACAAGCAGAAGAGCAGAAGATGAATTGAATTGAAGTAGATCTCAAACAGAAAAGTAAATTAGCTTGAAGAAGCATTCAGCAGATGAACTAAAATGAAAATGCAGATCTCAGGGATCAAGAGACTAGAAATCCAAGTCTAGATCTCACTGCCTTCCTTGATCCAACTCAAAGAACAATTGCAAACAAATTAAAGATCAAAACAGTAAAGAAAGTAAATTCAAGTCTCAATTTCTCAAATGGTACAGTGAAGTGAAAACAGAGAGAGATCTCAAGGTGAGATTGAGATAGAATTTCCTCAATTATCAACACCCAAGACTCAAGCAAAGTATGTAGAAAAGAAGACAAGAAAACCCAGAGGAAGAGAATTCAATTCTCTTTCCCAATTCTCCCCAAAAACTCTAAATCTCAAGAACAACAATGAAAAATAAAATTGAGCTCTCCACTGAAGTCCAGTAAAAAATCTGAAAAGAAAAGCTCCCTCAAAACTTAAATCCTAAGCTATTTATACACTCTCTTCTAATGATCATTAAGCCTTGAATTTGGGCCCTTGGCCTTGATGGAATTGGGTTGAAGATAGCCTCTGTTGATTGCTCTTGGTCTTGAGAAGAAATCCGTTTGCACTATGGACTTTGGGATCATTCACGTTTGAGTCAACGTTTGAGGAAAACGTTGACTCAAATGTCTTCGTGTAATGGCATCATGCAGAACGGGTGGTTGCTGTCACTCACGTTTGAGTTCACATTTGAGGTCAAACGTGAGCTCAAATGTGATCCTCCCCAAGGAAATCTTCATCCAACGTTTGACCTCACGTTTAAGGCAAACGTTGGCGCAGACGTGGCTCCTCCTCCAGGGTGTTCTTAAGCCAACGTTTGACCTCACGTTTGAGGCAAACGTTGGCGCAAACGTGAGCTCCTCCCAGGGTACTTCTTAAGCCAACGTTTGACCTCACGTTTAGGGCAAACGTTGGCGCAAACGTGAGCTCCTCCCAGGGTACTCCTTAGCCAACGTTTGACCTCATGTTTGAGGCAAACATTAGCACAAACGTTGAACTCCTCCAGGGTGGCTGTGCTGTTATCCACGTTTGAGTTCATGTTACGTTTGAGGAAAACGTGAACTCAAACATGATTTTCTCAATGCTGCCTTTATTTTTATTCATGCCATCCCCTTTCTTCAACCTTCCTCCAAGCCTTTTTGTAAGACCCGGTTAATTAACGGCTAATTAACCCATATATGAGAATTTATTCTAGAAAGCCAAAAATGATATTTTTAATCTGGAACCTTGTGTTTGAGCCGATTAGAAATCTCGAGTGACTTTAAGTCCGAACTCCTAAAGGCCCATGAAAATGATGAAGCGTTATGGAAGGTGTTACCGGCTATCGAGCAAGGAAAACAGTGGAGAGTGTCGAAAGAAAAAGATGGGTTATGGAGATTCAAGGGTAGGATCATTGTGCCGGATGTTGGCACTTTGAGGCAAGATATCTTAAAGGAGGCACACAAAAGCGGATTCTCCATTCACCCGGGAAGTACTAAGATGTACCATGATTTAAAGGCGATGTTTTGGTGGCCAGGTATGAAGAATGATGTAGCGGAATATGTTTCAAAGTGCTTAACTTGTCAAAAGGTAAAGATTGAACATCAAAGACCTTCCGGGATGTTGCAGCCCTTAGAGGTTCCGCAATGGAACTGGGAAAGTATTGCAATGGACTTTGTGTCGGGATTGCCAAGGACTAGGACCAGTTTTGATGCTATCTAGGTGATTGTGGACCGACT
>NC_029793.2:24455473-24466698 GCF_000816755.2 Arachis ipaensis
AGAGTTTGCATACAATAATAGTTACCATGCGAGCATCGGAATGGCTCCGTATGAGGCTTTGTATGGGAGAAAATGTCAATCTCCACTATGTTGGTATGAAGCTGGAGAGAAAGGCTTGTTGGGGCCGGAAATGATAGCTGAGACCACTGAACAAGTCAAGAAGATCCGAGATAGGATGCTTACGGCGCAGAGTCGTCAAAAGAGTTACGCCGATCAAAGGCGGAAGCCCTTAGAATTTGAGGCAGGAGATCATGTTTTCCTGAAAGTTACTCCGACCACAGGAGTAGGTAGAGCGATTAAAGCAAAGAAGTTGAATCCTCGATACATTGGTCCATTTCAGATCTTGGAGAGGATTGGGCCAGTGGCATATCGGGTGGCTTTACCACCCCATCTTTCAAACCTGCACGACGTATTTCACGTGTCGCAGCTTCGAAAGTACACTCCTGATGCTAGCCATGTGTTAGAACCCGAATCGATTCAATTAAGAGAAGATTTGACGCTTCCAGTGGCTCCAGTCAGAATTGATGATACTAGTATCAAACGGTTGGCCATCCACGCGTGCGCGTGATGTGCGCGGGCGCGCCGATTGTGCTGCACCCAGTGCCCAGCCATTTTCCAGAGAGTTATGCCAGAACTGTGCCAGTGTTGTGCCTGGGGCACGAGAACACTCGCGCGTACGCGTGGTTGGCGCGTGCGCGTCGATTGGCAAATCTTTAATCCACGCGTTAGCATGCATGACGCTTGCGCGTCGATGAGTTTTTTAGGCCATCCACGCGTGCGCGTGGAGTGAGGAATTGGAAAGGGAAGTATTAGTTAGACTGAAGAATCTTTAGTCAGTTGCCACTTACGGTTTAGCTTGTTTATAAGCTTCGATATTACATGGAGTTTTATCTCCATTAAATAATACAAACTGTGATGACTCCTTCTAGAGGGGATTTTTGGAGAATAGGTTTTCTGTATTTGTGTCCCTTTGGGTTTCCTTTGGGGTTTTCTTATTTTATCATATGTATATATTGCTATGCTCGGACCGGTTATCTTCGCAACCGGGTTTTGAGTCTTGATATTCCCGTTTTTGACACTCTTTATATATATGATCTTGCGTTAGCTTATCCTTTGCTCGTTACGTTATCGATCGGAGTGTTGCGCGTTCGAGTTACGGTTTTTGTTTACCCCTTTTTCTACAAAGGCTCCTAGTTATAATTAATTATTCATACTACTATACGTACTAAATTTTTGTTTTAGAGGTCGTAATACCTTGCCATCTCTGAATTATGACTTAAGCATAAGACTCCGTATGGTAGGGTGTTACACTTTTGATCACCTATCATCAATTAACAAATGCATCAAAGCTACGCTAAAATCATGAAACTTCTTCTTATCCTTGACATATAAGCAATTATAGCACAAAACCTCATGAAAATGCATCAATTTACTCATGGTTGATTGAATCCAAGTACACATGAATTTCTATCCAAATGGCTTACTTGTAACTCAAGAAAGTGCATAAAACCTAATGAAACAAGTGAAAAATTACTTGAAAAACTAGCATAAGATGACTTGTCATCACCTACTTGTCAAATATTATCCTTTGATCACCGCCTTCTAGAGGGCGGTGGACTTTCGACGAGTTAGGCCTCTCTGGGCCCTTACTGTGGACTTCCGACTTCCTTCGGGAGAAGTCGACCTGTAGGTTAGGCCATCTTAAGAGGTCGGAGCTTTGGTTTCTTAAGCCTAGATCTTGTGCTCGGGAGGGGTATGAACACTTTCCAAACTTATCTTAAATGAAAAATAGGTCCGTGAAGTTTACGCCGTTCAAAGAACGGATGAAAAATGATTTTTAACAAAAAAATTATGTGCGTCGGAAGTTTGGTATGTAAAATGAAATTCTGCAATATCTAACAGATTTTTAGCATTTTGGGAAGCTCGCGTACGTGAGTGTACACGCGATGCAGCCGTTTGGTTTGGCCAGACGTGCTCGCGTACGTGGGAGTATGCTGCGTACATGATATGGTAAAAATTTATATGCTCGCGTACGCGGGCACATGCACGCGATGCAAGCAAACCATTTGGACCAAGGAGACTCGCGTACACGGACAGGTGTCGCGTACGTGAGTTGGGAAAAATCACACTTCTGCATACGTGGGACATGGTTCGCGTACGCGGGGCCGTTTTTTTCAGCAACTCGAGTTTTGTGATTTAAACGTGATTTTGAACCTCTAAACCTCTATTTTTACTCTCTAAGACCCTAGAATTGAGTTCTAATGATAGTGAAGGGAGTTGAACTAAGAAGGTGAGGTAACACGGAAGTGAAAAAAGTTTGAGATATGATGATTTATGATTGAGAAGTGCGAAAGTGCTATATAATTGATGAATTTTGGCCATAATGATATTGAATGAATGAATATGATAATTGAGACATGATTGAGGAATGATTGATGATGCGTATGTGTATATTTTCTCTCTGTTTGTAAAGTGTGTCGGACACTATATTCCATGAGTGTATCGGGAACTATATCCCAAGAGCATGGCAGGCGCTATATCCCAAGAGTGTGGGAGCACTTTACCCTGGGAAGTGTGTCGGGCACTATATCCCATGAGTGTGGCGGGCACTATATCCCAAGAGCGTGACAGGAATTATATCCTAAGAGTGTGAGAACATTTTATCCCAGAAAATACGACGGGCACTATATCCCATGAGTGTGACGGGCACTATACCCCGAGAGTGTGATGGGCACTATATCCCAAGAGTGTGGAGGCATGTCAGAGAGACAATATTCAGATTAGCTACCAGGTGTATCAGGTTCTGGCTAAGTAACCGACACGTGAGCTCATGGCCAGTAGAAAAGGCATACATCATATGCATTTGTTTGTTTTGTTTGAGTTTACATTACTTGGGTTTGCCTATTTGTATATCTATGCTTACTTGCTATATGATTTTCTTACTGTAATTGCATTCTATCTGTGTTTTCTTTGTTTGCATTGTTTGTCTGTGTAACTGAGAGGCCCTTTGTCTGGCGAAGGAGTGACGAGGGCTGTTCTACTAGAGTTCTGGAAGGTTGGAGGAAGGCGAAAAACTTAGGGAATAAGTTAGATTTAAGTTAATGTTGAGTTAGAACTTAGAGCCTTAGACCACTACCCTGCTTATGGTTTTCAATTGTAATCTCTAAGTTTTAAATCTGAGTGTCGAAGTTTTAGGACTGCTTCTGGCTTTTCCGAGACCTTATATATTATGTATGTGGGCACCACTACCACGCTGAGAACCTCCGATTCTCATTCTATACAGTGTTGTTATTTTTCAGATGCAGGTCGAGAGGCACCTCGTTAGGCGTCTAGATTTACTTTGCAGCAAAGTGGGACTTTTGGATGTGGTATTTTGCTATGTTTAGATATATTTATATGTATAGAACTCTCCCTGTATATATGTTTTACTTTTGTGCCTCAAAGAGGCTTTTGATGGAGACATATGGTCTGTTTTGAGTATTTTGGATCTTGGGATTGTATATACTTATGTAAATATTCTCCGACCAGCCTTAGCTTCGGAGGTTGAGCCTGGAACTTGAATATTTTGTATCCTTGACACTCCACTCTTATTATACACACTACAAGATTCTTACTAATTGATGGAGGTTTTATAGTGGAGGTTTTTAAAAACCTCCCCAACATTATCTATTTGTGACAATTTACAAAACTCCCAGAAATAAAATCTCAGTATTTTAAAGGCCCAAATAAACTCTCAAAGCCCATAGTAAAGATGCAAACAAGGGCCAGCTTCGAGTAAGCACTTTGAGTGAGATGGAGAGTGAGCAAGACCTAATCGAAACCGTCGCCGTCGCCATCGCCGTCGCCGTGCCGTTGCTACCGCCACTGCCACCGCCACCGCTACAGCCATTCATCTCCTTGATGCTAGCACCAATGCCACCACGTGCTTCGACAATCTATTTTCCCGTTGTCTCTTCTATCGATGCGTCTCCTTAGGTCGCGACACGGTAACTTTTGAAGAACCCATGCCTTCGAACCCCGCCAGCGGCGAAGAAAGCGATGAAAAGCAAAGCTTCTCCTCCAAAAACAAATTCTCTTCCCGCAATTCTTCTTCCAAGTATGATTTCGTTAAGGTCCATTTTGAAACCTCAATTTCAATATAGATATCAAAAATTTTCTTCATTGCATGAATGCACATAATCAATCATTTTGGAATCTGTTTTCTATTCAGTTTCAATTGGTTTATTTGCTTCTATAGTGCGAATATCGATTCCGTTGTGTTTTATGCTTATAGGTGAAGGTGCGGTTAGGTGATAATGCGGATCACTACTATATTCTATTCAGATTTTTGCTCAGTAGGATGCTAACTGTAACCAATGTATGAAAATCCACTCTTCAATTGTTCATTCTGCTTATGAGTTACTTTAGATGGATATGATTGAGATTGGATTGTGTTGAAAAGTGTTGTGCTTGCCCTTATAGACTGGATTTAATGCTACAATGTGAATTCGATTTGGTTAGTATCATTTGTGATTTGCTTGTTGGTTGCAGATTCCAAATCATGTAGCTATTAAAATTGCTCTTGAACTGAAGAAGCTGCTCATTGACAATAGCCTTCTAGATGTGTATGAATTATTCGGTAACTATTTTAGTGGGTGGATTCCAGAGTGGATAGGCCAAAAGAAAAACCTGCGATTTCTTGATTTCTCTCAAAACTTGTTCTACGAAACCATTCCTTCAAATTTAGGTGACATCATTAGAATGACTAGATATTGGCAAAAATTCATTTCTCTGTCTTTCTAATATCATCCACTGTATTCTAATGATACTAATCTTTGTTGCTGGTGGTAACTTTCTGCTTTTGGTAGGGAAATGGCCAGTGCTGGTTTATCTGGAACTCTTTCGTCCGGAATTAGAAATTTGAGCCATCTCCGAACATTGTGAGTGTCTCTCTTATTCTCTACATAAATTGCCTATACTTTTCAAACTTAATGGTGAATTGTGGTGTATTGTTGACTCAGCAGTATCTGAAAGATGCCTTGTTTATTATGCTTTTTGTTCATAAATAGTCATAATAACCTTCCACTAATTTTTAATAGATGCCAAACAATGGTAGGAGAAAAATAAGTAGTCATAAAATACAATGAACTTATTTTATCATGTGACTAAGCGAGTTTTTTCATTGCTGAACTTAGCTTATTGTAGAACAATCAGTTATCTGGTCCTATCCCGGCTGAGATAGGCAAGTTGTCAGAGCTTCAAACTCTAGACCTTTCCAGTAACCAGTTTGATAGAGAAATTCCTAGTTCTTTGGGCTTATTGTCTCAACTAAGTTACTTATGAGTGTGTCTTAACAAATAGATAGATGATGATGTTATTTTAACCCTGTTCTTTTTGTTTTTTAATTTTATTCATTAGCGTTTCTCTAATTCCATGGTTCCTAATTCAATCATGCCAAGCTTTTCAGGTGGCTCAGCAAAAATATCTGGACAGATCCCTCCACTTGTTGCTAACTTGACAGGTCTTTCATTATTGTATGTCCTCTATTCCTCTATGAAACTTTGTAATACCTTTACCTCCTCAATCAGTCAAGTACAATACCATAACCTTATATTGTTTGTAGGGACTTGTCATTTAATAATCTCAGTAGTCCCACTCCAAAAATTTTGGCTAAAAGTTACAGGTGAGTTCTTTAATTATATTAGATTTTTTTGCCTAGATATGCAACAGCTAAATTCTGATTATCCTATTAAAAAGAAGAAACACTTGTAGCACTTTTGTTTTTTTTTTTTTCTAATTTTCTTTAATCATGCATTAATTGACACTATACTTTTATCATAGTATTTCAGGAAATAACTTCCTTTGTACATCTCCTTCTGAACATTGTATGGACATTTCAAAACCACTAAACGGTAATACATTTAACTTTTTATTTTTTTAAACCCTAATAATCAGTGGACTGTGTTACAGATAATGATTCAATTACAGATACAGGATCATCTCAAAAAGTCAAGAGTCATCACCAAAGGGTGATTTCTGTTGTTGTTGACACCGAACAATTACTATTTTCTTAGGTTGCAAGTTACTCCACTTCAAATATATATATAGAATTTCATGTTTCTAGATACATGATACTAATATTATATATTTGTCATTGTAAGGAAATATTTATACTAACAAATAATATTTGTATTTATATTATTTGTCATTGTTTGTTTGTGTGGTACTTTGTGATTACTTTGAAGGTTGAAGCAAGGACTATTTGATATTGTGCCATTTCTTGGTCTTGATGAAAGGCAACTTTATCAAGGGTAGTAAAATAAGAAGATGTTATTGGTTTTTTAGATCTCATTTGTTACTTTTGTGGCTCCTAATGAATACTAGATTTACTTTTGTGGCTTCATGTTTGGTTTCTATCCTTTTTAACTCTCATTTTTCTTTTCTTCTTATATAGCTCTCTGAACTTTAAAGAAAATTGGCTATATTGATGACTATAACACAAGAAATCATTGCCACTGAGCTTAAATTATTAATTTTTTTAGTATTTTTATATATAAACAGGTCTAGCTAAGGGTGTTGCTATTGGAATATCTATAGCTGGAACAAGTGGGGTTCTGCCATTATTAATTTGTGCTTGTGTTAGATATTTCCAGAAGAAGGAAGAAGAAAAAATTAAATTGCCAACAGAAGATTTTATATCAAGTTCAACCCAAGATGGTAACTGTATTTTATTGAAATTCTAGGCTTCTTAATCTACTATTTGTTTCTTTCTAGTTGATTAAGTTATATTAACTATGACACAATGTTAAAATGTTCAATGAATTAATTATGTTGTGATAATGAATTCATAATAATAACACTTTTTGTTTCTTTCTTCCTTATCCTTGTAAAGCATCTAGCAGTGGTGAATATGAAACTTCAGGATCGACAGCTGCTAGTGCTTCTGGCCTTCTGGCAATTATGGCGGCAAAATCGGTGGAATTCTCTTATCAAGAACTATCCAAGGCTACAAATAACTTCAGCTCTGATAACAAAACTGGTCAGGGTGGATTCGGAGCTGTTTATTTTGCAGAATTGAGAGGCCAAGTAAGAACAAGCCAATTATATATTTAACAATGTTATATAATCTTCCGGAATTAAAAAGAAAAATAAATTATCTTTAACCATTTAGTTCTTTATCTGTTCTATGCAGAAAGCAGCAATTAAGAAGATGGATGTTCAAGCATCAACAGAGTTTCTTTCAGAGTTAAAGGTCTTAACACATATTCATCACTTGAATCTGGTAACTACTTTCTTCTACACACAAAAGGTCGAGTTTCTATGGCATTCAGTGAATCTCAACTTGACTCTGAACAATTTAGGTGCATTTGAATGGATATTGCGTTGAGGGATCTCTTTCCTTGTGTATGAATACATTGAAAATGGAAACTTAGGCCAATATTTGCATGGTACAGGTGAGATCACATTCATATTTTCATGTCATAACATAATATTATGTACCAAAATTAGGCATGTTTATGATCTTATGCTCTTAAGTACCAAATTTAATATTTAATCTTTGTTATCATACTAGTGACAATGTTGGTAACATGATTCCAGGGAGAGAACCTTTGGCATGGTCAACAAAAGTGCAAATTGCTCTGGATTCAGCAAGAGGACTTGAATATATACATGAACACACTGTTCTTGTTTATATCCACAATGAAATGAAACCTGCTAACATATTGATATATAAAAACTTTCGTGGAAAGGTTAGTTTATTATAATATTCTTGGCAATAATCATTATTTTGTAATTTTTGTTTTTCTTTTTTCTGATGGGACTAATATTAAAACTGTCTAATAAAGTTCTGGAAATTCACCAGGTTGCAGATTTTGGGCTAACTAAACTTAGGGAAGTTAGAAGCTCTTTATTACTTCATACTCGTCTTGTGGGAACATTTGAGACTTTTATGTAATTAATTAGATGATATTATTGAAGTTGTTTTATTTTACTTTTTAAAAAAAAACGGTAATAGTTATGTAGAACAATACCATATGCAATTATGTTTGGAACTATTGATATTGAGATTTTTTTTATATATAGAGTTATGTCTTACATTGAGGAATTATGTTATAAAAGATTTAATTTTTAAATTTTTATATTAGAAAATAAATTTCTAATTTGAGAGTATGTAAATGAGATGAGATTAATGAATGATTTGAAATTAAAAAGGAATAAATAATTATAGAATTTGTGGAGGTTTGAAAATCTCGCAAAATAGTTAATTTTTGTTAAATTAAAAAATCAATTTGTGGAGGTTTTAAACTACCACAAAAAGTGATTTAAAACTGCCACAAAATTCTAATATAAAACCCCCCACTAAACATATATAAAACCTCCACTGAATAGATTGTGGAGGTTTTTAGAAACTCCCACAAAAGACCTCGTGGCACCTCAAATTATGGGGGTTTTAGAAACTCCCACAAACCATTTGGTGGGGGTTATAAACCTCCACAAATAAGAGAAAAAACTGCCACAAATAAATAAAAACCTTGTAGTGACATATGTATCTTTACTTTTCTTCATACGCAAGTTTCCGTTTACGTGAGCATTGTGCTTCTTGTTTTGTGATTTTTGTTTAATCTTTCCTTCAAAGGCTCCTCGGTATAAATTCCTTTCAACTATTATTATATATATATATTTATTTTAGAGGTTGTAATACCACACCACCTCTGCTTTACGACTTAAGCGTAAAGCTCTGTGTGGTAGGGTGTTACACTCACTGCCACCTTTACCTTAGTAGCGGTAGCCTTCCTCTCTCCCTCCTTTCCCTTAAGTCCCCACCCTCTCTTCTTCCCTTTTTTCCTCCCCTTCCCACCTTCTCCTTCATCTCCTCTTCCCCCTCCCTTTCTCTCCCTTGCCTGTTAGATCTTTTCTGCTTTTGTTTCGATAGTTCACCACCTATTTCTCTCTTTTTTTCCCTCCCCTACTTCATATTCTCCTTTCTTTCCCTTTTTTTCTTCCTTCTTCCTTCTTCTAATTTCAATTTAAGTGTCCAGTCTTATTTTGGAGATCTAGCTTTCAATACCTCTAATGATTAATGCTCTCTCCTTTTATGGTGTCCTTTTTTATGAGCGTTTTGGTTGTACTAGTATAGGATCTTAAGATATGAGAAAAAGATAGTTAGAAGAAAATTTTTTGTCCATAAAAATATTTACAGACCAAAAAATATCTTTAGATCTACATTCAAGAAAAGACAAAATATGCAAAATATTCAACCAAGTTATAACACATCTTTGTAATTAAACATTATGTCTCCTCCCAATTTATAGTTTAACATAAAAAAAATATTTGTCTTCATTTTTAGTTATAATGTAACACCCTAACTACCAAAGTTCACACTTCCGGCTGCGCGACTCTGATAGCTCGGACATTACGACGACACTTATACTACTTAATACTAAAATATGAGCCTGTTTGAAACTTTAAACCGCAATACCGCTCCCAAAGATACTTTTGTTCGATAACGTACATCCATAAATACCATACAACTTACAAAAACTCATAAAGGGTACATACATATATACACTTATATACATAGATAATATTATAAACATTATCCAATACAATTCCTATCCCTCTTACAGAATATATCAAGATAAAGGCGAGGGTACAATAAACCATAACTAAAACAATACAGAGCATCACAACAACAATTAAATAAGCTCTTCGTAACTTCTGCGCCCACATCCTGAAAGGGGAAAAATGTAGGGGGGTGAGAACATCATCCTCGAAAGGGTTCTCAGTAGAGGGTTTTTAGGAATTACTGTAATAGGATACATGAAGATAATCGCACCAGTGATTCATGACCGTCTTATGCCTCTTTTCAAAAACAACGGTTTACAATGAAAGTAAAGTCGGAAATCTTTTCAAGCCCGGCCACACTTACGACATTGGGTTAACAGAGCTTCGAGTCTCAACCTGGAGCACATGGTGGCTAGCCATTGCTACTACCCAGGGAAACCCTCATCTCCAATAGTGGAAGTGCAAAAATCACAATTATCAATAATTCAGCATATACATGCATTCATTCTCATCCATGGATCAACATCCATCTCAGCCATCCGACTCACGGTTCAGTCCATAACCAGCCAATATTCATATCATACACAGCCATTCTGGCTCACGGTTCAATCCAAAACCAACCAATATGTATAATCATACACAGCCATTCTGGCTCACAACAAAACAGCACTTCCACCATTCAACATCGTTAAATTCATAAAGTCGGCATTTAAGCCATAAATCATTTTCTCAATTCATTTCACTTTGAAATCGAGTTTCAACTCTTTTCAGCCTTGGCTTTAAAGATCTCATTTCTCAAATCATCTCAGGCTCATAAGCCACTTTTACTCAAGGTAAATTCCCCTTTGAAAACAATGCCACTCTCGGCATCCTCTTTCCAAACTTCCATAACCATGGCAAGTTAAAGATTTATTTTGAAACATTCAAAATCATCCATTCAACAATGGGATTTTATAACAAAGTTTCTCGGCAGAGTCCCAAGTATTTAGGGGAGAATAACATATCTCATTTCGCCAAAATCATTTAAAATCATTAAAACATTGGCTTTCTGATTTGAGTAAGAAAATAGGATCTAAGCCAAACCGAGTCACGTAACCTTTACTTCTTTCAAAACCATTTCCTTTACTTAAACAAAAACCGGCTTCAATTCCATAATTAAACCTGAAGCGTTTCAAACTGATAAGAGAATCATTTTTGTTATGTTAAACTAGAGTTCAAAGGGTACTCTGAATCTTATCCAAAACGTCAAAATAATGAGGTTCGTCAATCGAAATCCAATTCCTTTTAAAATCACGAAAACTCTCCCAAGGGACAATCTTTGTGTTTAATAGAGAAAAACATAAACCCGTTTTACCTTTTAAAACAGCCTCAAAGCAAAATTCTCTTTCAAATGACTTGTACCCAAAGACATACTGTTCTTCTTGGAAAATAAGGAGAAATCATGATTCTCTTTTCAATAATTCTTTCAAAGCATAACTTCATTGCTTTCTTAATTGCTCTAAGTAAAGGTAATAAAGAAGCCATAATTTCACAATCCTCAAAATAGATAGGAAAGGCATTAAACTCAAAATTCCCCAATTAACATTTCAAATAAGGACTCGGATTCTATAGAAATTTCGGCAGCACCTCCCCTAAAACTTGGACTTTAGCCACCCGGTTCGGGTCCCAACTAAACCGTT
>NC_029793.2:24466796-24486064 GCF_000816755.2 Arachis ipaensis
AACAAAATGCCCACAACTCATACGTTGCACACCTACCGCTTCAACTTCCGTATACACATCACGTCTTAAAGAACTAACGTATCGCGTTACTACGTCTACAAGTCGCACGTGATATCAAAACAATTCTCGAGTCTACTCAGGAGGATACAAGATTTAAAAAGGAGAGTCAAATGTCAAGGATAGTACTCAAAGATTTGAGAGAATGTATCCAATCCTAGATAACCAAGGATACTCAAGCAATGAAGTTTACTAGACACAATTCAATTGACAACCTCAAAGATAATCCTTGAATCAAAGAAATCCAATAACGCATGCCAACTTTAAGAGCAATTTTTGTCAAAATCGAATAATGGTTTCACTCTCAATCAAGCAACAGAAAATAAATTCCGTTTAAAACTTCTTACAAGAGAGTTCGAAACTTCTTTAAAAAGTTCAAAACAAGACTCCAAAAGTGTTCTTGAAATCACCATCTCAGAAGAACATTCAAGAAGTTTAAGATGTACTAAAAAGGAGTCAAGCCATACTAGAAAAGATCTTAAATCAAAGTAGTTTAAACAAGATCCACTAGGCATGCGAATACAGAGCATCACAACAACAATTAAATAAGCTCTTCGTAACTTCTGCGCCCACATCCTGAAAGGGGAAAAATGTAGGGGGTGAGAACATCATCCTCGAAAGGGTTCTCAGTAGAGGGTTTTTAGGAATTACTGTAATAGGATACATGAAGATAATCGCACCAGTGATTCATGCAATATCTCACATCAGTACCCATATGTAATAATTCCAATAATAAACTATAGTTTTTGGAAAGCGCCCCTACCTCAAAACGCAATTCCATAATCCAAACGCCTCATCAAGCCCGTTTCCGCCTCAACTCAAAATCACCGGCAACCAAAACCTCGGCTCTACTTGTTACAAAATCAGAAACAGCTACAAGCGGCATAAGCAAACCGGATTCTAACTCCTAACACAATAATACCGCAAGACCTTAATATACATAACAAGACATTAACGCGGAGGTTTCGAAACGTAAAATACTCACTGAATTAACAAAATAGCCGCAGCTCCATATCAACCTGGTAGCGGCTGCGTCAGCCGCCTCAAGCGGCAGCGGCAATATAAGACTCCGACAACCGCGACTGCACAACAACGTCATGACGATAAAGACCCATGAATAGAAAGGAATGAAGACCAAATGCAAGGACCCTTACCGGCAGTGGTTTTCCGGTGGCTAAGCTGCATTCTCCGGCAGCAGAAACGGCAAAAGCCTCGGTGGTGGTTTTAGCAGCGGTGGTAAGAACAGCAACCCAGGGGTGACGGCGACGCGGCTCCACCACCAGTGACCGAGGAGCGTGACAGAGGCGTTTCCCCCACTCAATGGCGTCCTCTCCTTCAAACCGGATCGGGGCAGACCTCCAGTAGTGGAGAGGCAGCAGCTTCGAACAGCAAGCCACGGTGATGGAGGACTTCGGCGATGGTGGAAGGGCAGCGGAGGACCCGCGACGGCGGAGGCACGGCCGCAGAATAGGGACCCCCTTTTCTGACGTTCTCTCTCTCTCTTCTGCTCGAGCTTCTCTCTTCGGCCCTCCATGGATGGCGAGGACTCAGACTTCGCGGTGAGGAGGACGACGGCGTGAGCATCACAGCGGCGGCGGCGAGCTAGTCCGCGACGAGGAGGACGGCGAAAGCCCCACGCTCAGCCTCTCCCTCTCTCCGACGCTACCCTCTGCGAACATCCTCTCGTCGCAGAACGGCGGCAGCAGTGCGGATGGCCACTCGTAGGGCCGGTGACGGCGACGCGATGGCAGTGATGAAGCCCAACGCGCCGGCGCGGCCTCCTTTTTCCTCTCCTCTTCTTCTCCTTCGGACATCGTGCACCGTGGGTGTTGTGCTTCTGATTCCCCCTCATCTTCTTTTCTGTTTCTATTTTCCTTTTCCATCATGGAGAAACGCTGCTGCTGAGTTAGGAAGAAGGGGGTTTCGGCTGCAGTTGGGGCATGGGAAAAACAATGGGTTACCGGGTCATGGGTTAGGGTTTTAGGGTTAGGGGTAAATTGGTAATTTCACTTAAAATTGGGAATAATATAGTAATTGAAATCCAAATTAAATCCAATACTAATTATATATAGAAAATACTATTTGCTCACCAATTTCACAAATTATTTTCAATAAAATGCCCAAATCAAAAAATTAGAAATAGTATACTTAATTTCTTCATTTTCCAAAATAGCAGTAATAATATTTAAAATATTATTTATCTAATCCAAATCATATAAAATCCTTATTATTTCATAACTATCAACCTTATACTTTAAATATAGAAAATAATCCAATAATTATAAAATTGGATAATAATCATAACTTATCTCAAATCCAATAAATCAAAACTTGCCTTAATTATCTTTAGTAAAATAATCTCTGAAATTAAGGCTATAAATAACTGTAGGATTTGAGACTTGATCATAATAAGACTTTTCAAATATTCTGGGTCTTACATATAAAACTAATATTTTTTGTTATCTGTAAATATCGTTTAACTATTTCTATGAAATTTTTTTTCAAGGACAAAAAAACACACTCATAATTGTTCTACTTTTTGGGTCATCAAATTCTAACAGTTTTACTTTAGACCAAAACCACAAAAATTTTTTCCTTGGGTCGAAAGTCCAAACTATATTTTGAAGCCTTTTCTCCCAACAGATCTGAAACTATCCTTGACCCACACAACAGAGAAAAAAAAGAGCAAAAACACAACAATTAGCACAAAACAAGAAAAGAAAACAAAAACAGGCACAGATTCGGTGAGCCGTGCGTCTTTGGCTGACCAGTGTGCATAACACTTCACTTTCGTTGACCAATGCGCATCTTGATGAGGGCCGTTGGATCAATTTTGTTTTTTAATCCAACGGTAGAGATCACCCTGTTACTTATCTTCTTTTATTAGTTAGTAAATACCTTTTACTGCTTTTGTGTCAGAGGGGTTATTTTAAAAAATTTATTTTCCTACTGGTTGTTTTTGTTAGATCTGAAAACTATCTGGGTTTATGTAGAAAAAGTTTATAATTTTGTAAGTTGAAATTAATTACAGTTAATTATTGTGTATTACGTTAACTAATAGATGATGGAGTTGGGCTAGGAAGGAAGGAGATGCGTCATGGACGTCATTTGATGCATACAAGAAATGAATTGATGTTTACGCTTCTGTCACTCTCCATCATGCTGTGTATATAGTTCATGTTGCTGGAAGTAACCGCAAAAATTTTCCACTCGCTGAATCTCGCATCTGCGTCAATGCATGCGTTCGGAGGATTACGCAATGGTCGTGTCATCGCCGGAACAAGACTCGATCCCCATGGATGACATGGAGTAGTGGTTCAGGCAGAGGATTCGCTTTGCCAGAGAAGATCAAAGACGAAGGATGGAAGCAGCATGGAGAAGCTGGAGAGGTAGAAGACCGATGAAGGAAAAGGAGAATAGATTTCGGGTTTTGGCGGGTTATTTTTGCACCGAATTTAGTTGGGCTGTGTTGCAGCCAATACGAATGTGAAAAAAATAATGAAGCTGTATACTTTTAGTTTTTTAGTGGACCTAGAGCTATATATTTTCTGTGAGACGAATGTTGGGCTAATGGATTGGGTTATTAATAGTGTTGTTAAAACTATACCAATCCTATAGTATAGCCCTCTTTACTGTATGAATACATTCTGACTTCACGTCACCAAAAAAATAAAACCTCACGTGCCTGAATATAGAAGAGAAAAACCAAAATAGTTATTGCATGAATAATTAGTAGTTTGACGTTAGGATTTTTGCCAGTAAAGAATTTTATAAAAACAGTCGCGTTGTAGATATAGTCTCTAAACCAACAGAAATCCCTTCGTACAAACGTTTTGGTTGTCACAAGTAACAAACCCCTTAAAAATTGATAACCAAAGTATTTAACCCTCGGGTCATCTTCTCAAGGAACTGCAGGAAAGTATGTTCTTATTATTGGTTATGGAGATTGTAAATCGGGGTTTTGAAGATGAGGAACAAGTAATTTAAATCGCAATTAAAATAAGTAAAAGACAGTAAAGTAAATAAATGACTGTAAAATTAACTTTTGGCAAGGTATGAGAAATTAGAAGTCCTATCCTAGTTATCCTTATCAATGATGATGAAGATTGAATCTTAATTCCACTCAGTTAGTCTTTACTTAAAGTAAGGAAAGGTCAAGTGACTAATTAGTTTGATCTTCAAATCCTAGTTAATCCCTAAGGAAAGATTGGGATTATTGAAGTTCAATTCAATTAGCAAAGATAACAATTATCAAACATATTTGAGTTTGATAATTCCTGAGTTACAGATTTCTTAACCAAGACCAAAAGGGAGAAAAATAAATTTACTGGAATAAAAATGTCTTCAAATTGGGAATAACAGTAACATAAATAAAAGAAAGCAATCATAAACTGAAATACCTCAAATAACATTAATTCAAAAGAGTAATCTGTAACATAGAAGAATTCATAAATTAAATTGAGAAAATAATAAAAAGGAATATTGAATCTGATAAAAAGAGATAATCCTGAAAGCGAATAAAATAAATAATTATTTTTAAAGCATAGGAAACATGTTTTTCACATACATCACATAATAAGGAAGGAAAAGTAAAACCATGCAATTTATATGAATAAGTGAGTAAAGGATTGAATAAATTACTTAAATTAGGCACAAAATATATCATAAAATATGGGTTTATCAACCTCCCCACACTTAAACAATAGCATGTCCTCATGCTAAATCCAAGATAAAGAGTAAGGTAAGGTTGAAGTGGTGGAATCTCATGCAATACAATCTATTCTAAATGCAACTACCTAAATGCGTCATGCAATTCTAATTGTTTTTATTCACTTGTATATAAAGCTTACATTTAGTTGAATTAATTCACATTCTCAAGGAATCATATATATAGCCAAACCTTAGATAATGATAAAGCACTTTTACAATTGAGATGGGAAAGAAAAATATTTTATAGACTTGCAAGACAATTAATAATTCAAGCAGAGATATATGTTAATGAGCTATTGAACCCTCACTGGATTTTGTGTTTACTCTCTAGTCACTCAGTGTTATTGGGTTAATCACTCTATTCTCCTTTTTATCCTTACTTTCTATAACTTTGTTCTTCATCTAACCAATTAACAATTATAGAATATAGGCATACAAAAGTCATGAGGTCTTTAATTAAGGTTGTAATGGGGCCAAAGTAAAGGTAAGGGTATATGTATAAGGCTAAGTGAGCTAATTAAGCGAATCCTTAATTAGTCTAAGATCTCACCTAACATACATACTTTGTAAAGCAAAGCTTCTTTACCTATTTTATCCATATTTTTCCACTTTTGATGTTACATGCTCATATTTCAATTTTTTTATTTTTATCCCATGTGCATTGCTTTATTTTGCATTTGGAGAATTCTTTTGTATTCCCCTTTATTCAAAAAAATAAATATTATTTTTATTTTTTTTTATTTTTTTATTTTTTTAATGCATATGGTAATTCAATTATTTTGATTTCACATGAGCATGCTTCCCAAAAATTTTTATTTTGAATTATTTTATTTTTTTCAACTTTCTACCCTTTGTTTTTATCATCCATGTTCCCAATAGGTTTCCCACACTTAAACAATTACACAATTTCTATCTTAAGCTAACCAAGGATTCAACTTGGGATTTTTATTTTGTTTTTCTGCTTAAGGCTAGTAATGTGGTTTGTAGAATAAGAGGGGATTTAAAGGCTCAAGGGGGCTAACAAGGGTGATGTAAAAGGTAGGCTAATTTGGGATAAGTGAGCTAAAATCAAACAATGGCGTCTTGGTATGTATTTCTATTCTATAATCGGACATATAGATTAAAACAAAGTAAAGAACACCAGAATAAAAAAGAAGGGTGGAACACACAGAAATAAAAATTATGGTTTGAATGTAACCATATAATTAAGCTCAAAACTCACAGGCTGTGTGTTCTCTAAGTCAAAAATTATATATCAGTTATGTATGTCATGCAAGTAAAATTAAGAGTTCCCATTATTCTCAATGTAATTCTTAAGGTGGCTCTAAAGTTCTAGTGTTCCTCCTTGATGAAATGTTGCTAACTAACTAACATGTGATGCTATATACACAAGGTGTGTGGATTATTTCTATTATGTTCAAGTCTCTAGTTTACTTCCTTTTATATTTTCAATTTAAACTAAGCTATCTTATGCTAAAAAGGGTAAACTATACTAATTAATCCACAATTTCTATAACTAATAAGTTAGAATTGCAACTAAACTAAATGGCTAAAATATGAACTAAGAGTGCAACATGCAGAAATAGAGTAAAAATACATGAAAATAGCAATGTATAAGTACTAAGAAAATAAAAATAAAAATAAAAGAGAAAAATACAGAAAAATAGCAAAATAAAATGAAGGAGTCTGTAGTGGTTCACTAAAAAAATACGCCAGAGATGGCGACCTCCCCACACTTAAAATGAAGCATCGTCCCTGATGCTCACTCAAGCAGGGTGTGAAGGGGTGTCATCACTGAAAGGATGGGTAGCTGGAGTCTCTGTGGTGGTGGTCTGAGGATCTGCCTGCTGCAGAGGAGGTGCTGTGGTGGTAGCAGGGGTAGCTGGGGTAGCTGTAGAGGAAGAGGGGCCAGCAGATGGTGTGGCTGTCTCATCAGTAGGAGTGAGGAATGGAGGTCTGTAGCTCAAAGCCAGAAAGTTCCTGTTGTGAGGGATAATCTTCTTGCATTCTGCAGCAGGTGGCTTTTCATCAGCATCCTCCCAAGGCACGTCAGCTCGACGGCCAAGCTGTGTAATCAGATATGGAAAGGGGAGGGTGCCTCGGACGTGGACCCTGGCCATGTAGTACTGAATGAAGCGTGGCAGGTATAGGTCCTTACCCTCCATCACACACCATAGGAGGGTGATCATAGCGGCAAGTATCTCCGTCTCGTGAGTACTTGGCATAATAAAGTTGCTAAGTATCTGATGCCATAGCCGAGCCTCATCATTTAAGTAAATCCGCTTGATTCCCTTTGGCATGGTGGTGTTCTGACCCATGATCCATGGAACGGTCGGGTCAAGGGCTATCCTGGCCTTGACTGCATCCCAATCAAACTTCATGAAGCGCATATCCTCCTCAGCTTTTTGATAACCATCCAACTGATCGGATTTAGGCAGAAGCTTCAGAATATCTTCTATGGCCTCTTCAGTGACCAGTATCTGCTTCCCTCTTAGGTTCACTGCATCTAGGGAAGTTTTGAAGTAATTGCAGTAAAATTCCCTTACCCAAGATGCATTGACCTCAGTCAGGTTTCTCTCCAGGAAGAACCAGCCTCTTTGTTTGATCTGAGCAGAGGTGTATTGCTGGAGTTCTTCTGGGATTTTCAAAGTCCTCTCCAGGTATAGGTTCCTGGAGATTGCAAACACCGGATACTTCAGCTCGCAGTAACGGTTTACAAATCTAATGGGATCAGTAGCAGGGAGTAGCTGGTCAGCCTTCTCCTACGGGGTAAAGTGTTTCTCCCGCCAGGAGTCATCGTGCATGATGTCCAGTATGGACATAGAGGATTCTCCTCTTTTCTGTTTGCCAGTTGTTGCCTTTACTTTTCCCTTTCTCTGGGTGTCAGACATCCTGAAAAACAGAAAACCAGGATATAATAAAAATAGAAAAGCAGGTAGGCAATATCGAAAGAAGCATATAATGGCAAAGGAGCAATAGAATAATGAAAAGGAGTTAAGTAAATGTGCATTAAGGATTGTATAGGAGTTAAAAGTCCGAGAAAAAATTCACAATCCAAAATGTAAAAGGATTCATGTTAAGTAGGAAACACGTCCGTCATGCCTTGGTTAGAATGTTAGAGAGAATAGTGAAAAACCAGAAGAGATGTTTTGAAAGGTAAGTGGGTTAGGAATGAAAAAGAGGTAAGGAAGTTAAAATTAGTGAATTAGTAAAAAGTGGGTCAGAGTAAGTGGCATGATGAGTATTTTCTAAATAACGAGAATTCACAAATTAAAGCAACAGATAACTCAAATTCAAACAAGGAAGTTAAGGATGAATCAAATGAAAATAGCAAAAAGTGGAATTGAATCATCCAAGATGCATCTTATAAACCAGGAAATTGAAAAGAATAAGAAAGCGTGCCCTGACATTCATGAATTGGTTTGGTAAAAGCAGAGTAAAGCAGAGTTCAAAGTTTGCCAAAACCAAAACAAGAATGAAAATCAAAACAATTTATAGAAATTTGGACAGCATTCCGGCTAAAATTGGATGTTCCCGGAAAATAATCAGCAATCAGAATAGTTCATATGAATGAAAAAGATAGCGGCAATTACATATGGGGACTATGAACATGAAAAAGCAGTGTAAAGAGCAGCATGAAACAAGAAATTACATCATATAAATAATACTAACATCACAGCAACAGCAGAATTGCGAAATTAATAAAGCAAGAAACACGAACAGCGCAAGTAATCAGGCCTAAATCCACTAACCACATCCTAGGCTACCTAACAACCTAGAATCCACTACAACATGCATATCTAACTAGCCTAAATATGAACATAAACAGAAAAATATGTAATTAACTAGGAATTGAAAGAAAGGTGGCGTTTGGCGGAACCTAGAAGGCGTATGAAAGAAGGTGGGGCAGAGAGGTGGCTGGGGGATGGTGGTGGTGGCGGCTGACGCAGTGGTTGATGGTGGTTGTGCGGCGGTGAGGGCTGTTTGGAGGCAGGGGCTTTGGTGGTAGGGTAATGGGGTAGGGNNNTGGCGTGGCGGTGGGTTCTGGGTGGTCGACGGGGGTGGCGGTGGTCGGTGGGGTGGTGGGGGTGGTGGTGGTTGTTTGGAGAGAAGAGAGGAAGGAGAAGGGGGTTGGGGGCGCGAATGGGTAGGGTTCGCGTGACTGGGGGGTGTTAGTAAATTTGAATCCACGCGATCGCGTGGGGCACACGGTCGTGTGGCTGGGGTGGAATGAGGGTTGACGCGATCGCGTGGGACACGTGATCGCAAGGAATGGATAAAGGAGTAAATGACGCGGTCACGTGAGGCATGCGACCGCGTTGCTGGAATTTGTGCTAAACGCACAATTCCAGCGTCGTTTCAGTGCAACTCTCTGTCTCCTTTGGGGTGTTGTGCAATCCATGCGACGCGATCGCGTCGCTCACGCTGTCGCGTGGGATTGGTGTTGTGCAAGTGACGCAATCGCGTGGGTGGCACGATCGCGTGGGTCGTTTTGTGCGAAACGCACAATGGCCGCACGATTCCAGCCTAACTCTCTGGACGTTGGGGATTTTGCGCCGATCTCCAGATCACGTGGCCGCGTGAATGACGCAGACGCGTGGGGGTTGTTTTTCGCAACTGACGCGATCGCATGAGTGATGCGGTCGCGTCGCACGCCTACTTTTTTTTTATGCAGGTATGCAATTATGTAGTATGTAATGCAAATGAATAATATTCAGGTTCGATTGATAAGGAAAACAAAAATAAATAACACGAAATAAAACTGAAAAAGAAACGACCATACCATGGTGGGTTGTCTCCCACCTAGCACTTTTAGTTAAAGTCCTTAAGTTGGACATTGGATGAGCTTCCTGTTATGGCGGCTTGCGCTTAAATTCATCCAGAAATCTCCACCAATGCTTGGAATGCCAATAGCCTCTGAGGTCCCAAACTAGGCATGTAAAGCTTCTAAGCAGCTTCAAACAGATTCTCAGGCTCCCGGGGTGACGAATGTCATAATAGATTCTAGGATCCCAAACTTTGCTTTTAAATCCGCCTTCGTCTTGATCTATATCTTTCCATCCGGGCAGTTTAGAAATTAGATTCTCACCAAGGTGACCAAACGTTTTCCTAGATCCATTCGATTGATCATGATGCCAATCCGTGCACTTCGAGTTGACGTGTAGAACCTTATTGAACCTTGTGCACCAGCTCTGAGTACGAGACATTTCCCTCTTACTCTTAAAGCCGCAGAGAGCTCTAAGCTGGCCATCTGTTTCAAGCAAACCATATTCAAGTGGAAAAGTAAAGATAAAGGTTAAGGATTGTACCCGCTTGAAGCTTGTATTGGGTGGTAATGGCCTTGGGATAGGTGTTTCCAGTGGTTCTGTGAGTTCTACTCCCTTGTGCTCTTTGGTGAATTTCTTCACTTCCTTGCCGACTTCTTCAATTGCATCCATGTCCTGATCAAAGCCTTCTATGTCTTCCTCGTCGCTTAAGTCATAAATGGGAGGTTGAGAGAAATCTACCTCCGCATCATCTTCGTAATCACTTGGGGAAGATTCTTCAATCTCAGAGAATTCACTTGCTGATGCAAGTTCACTACTGGGAGAACTTAACTTGAGATTATCATCATCAAGGAAACTTGCTTCTTGGATTATTCCGTCTAGTTCTTCATAAAATACTCGCTTTGGGAGTTGTGCACTATCC
This sequence comes from Arachis ipaensis, assembly GCF_000816755.2. NCBI lineage: Eukaryota > Viridiplantae > Streptophyta > Magnoliopsida > Fabales > Fabaceae > Arachis > Arachis ipaensis. The sequence goes on from NC_029793.2 coordinate 24,477,252, forward strand.
TCCTTAGCATCAATTGTAACGTTTTTGACAGAATTCTGCATAACTCTGGATTCCCATGGAAGTTCAGCGTCTCCTAAGTCTTCAACCAACTCTTCTTCTTTTATAATGACAGCTTCCTCTACTTGTTCTAGTATGAAGTCATGCTCTGTCTTGTCCACTGGAGTTTCTAGTATCTCCTTCATGCTACGCTCTTCATCAAATTGTCCACATGGGGCTCTGGGAGGCCCTTGAATGTTCGAACGTCTAGAAGATAATAGACTTACAGCTTGCTCCAGTTGATAAAGGGTTGTTTGGAGTTGATCTACTGTTTCCTTGAGGCGAACCTCTGATTCTCGGGGTGATAGATTTGGACGTGGTACATTGGGAAGTGGTGGTGTTTGGGAGTAATTGGATTGGAATCGGGGTAAATGAGGATCATATGGTGGCGAATGGTGAAAAGAAGCTTGTGAGTGTGGTGGTTCAAAGTTATGTTGAGAGGATGGCCTATAAGCACAGGGTAGGGCTTGTTGGTAACTATAAGGTTGTCCACCATGTCTATTGGCTTGATATGCATTGTAGAATGGTCTTTGTCCATGATATCTTGGAGGGTGTTGTTGCCTAAAGGGTTGATCAGATCCTCTTGGTTCCATCCATCTTTGATTGCTCAGACCTTGATGCATGTTCCTGTTATAGCTTTCACTCCTTTCAACAATATTAGAACCAAAGTCAAAGCGAGAGGGGTGAGAATTCATAGTAGCCAATGGAAGTAAAAGGAGAAAATAAAGACAAATAAACAAGTAAAATAAAAATATTTACAATAACCAATAATAAGGCACAAGATTGCAGTTCCCCGGCAAAGGCGCCATTTTCACGTTAGGATTTTTGCCAGTAAAGAATTTTATAAAAACAGTCGCGTTGTAGATATAGTCTCTAACCCAACAGAAATCCCTTCGTACAAACATTTTGGTTGTCACAAGTAACAAACCCCTTAAAAATTGATAACCGAAGTATTTAAACCTCGGGTTGTCTTCTCAAGGAACTGCAGGGAAGTATGTTCTTATTATTGGTTATGGAGATTGTAAATCGGGGTTTTGAAGATGAGGAACAAGTAATTTAAATCGCAATTAAAATAAGTAAAAGACTGTAAAGTAAATAAATGACTGTAAAATTAACTTTTGGCAAGGTATGAGAAATTAGAAGTCCTATCCTAGTTATCCTTATTAATGATGATGAAGATTGAATCTTAATTCCACTCAGTTGGTCTTTACTTAAAGTAAGGAAAGGTCAAGTGACTAATTAGTTTGATCTTCAAATCCTAGTTAATCCCTAAGGAAAGATTGGGATTATTGAAGTTCAATTCAATTAGCAAAGATAACAATTATCAATCATGTTTGAGTTTGATAACTCCTGAGTTACTAATTTCTTAACCAAGACCAAAAGGGAGAAAAATAAATCTACTGGAATAAATATGTCTTTAGATTGGGAATAACAGTAACATAAATAAAAGAAAGCAATCATAAACTGAAATACCTCAAATAACATTAATTCAAAAGAGTAATCTGTAACATAGAAGAATTCATAAATTAAATTGAGAAAATAATAAAAAAGAATATTGAATCTGATAAAAAGAGATAATCCTGAAAGCGAATAAAACCCCAAATCTAAATCCTAATCCTAAAGAGAGAAGAGAGAATCTCCCTCTCAAACTAAATCTAAATCATGAAAACTAACTAAAATTGGAGACTCTCTTCTGAATGGATGCATTCCCACACTTCATAACCTCTGATCTGTGCCTTCTGGACTTGGATTTGGGGCAAAAAGGGCTTCAGAAATCGCTGGGAGCGTTTTCTGTAATTTCTGGTGCGTGGCCTCTGTCACGCGTCCGCGTGGGTCACGCGGTCGCGTCATTTGGAGTTTTCCTTGTCACGCGGTCGCGTCAGTCATGCGTCCGCGTCATATGCGTTTCGCTCAAGGTGCGCGATCGCGTCAATCACGCGGTCGCGTCATTGCCAGTTTCTTCAAAAACTCAGTTTTGTGCTTTCCTTCCAATTTTGTATGTTTCCTTTCCATCCTTTAAGTCATTCCTGCCTTAGAAGATCTGAAACTACTCAACACACGAATCACGGCATCGAATGGAAGTAAAGGGTAATTAAAATAATTATTTTTAAAGCATAGGAAACATGTTTTTCACATACATCACATAATAAGGAAGGGAAAGTAAAACCATGCAATTTATATGAATAAGTGAGTGAAGGATTGAATAAATCACTTAAATTAGGTACAAAATATATCATAAAATATGGGTTTATCATAGTTAAACAATTTAACAGAAGTATTAAATTACTACAGGATATAATCATTAAAATATTCTGTAAAATCAACTTAGCTGATTAATGTAAGATTTTATTAGATGTGCACTAAAAATTGATGATGGTATATAAAATGAATAGAAAAGTTGAATAATGAACATGTATATATGTACCAATTGAGTATGGGATTGTATTCGTACAATATAATTGGTTTAGAGATTTTCTACTTGTCCTTTAAAATTCAGCCTTTGGTAAGGATTTTTAAGGATTTATTATTATTATTTAATTAATTTGAATATCCAGTTTTACGTATCAATTGTTCAAAAAATCAGAGAAGTTACTTATTTTTTGTTTTATCTTTCTTTTAAAGGCTGAATAAAGGACAATATTTAAAGAATATGTAATTGCACTAGTTGGTTTATTATAACCTCGGAGAGAAGTACTTTGAAATTTGTTTAAACCACTCCCTTCGTATTCTATGTTCATCCAAGCAATTTAATTCGAAACATTTGTCTCTCTTATAATTTGACATAATATTACGATATGCTGAAAATGATAATATGATAACATTTCTTTATTTTTTTATCTAGTGTAAAATGAGGGTATGTTAAAAAATATAATATTATAATTTTCATTGGAAGAAACCCATAATTATTCTTGAGAATCAAACGCTTTGTTTGTGCTAATATAGGACACAACACAATGTTAACAATTAACCGCTTCTGGATTAAACAATATGAATATTTATTTTACATAATTACACGATTTGTTTTCCACATTAAAAATAAGGTTATATTGGATGTAATAACATTCCATACTTAAAATAGTTAACTTTTATATAAAAAAAAAAAGGATGGGGGAGGGGGCGTATCATATGCTTGCCTATCCCTCGCTACCGCCACCCGCATGGTAAACATACAAAATGGAGATGACATTTATATAGAACTGCTCCCAAAGCCGAATATATACTGACTACTCAACATAGAATATTAATCTTCCGAATCAATATGAAAATCACTCAGAAAGTTTCTTCTTGTGGTGTAATACTTCTTTGCCCAAAAAGGGCAAATCCATAACTAGGTTTTTGTTAACATACACATAATTAGTTGCCGATATGTTCAGGGGTCATGATTTGGGTATGGTAATTGGCACCAGCACAACATAAATCCTTAATTATGTGTCAACTCCTTACATGATTTTAGACGTGTGTGTTATATTGGTTGAGTTATAAGTAGAGTGTCTGGGTTATGAGTAATTTAAAACAATTTAAGATAAAGACACTTTAAGAATGAACTGAAAGTAGATATAATTAGAGTGTCTGAGTTATAAGTAGCATTCCTAAAAATCAAAAGAGCGACTAAACAAACCAAGCAAATAAATCGTTCATACAGGCCTCAATGAAAAACAACATAACATAACATATCAATATATGCACCAAGTCAAATACCTCCAGCACCGTCTTCATTCTGCTTGGCAGGCTCCTGTTCGTTACAGCCATGTGCTGTTTGCTCCGCTTCAACATCAGCACCACTGAGCAAGACTTTATGCTCGTCCTTTAAAGCAGCGACGCTGTGTGCCAGTTCATGCCACTTTGCCACGTCATATTGTTCTTATTGTTGAAGCTTTTCGATCTGCGCCATTAATGCATTTGCTTTGTTATCCATTTGGAGAACTGTGATTTCATTCTTGTGCCGCGCAATCCGCAACATCATTTCTAGCCGCCGCAGTGCCTTTTCCCCTTCCTCCACTTCCATCTCCTTGGCCTTCAACCTGACATCGGCGGTCAACTATGCCACCTTTGCCACCCTTAGTTGTTCTCAGTACATATGAAGTTGAGCCTTCAAATTCTCCTCCTTTTTGACTAATGTAGCCTCAACCATGTCACAGTCTACACATTTTTCCTCTCTATGGATGATGTCAATCAGATCAGCAATTGATAGTTCCGTGAGGTCGTCCGCACTAATGGTCTGACTTAGGTCTGTGATGGATTCCTGCGACATCCTCTCAGATAGTTGGGTGTGGTTTTTCTTTCGCCAGTATATTCACAAGAAGCTTAGCGTGGTAAGTGTGGCAGGGGTGCAAAAGATTGGTATATGTTGAACAAAACAACTGCTGCATATTGGTATTCAGTGAAACTTTTAGCCTTCTATCACAAGTTTTGTTCTGTCATCATGATCTGTATGCCAGTGATGCAGAATTTACAAACCACAAGACACCAGAAAGTGCACCGGGTCATACCAAGTAATAACTCACAGTGAGTGAGTGTCGATCCCACGAGGATTAACAGATTAAGCAAGAAAAATCAACCGATTAATCTAGCCAGACAATCAATTTAGGGTTTTGAAAAGTATTAACAAAAACCAACCAGAAGCAAAAATAGAGCAACCGTGAGTGTGATAAAGATGTATGATTAAGAAAGTTAAGCTTTTGGAGATGTTAACTCTTTCGGATTAATACTGTTCACTTTCCACCTTGATCATGCAAAGATACAATCATGGCAAAATAATCAAACTCCAATCCCTTGGTGATTTTATTCCCTTTAACCTAATTAATCACTAATCCCTTAGCCAATTACTTAAGAAAAGAGTTGAAGAACGTTCATTGATTCATAAACCACACAATTCATAAGAATCTCCCCTAGTTTATTTTATGTCACTTATCAAATCCAGTTTTAAAACGTATCAATTATGAGAATCGGTTTTGAAACTTAATTCAATTAATCAACTTTTCCAAGAAGTTAAAAGAATTCAAATCAAAGAAGAATTGTTTTCCAATACATTCAAACCCTTTAAGATGAAGAACAAAAACCTATTCTTGAAAAGAAATCAATGCATTAATCAAAGATGTAAAAAGCTTAGAACATTAATCCACAGAATCAACAGAGCTCCTAACATTAATAGAGGGGAATTAAAAACTCATATTCTTCCTTGAAATCCTTGAAAAATAAAACTGCCGAAGTAGCCGAGAGCCTCCTTCCGAGATAGTCCCCATCTGCCTTAAATACTAATGCTAATTTAAATTTAAATTCAAATTAAACCGAATCAAAACTAAAACAGAATCAAATCTATCTAATTAATGATTACCTCTAGTATAATTTCCAATCTTTATCTCCTTGTAGTCTTCAATTAATTCTAAGATTAGTGGACTTTCAGTTGAGCCTTGAATTGATGAAGAATTGAACAATTGAGTGACTTGAATTGAGGCCCTAGGAGCAGCACCAAAGCCCACGTGGTACGTGGCTTGTGTCACGTTATACGTGAAGCAAATTCTTGGCATGGAATACATTCTGTTAAGCTCATGTACAACGTGAAATAGGCTACGTTGTATGTGAGCCACTTTCTTCAATTGTTGTCTCCTTTTTCTCCCTCGCGTTATACTACATGAAAAGGGTGAATGATATGTGCTTGTGCATACGCACACACAGATCCATTTTCTTCCCTCACGTGGTACGTGATGGAGTTCACGTTTTACGTCCTTCATCTTATCCTTCTAGTGAGCTTTCTATCCTTCACAAAAAGCATTCTGCTTGTTATTGTTTGTCACAGGGAGCATTCTATTTGTTGCTCTTCATCCTCCTTTTTGTTATGTTTCTTTTTATTTTTTTCTAAAACTTTCTGTAATCAATGGAATTCAACTAATCAAGGTAATGTTCACTCTAACCTTAAATTCATTGATTATTCCACAGAAATTCTTAGTAAATCAATTGAAATCTCGAAGGAAAAACACTAAAGATACGGATACATCAACCACCATCATGATCGCACACGTGGACAACCGATTCGGAATCCAATGATATGGCCTATACAGTTATTGTGCGTTACTAGTTTTTGAAATTCTCATTCCATTCGTTACTAGTGGAAAGTTGTTTTAATATAGGGTAAATAATTTATTTAAGTATGTTTTGAAAAAATAAAAGGTTAATTTAAACTACTTTGGTGAACCAAAAAAAAAAAAACCAAAACATAAAATATGAACAATAGAACATTAATATTGGTTTAAGCCACTTAGTAGATGAACAATCGAACAGAAGCATTAAATTTTTGCATGATATAATAATTAAAATATTTTATAAAACCAAAGTAGTTGAAGTATATTAAAATTGGTTTAAACCATTCCCTTCGTATTATGTGTCCGGTCTTACCTAGAAGCATCAATAAAGAAAGAAAAATTCTAGGGAAACGTATGCGGCACTAAACCCCCTAATGCCAGTATATTAAATTTTTAAAAAGATATAATAGGGACAAACAAAACGCATCGTGGGTGGTCATCTCTCATCTTGATATTCTCCAATAATCCCCCACAAAGTTCTTGCAAATGGCTGGTGTAACAATCAAAATTTCAGTATGTCTAGATCATATTAGAAACTGAGCGTCACCAACTTGTCTTCCTAATTATTATCTATTATTTAATTATATGAGCCTGATTCATTGTTAAAAGCGTAGTTATTTTGTGAGGTACTTTTTTTTTTGAAAACATTTGGATTAATAAACAGAATAATTCATAATCATTTCACAAATAATAACAAATAAAACAGTTATAAACAACCACACTTATATACATCTCAAACAGTTAACAACATTTAGTTATCCAGCCTTTATTAGAGTAAAGATTTTTAGTTAGATCACCCCTAGATATAGCTAGATAATAACTATATACATATATATACATACAACATCCCAGGCCCTGACCTATTCAAAAAGTCCCTAAGCTGGCACCCAGACTAGCTTAGGCTCTATACTCACCTAGTCCCTCAAAACTACTAAAGCGAGGGAAAATATTCTAGGTCTTCAAAACTCGACTCAGGTCGAATGTCATCAAAAGGTGGAAGATCATCTACTACTCCTCTGCACAATCTTACATTGCCATATGACGTCCCACTGGTACTCCATCAAGTAGCCACATAACAGGAGTCTCGTACACATGATTTAGGCTAAAGTGCGCATACGAACGGGGTGCAGATGTTGACGTAACTAATAACCCCGGCCCTACTAAGAACTCCCCAGTTCTTACCCCTTTTCTCTCCCTTTCCCATTCAGATGGAAGCATGAGTACCCTCCCGTAATCTACTAATGACCGTTTCGCAAAGAGGATTCCGCTCTAGGTAGTCTTCTGAGACTAGGGTGAATCTCGTTCTCTCAGTATATATATATATATATATATATATATATATAAAAAGAGAACGAGATTCACCCTAGTCTCAGAAGACTACCTAGAGCGGAATCCTCTTTGCGAAACGGTCATTAGTAGATTACGGGAGGGTACTCATGCTTCCATCTGAATGGGAAAGGGAGAGAAAAGGGGTAAGAACTGGGGAGTTCTTAGTAGGGCCGGGGTTATTAGTTACGTTCATTAATTCTATGTTGTTTAGCAGACTAATAGCAAAATATCAAGAAGCAGTAAACAGAAGAAATAGATAAATAGAAAAAATAGAAAAAACAGAAAGCGAAACACGAACAAAAGAATACAAGAAAATAAAACACAGACACAGAGAATAGAATACAAACAAACAAAGCATACATTCATTCAACAATCATAACAGAGGGAATGCACAACCAAATATGATGCATGTCTGTCCTATGCAGGCCATGAGCTCACGTGTCGGTTTACACCCTGTAGCCCGACATTACTTAGGAACTAGTCCTAGATATGGCTTTATCTCTGTAGGTGAACTTCGGCCTACAGGAAAAGCACTCTTGTAAGTGAACTTCGGCTTACAAGAATAGTCTAAAGACAACACAACAACTTTCTATAGGTGAACTTTGGCCTACAGAAATGGCACCCCTATAAGTGAACTTCGGCTTACAGAAATAGCACCCCTGTAAGTGAACTTCGGCTTACAGAAATGGCGCCCCTGTAAGTGAACTTTGGCTTACATGAATCACAACTCTCTGTAGGTGAACTTCAGCCTATAGGAGCAACACCCTGATCTACACAATTGATATTCGCTTTAGGTGAACTTCGACCTACAGGAATCACAACTTACTGTAGGTGAACTTGGGCCTACAGGACCTTTAGGGCCAACGGAAAAGCAACAGATGAATATACAACAGAATATCATGCCACAAGATTTAACTCTTTATTTTTATACTCTTTTCCTCTATTCTCTTGGTTATATTACTCTTTTCTCTTTGTCTCTTTACTCTGCTCTGATTAATCTTTTCTCTTTGTCTCTTTACTTTGCTATGGTTTCTCTGTTTAACGTATGTATTTATAGCTTATGTAAATTTCGGTATGAATAGTTAGCATGTCCCAAGTATAGGTTCATTAAGTATATATTGAAACAGTTTAACTTTTCATATTATACCTAACCCTAGGCGCAACTCAAGAACTAACAATGTAGCTCCTAGTTCGTTCTCTAGTCTCTATTGTTTTCTATCATTAAAACTTTGCCGACTTTTTCTTCGATTTTTATCTCTTCTTTAACTTTTTATCTTTCCTTTATCTTTGCCTCATTAATATGTTATTACCACTCCCTAGGTGTTTTATGAAGGTAATTATGAGATTCTGAACTTAAAGTTGTCTTTC
>NC_029793.2:24486097-24496375 GCF_000816755.2 Arachis ipaensis
TTAATAAAATATTTTATTATTATTTATTATTTTATTATTAAATTTTCGAAAGTTACCTTATCTTTACCTTTTAACCTTTAAAATTCACTTTTTACCACCCGTAACTTTTAATATTTCTACTTTAACCACCCTAACTTTTCGAAATTACAAAATAATCCCTAAACACCAAAATAATTACTTCCTTGCCCTTTTATGGATCAAAAAGGTGTTCTTCATTGTTCTTCACCACACTCAAAGTGTTCTTCGTGTTCTTCGTAAATTTTTCAGATTTTTTCTTTGTTTTCACCTATTTGTCAATCTTTTCAGCAACCAATTTTTACCATAATTCATAATAAATTTGCAGCCACCAAAGCCCTATATTTTACACTTGATTTCAACACAAATTCAAACCCAATTTAAAGGTTAGGGTTCTAAATTCCAGCAGCCACAAGAACATGCATTCATAGCTTGAATATCATCAAATTTTATCAAATTTTCACCAAAATTTCAACAAGAATCACTCATATAAACAATCAATTTCAAGAATAACCAAACCATATCATAATCACACAACTCAAACACAATTAATCAAGATTAATTTTACCAAACCCTACCTTGATTTGCTGCTCCAAATCCGGTTACTCTTTGAAGTGTTCTTAAAGCACTTTTTCCTTCTAAATCACATCAAGAACAACTTTAAATCCACAAACCCTCAACTGACCGAATCTCATTCAGAATATTAGGAAGGGATTTCTCACCTTAAACCTTCTAGAAATTAACATTTCTTGGCCCTCAAGTCAAGTTAAACATGATTCCTAAGGAAGAACATCAAGAAAACACATGTTTAAGCATGTTTTCTTGAAAACCGAATTCAAAGGGGAAAGAAATAGCCATCTCACCTTATTTCTAGCCTTGATAAGTTACATGGTTATGTAGAGGAAGAAGAAAAGATCATTTTGGTGAAATCAGAGTTTTGATTTGAGTTTTAGTTCAGAAGAAATCAAGCTTTGAAGATTTAAGTGTCATGAAAGTTTCTCTCTTTTCTCTCTTGTAATTTTCGGCCAAAATAAAGAAATGAGACAGCCTTGGAGGTCTTGGGGGTTTAAGGTGAGTTGTGATTGGTTGGCTTTGAGGTGGATTAAAATAATATTAAAATATCTCAGGTATATAACTACTAAAACTAGATGTATCGGAACACTCGTAAAAACATCTCTAAAAATACTTTTCTGAGCTACTAGAATAAATGACACTAGTAACATATTTAATATGAGAGTAGAACATGTATGATGAGGCATTAGCATTGCTAAAGTCATCAGAGAGTGTTGGTGCTAAGCTGCACCAGTAAACTGTGAACCCGGTTAAACCGATCTCCTGTTTTTAACTGAAACAGACCAGGTAACATTATAATATCATACAAGAAGCTTATAATACTAATATAATGATAATATTATACTATTATCTTTCTTCTCTCATGAATCGAGTCCGGTTCATCAAACTGAGACTATTTACGAAAACCAGAATCAAAACTCCTAACCGATACGGTTCAAAAACTAGGTTCTTCGTGATTGCGTTGTCGAGCGTGCCTCAAATGAGGTCCTGGCTTAAAGATGACATAATGACAATGAGGATTGAGATGATTGATGATACAGTAGAGGTGTTCCCTTCACTGATCTTCTGGAGAACTTCGTGTCTTCAGAAAAGATCTCACATACTCGAAAACTGGGTTGTTACAACTGGAACATCCAAGAAGAATAGAAAGAAAAAGAACGTAGCCGTTGAGTACAAATGTCTGATTAATCTTCTTCCTCGTGACATATGGGTGAGCATTGCCACAAAAGTTGCATCGAATTCGATTCAGCATCTGTTCAACATGCAGGTGACTTGCAAGGTATTTTTGGATGTAGCGACTTCCAACGCTGTCTACAAGCATGCGTCAATCTTGAAGCTATCGATTTTGTCCTTTTTATATTATTTTGATCAGCCTGCAAAGAGGTTCTTATATTGCTGCACGAAAGCAGGAAATCCAACTGCTCTACTCCAGGTGGGGATGATTAATTTCTTCTGGATTGGCCACTGATCGGCGGGATGGAGACTCTAACTAGGGCTGCAACGGAGGGAGACGCTAAAATCGGTTACGTGTGTGCGATGCTGCTACTATGTAATAAGGAAGACGAAGAGCACATGCGAAGAGGAGTTGCATTTTTCAAAATTGTACGTGCTTTTGGGGCAGTCAAAAGGTGCAGAGAGGTTTTCAAACAGATATTCGAGCATCGGTGGGTGGAGGAGAAATAGTTGGATCCTAGATAGCCCGTGGTTTGTCGATCCATCAGTTGCCCTACCCGCGGCACCATGGGTGTTGTCGAAGATGTGTCCCGTGTGTGAACTTTCTGGCTAATTACGAGGTGCGGGTGTTCTTGGAAAGGTTTAAATTTGAATGAAAATTTCTATTTAGTGATTTCTATTGTTCAAACTTGTTGTTTATGCTTCTCATATCTGGTGTTACAGTAGCTAGCATTGTCTCCTATTTTGTTTAGAATTTACGAATGATTATCTATATATGGAATATTTTGTTATTATGTTTCTTTTTTTGTATGTGGAGAAATCTAAGTTTGATTTGGGATGAAAGATTTGTTGGATGATGATATAATTTATGTAAATAATTATAAATAAAATATTACAACCAGGCAGGGACCCAGGTTCAGGAGGAGGGGGGACACTTGCCCCCACTAAGGTTGAAAAAAGTAATAATGTTATATAAATTAATATATTTATTTCAATGCAATTATACTTTTATCCCAACACAAATTTATTAAATTTTATTTTGAGATTCATGTTAAAATTACTCAACTAGTTAAATTACCAAACTAAATCTCAGTTCTCTAAATATTAGTATAGTCAAAACTATGCTTTTTTCAAATAATTAAGCCAAATAATTATTAATAAAGATAATTCAATAAATTTATTTATTTTTACCATTTATAATTTTATTTTAAATCAAATTAGAAACTTACAGATATACAATATTTCTACAAGTATCTAATCCTATCTTTTGATGATTCCTTCTCCATTGTATTCAATTTCCTTAATTAAAAAATTTGAAAACAATGAAAATGTCATTGACATTTTTCATTTTCGAATTCCAAGAAAAAGTTACAAAGTGAAAACGGCATTGCCATTTTGCAAAGGAAACATTTTTTAATAAATTTTTAAGTAATAGTATCTATTAATTATTTGGTCTTATCCAAAACAATCGGTAAAGAAACGTATGAGAAATTGAACCATAGTTAATGCCAGTATACTAAAATTAAAAAGGATATAATAGCAACACATAATGCAGCTTGGGTGGTCGTCTCTCCTCTTGATATTCTCTAATAATCCCCAAAGTTCTTGCAAATGGTTGGAACATCCAAGAAGAACAGAAATAAAAGAAGCATTTTCATTGAGTACGAATGTCCACTTTTTCTTCCTCGTGACATATGGGTGAGGATTGCCACGAAGGTTGTATTGAATTCAATTCAGGATCTGTTCAACATGCAAGCGACTTACAAGGTGCTTCAGGATGCAGCTAGGTCAGACAATGTATACAACCATCCAATGATATGGCATATATCGTTAGTGTCCTTTTTATTTTACTTTGACCAACCTGAAAGGAGGTTTGTTGATTATTGTGTGGAAGCAAGAAATCTGGATGCTATACTCCGGCATAGGATGACGGAGTATTTTTGGATTGTCCACCGTGACCTTGGAATGGATCTTCTGACTAGGGCTACAACGGAGGGCAGCATTGAAGCCGGTTACTTGTGTGCCATGCTGCTACTGTGTAATCACGAAGACGAAGTGTACAAGAGACGAAATGTTAAATTGTTTGAAGTTATACGTACTTCTGGGGAGGTCAAAAGGTGTAGGGAGGTCTTCACAAAAATTTTCGAGGAGTGGTCGGTGGATGAAGGACCTTCGGATCCTGAACATCCCATGGCTTGTTGGTCCACTAGTTGCCCTACCCGCGGCACCATAGGTGACGTGCAAGATGCGTCCAGTATCTCGTATGTGCACTGCTTCGATGATTACGAGGCGAGGGTCTTCTTGGAAATGTTTACATTTTAATGAACATGACTTTTTACCAATTTCTGCAATCTGCCAGTGTGTTGTTGGGAATTTATGCTTATGTTATCTGCCAATACAGTAGTTAACAATGTATCCTATTTTGTTATGAACGATTATCTTTCCTTAACATGTGGACTATGTTTTAATTGTGTTTCTACTTTTGTATGTGGAAAAATCTCATTTTGATCCAATAAATTGACATAATTAAAATACATGCTTGTTCATGGTCAATCGAAATAAATCTTTTATAATTTAGTTTTAATTAGTAACCACCCATAAACTTATTATTGAAATAATTAATATAATTTACATATACTAACTTATTAACTTAAATTTGAGATTCTACCCTATTTACTTTATACTAATTAATAGCGTTATAAATATTTAAGCCATGATTTAAAATTTCTTTGTTCAAAGTATATCAAGTTTCAGTGATAGCATAATGCAAGCAATAAATGCATATCCTAGACCTAATTATGCCTTCATGTGAGATGTGTGCCTGTGGGGTGGGATTTGACATCAACTTTTTCATTACCGAAGTGATTGAGATTGCTGGTCGAATAGACCAAAGAGTGTTGATTTAACGTTTTGAAATCTTTTTGTACTTCATATTATGGGGATTGTGCAATAATTTAGGATGTCACAGTAATAGTAGATAAAACTGGTAACTTGGTAAGATAATGGGCAGTGACGGAAAGGGATAATTTAGGCACTCGAAAAAAATTTATAAAAAGGATTTAATATAAAATCAGAAAAACACATGAATTACAATTTTTAGGGAAAAAATATGTTAGTATTAATAACTATTATCTGTATGCATACTATTAATATATTAACATTTCTATTCTGCGATACACAAAATGCTTTTCAAATGAAAATTTTATGTTCTACTCAAAATACGTGTTTTATGTATGTTTAAAAATATATAACATATTTTATACAAACGAAAATACTGTACCATAATTTATGTTTACCTGGTAGTGTTCAAGTGGAAAAAAAGTAGCAAACATCGCATGCATGGCTTACATTGTGTTCGGACGAAGAAAAATAGCAAACATTCCATGCATGACTTTGGTCAACTTTTCAAATTCTCCCGGTGGTCAACCTTTTTAGAGATTTATTATTATTTAATGAATTTGAATAGCCACTTTGGTTGATATTAAATATATAAAAATTTAGTAATTCATTTCATTTTACTATTAAACAACATACCAATTATTTAATGAAAATTAAAGAGAGAAATAATCAATTGGCATAAAGCTTGTCTGATGATATATAAAATTTCAGAATATATATTGAAAAAATACGAGTAATCTTGCTTGACAGAAATGAAAGCGGAACCTAACCCTAAAAGAGGTTGACAAACAGTATCAACTCATAGTCGGTGCGGCAATGTATGCATGGAACATCCATGGCGGTGATAGTTGTATATAGCACCCATCTTGCAATGGCTTGGACATATATTCAAAACACAAACTTGATTCTCTCCATTTAGTATAGGCACATTACATTGACAGGGTCACGAACATGTGATAACCTGTTTGAACCCCACTTTGTAGATTGTTAGTGCATCAGATGCCTCAAGCGCACAAAATGTTTCGATTCCCTTGTTTTTTGCCTCATCGTCGTCATTACGAAGCATCAGCATCATTGACAGTGCGTACTGGGCGGCCACATGGTCGTGGGCTGTGGCAGTTTGCAGCATTTCCATTCCCACATCATGGCGTTGTCAGATGAAGAGCTCTCGCACACTGGCCCAAAATAGAAGGTCCGGGTGTCCCTTCTACATGCACTGCTTAAAGAATATTCTTGCCTGCCAGTCCCGATGATCCTATGCCCACCAAATTTGCTGTGTATATGAAATCGAGGCATGTTGGTACACAATATCCTCCTCCCTTGCATTGCACGCAGCAGTACAAGACATTCTGAGACTGCACAAGTCTTGGAGGAGTTTGTTGCGGCTTTCAAGACAATTAGCACCCAAACATCATGGGGAAGGTGTATGGTGTCTGTCGAACACTCCATTATCACTTTCCAGATGATGAATGCTTGGAAAAGAGAAATGGGTATAATGAGGTGAATATACAAGGGACCAATTAGTACCGCCAAGCAGGGGTGTTTGCGGTGCGGTTTGGTTCCATTTTTAAGGGAAAAGTCATCCGATCCGATCATCTAATTAAACTGCGGTTCGGTTTGGTTCGCTTTTTTTATCGAAGCCATCCTAACCAAACCAAACCAATTAAAATCGGTTTGGTTTGGTTCGGTTTGTTCGGTTTTTTTAATCAATTCAAAAAAAATACTAACGTACTATTTCACAAAGTCATAACATTGAAATCCACCAACATAAATACACAATAGCTAACAAAGTCTTGGTCTAATGAAATTTAACAACAAAAGGAATTCAAATACAACAATTAAAGAAGTTTAAAAGTTCACAAAATTTTCCCTCGGCCTCTACTAGCAAGCTTCCTTGTGTTTCTATGAGGAGCTGGCACAGTAGGAAATGCACTTGGAGATCTGATGCTAGTTGATTCATTTGGCAGAGGAACTGGCGACAATCCAGTGTCGCCCATATTTTCACTTAAACTGACATCAAACTGCATAAACGAATCAATAACCAGCAATGAATCAATAACCACTTAGCCAGCAACAATATCAAGTAAGCAAACAATTCAACAAACAGAACAAAATCAGCAAGTCAGCATCAATAACCAGCAACAATAATTTAACCAGCAACAATACCTAACAAAATAAATCATTAACTAGCAACAATACCAAGTCAGCAAACAATTCAACAAACAGAACAAAATCAGCAAGTCAGCATCAATAGCAAGCAACAATAATTTATCCAGCAACAATACCTAGCAAAATAAATCAATAACCAGCAACAATACCAAGTCAGTAAACAATTCAACAAACAGAACAAAATCAGCAAGTCAGCATCAATAACAAGCAACAATAACTTATCCAACAACAATACCTAGCAAAATAAATCAATAACCAGCAACAATACCAAGTCAGCAAACAATTCAACAAACAGAACAAAATCATCTAGTCAGCATCAATAACCAGCAATAATAATTTAACCAGCAACAATACCTAACAAAATAACTCAATAAACAGCAACAATACCAAGTCAGCATCAATGATTAAAATAATTCAACAAACAGAACATTGCCTAACAAACAGCAAACAATGAATCAACAAACAGCAAGTCAGTAACAAAATCGGGTTAAAAATACCAATTATGAATAATTTAACCAAATTAACAATGAATCAGCAAGTCAGCAATAAAGTAAACAATACCAATGCTGAGTATAATTTAACCAGATTAACAATGAATCAACAAGTCAGCAAGTCAGCAATAAAGTAAACAATACCTGACTCAGTGGCTCGGGCTCCATGCCTAACTTGAATCGGTGGCTGGGTGGGAGACTGAGAGGAACATGGGTGCTATGTTGAATCGGTGACTAGTGGGTGGCTGGGTGCTGTGTTTAATCAGTGGGTGGGAGACTTGAATCGGTGACTGGTGGTGCTGGGTGTCAGGGATGAGGGTCGCACTCTGCTACTACTGGCGCTGGGTGCAAGGGATGAGGGTCGCGCTCTGCTAGGCTGCTACTGCTGTGTGCGAGGGTCGTCCAGGCTGTGGCTGGGGCTTCGTGGTGCTTTGTCCGCGAAGAACGTGGTGGCAGACTGGGAGGAACGTGGGTTTGCCGCCGAGAGAGGAGAGCGCTACTATAGAGAGGAGAGCGCGACTCTGAGAGGAGAGTGCGACTCTGAGAGGAGAGCGGCAGAGCGCGATTGTGAGAGGCTGAGACTGAGGGTTTTTGATTGGGGGTGGGAGGCGTGGGGTTAGGGCTCAGGACTCGCGCTCAAGGCAAGGGAATTGGGATTTGGCTGTTTGGTGGTAGGGGAGTGGGGTTGGTTTTTTAGGGCATTTTTATACCACCGGTTCGGTTTGGTTCGGTTAGGGTTTTCCTGGTCAGAATCGAAAACCAAACCGAACCGCAAAAAAACTGCAAAATACATTTTTTCGGTTTTTTCAGTTATCGGTTTATTCAGTTTTCGGTTTTTTCGGTTCGGTTGACCGGTTTAGCTCAGTCCGGATCGGTTTTGAACACCCCTACCGCCAGGTGTTGTTGTTTATGGTATTTTTAAAGGGACTCGGTGCCGTATCGGAAGGAGTCCCATCGGTTCTACACCATCACGTCGTCACTCCCCCTCATACGTGGCTTCTTTATCAAGCATGCATCTCTGTATTTCTTAACATTATGTGTATATATGTATTACTGTAACTGGTATGACTAAAAGTAGTATGCTTTTGCCTTAATAGTTAAAGAAAGAAGTCAAGTAAGTGAACTATAACATAAGCCAATTCAACCCAATCATTAGTATTTTTAGTTTTGAAATTCAAAAAATTTTGGGAAAATTCTATCCAATCCTCCATCAAATAAAGGATGAATTACCCTCTGTGATAAATCTAATAGTTATTGGATGAAATGAATTATTTTTTTAAGATGATTAACATTAACTTAAGTTTTGACAACCAAACTAAGTAATGATAGTAAAACCACTTGAACTTCATACCTACAAAATAAATAACTCTTATATTAACTTCATTAACAATTGTGACATTCACTCTTACTCAATGAACGTCTTTCTACTTTTTTATTTTGAATTTGTGATTTAGCCTTTTGGTATCTTTTTTCATTTGTTCACTTTAGTTTTCTAGTTTTTGTTATTTTTGTATTGTTATATCTAATTAGTATAAGTATGAATTTAAACAAAAGGTTGTTTGTTTGTTTTTTCTTTTTATAATTGGGATTTGGTTGTTTTCATATTTATCTACCTAAAATTGGTAACATAATTAAATCGTTGTCAACTATTTTAATCCTAAAAAAAATTAGATGACAAACGAAAAAAGAATATACCATAAAAAATGAACAAACATAGTATTAATTTACTATAAACAACATAACATTCATGATACTAAATTTAAAAAAGGTAAAAAATTTCCAGCAGCATAAAACTTGTCTGTTCATATACCAGTTCAAAATATATGTTAAAAATATAGCCTGATTCAAGTGATATACAAACCCAACTCAAGGGAGGTTGACAAATAGTATTAACTCGTAGTCAACGCGACACTGGATGCAGGGAATATGGCTAGCACCTCTGTAACCGTAGTTGCAGTCCCACTCCGCTCCTCACCGGTGATGGATATAAAGAAGACCCATGCGATCCTGGGTCGAGCACGTCACTGAATCACACACCAAATGCACTCCTTCTATTTCAGGCAGTTAGAATTCAAAGGGTCATGAAATTGAGATAACCTGAAAACACATCACTTTACACATGGTGAGTATACTAGACACCTCAGGCGTACGGAATATTTTGATCCCATTCTTTTTTACCTACTTGACATCGTTACGAAGGAGCAACATCATTGACAGTATGTACTTGGCATCGTCATGGCCTTTGATTGCGGCATTGTGCAGCATTTGTATCCCAACATCATGGTGACTTCGAATAAAGAGCTCTCATATCCCGTCCCGAAATAGAAGCTCCAGGTGGCCTCTCTCCCTGCACCGGTGAAAGAATCTCGTTGCGGCTGGGTCGTGGTAGCAACGCCACCTAATGGCATATGGCCCTGGTATAGAAGCACTGGTGTGCACGATATCCTCACCTCCTACCACGCGCATAGCTTTACATGTCATTCTGAGACTGCACAAGTTCTGAAAGGAGCATAACACGACTCTAATGGTAATGGCTACCCACACATCGTGAAAAAGACAGACGATCTCTGTAAAATGCTCCATTATCACTTTCTGGAGGATGACTGCTTGGAAGGAGATATGTATATACTGATTTGCATATAGTGTAGAGCAAGTAATTGTGTTGATATATTTATAAGCCCATTGCGCCTTTTTGTATCTTGTTCAACCAGTCGTGAATCGTCGCATCTTATCCCTCTGGTTTTCCACTTTGCTTGTTCCAAAATATACATTTAATAATCGATTTCAATTACAAGACAACAAAATCTGAAAAGGCAAGAAGAATAACTAAAAGGGTGCAAATAGGTTTCTTGGTAACATTATTCTTTATTAAACTTTTTGAAGAAAGAGAAAAAAAAAGCAGGTACTTTTGCTAAAGAGCTTTTAGAAGAAAGACAAAAAAAGGCAAGTACTTTTGCCA
>NC_029793.2:24496521-24515334 GCF_000816755.2 Arachis ipaensis
AAGAAAATCGGTAGTTATATTAATTAAATAATAATATATCATTTAAAATAGGAGACATAATTAGTTAAAGAATTACAATAACAAAAAATTAGGTATTCCTTAAATTTATTCTTTTAATAGCCTTTTATTACACGAAATTTTAAAAATTAAACTGACCACATCCAAATGGATTTAATGTTTTCTAAAAAATTAAAAAGTTAGAGATTAACAAAATTATTACAATTAAATGATTTGATTTAAAGGATATCTAAAGGATTTATATTTCAAAGGATGAATATCTTTTTTCATGAAATAATAAATTTTCAAATTTAAAGGCTAACCAAAAACTGAATTTTAAAAGCCAATTAACATTTCTTATGCTAAAAAAATAACAAACGGCACCAACAATTTAAAATCCTAAGAATTTTTTTCAACCTATCTAGAAAACGAAAACGTCATTGGGGGAGTAAATCCTAACCAAAAATGTTAACACCCAAATGAAAATCATATTTGACATGTCACATCAGTAGATCTGTTTTTTCATCCGTTCCTTTCTTGATAAACGAGATATGTAGCAAAATTCTTCAGAAATTAACACCAAAAAGAAGCAGGCAATTACATAGGTTCTAATAGTGAACAAGTTTTTTGAACCATGTTTGTTGCAGTGTACTGTGTACACTAAGTATATATTACAATTTACAAAATACCACTGTTAAAAACAGGGATTATAATTAGAGCAAAATGAAAATGGCCATTATAGGTGACCATGCATCCACTACCAGCATGTGGGAATTAAGTATGCTTCTTTGGTTTCTTGCTCCAGGCATCTGCCTTGCTCAACACATGCTCCTTAAATTTGTTGAAAGGTCTATTAGTCAGATTCACCGCAGTTGTTGTCTTGATCTCGTTCTCTCGTAACTATAGAACGAATGACATTTGCATTTAATATGTCCAGTTGCTGTAACAGTTGAAATCTTATTTTTTAATTAATTGATACTTACAATCCCATCCATGATGGGGTCGAAATTGTCCCTAATGTTAAGCCACCCTATGATCCAAATCCCAGAGTTTATGCTGCATACTGATCTGACGAATAGTCTACTACTGTGATTACTAAGGAGAACTCATGAAAGGCATAAATTCATGCATGCATATCATATTATACTGCTTACCTTTGTCCAAAATTTGGTATCCCAACGGGACTTCATATCGGGAATTGTTTGAAATCACTTGGTGGATTCATTAACTCCTTGTCGTAGACTACTTGCGTCAATTGGGACAAAACCTTTGTCTACACATGACATAAAATAAGTCAGTCCATAGATATATACATCGTATTGTATGTTATGCCGATGTGTTGATCAAGCTAAAAATTATGGGGTTACCGTTTTCCAAATACGGTCTTCGCGGTGTGGCAACTCAAACTGATTAGGTAATGAATCAAGATTGTAAATTGCACGGTATTTGAATGACACGAGCATCAGAAACTAGTGGCCCAAAGCGTCCATCATGCGAACATATATCTTCAAAAAAATGAACGCTTATTTGTTTAGTCAGGTGAGACACTTGTGCGTGGGTAGTATGCGATTAAAAATGTTCCTTGGTTAACGAACAAGTTCGATGAATTTGGATAGCCTCATCCATTGTTCCATGTATTGATTGACCATTAGTTCTATCGGCTTTCCGTTCAAAATATCCTCCAACAACGACAACGTTGACGAATAAAATCAGTTATCATATTCGAGTAGGGACAACTGAGAATAAACATTAAAGGCGCTATTGATTCATTTCGAGGACCACTATCAGACATAGTTAACTTATTGCGACCGACGGAGGAAGGTACCAGTACAAGGGGAACGTGGATAATTTCTTAGCACCGGTCATTGTCATGGCAACCATATAGATGATATGGTTACCAACAACAACATTATGGAATTTGAGTTTAACATCTCAATAAGATATTTAGGTTGTTTCCTCATTGAGCAAGGTTAAACAGGTATCATATATACCTTCTTATTAACATCATTTCCCGGTAATAGGCTGTGTATATTAACTCTAGCTGCCAACTTGTCTCCAATACAAACAAGTTCCTCGTTACATGAGGCAGAAAATGTTAAGGCATTAATAGATCCACAATACACGAGTTTAAATATCGAGGCATGAAGGATTACCAGGAGTCAAGACTCCCGTCGAAGATATAAGTGAATAAGGCCAACTCATGGTTGTTGAAGTCCATTGCAGGAGTGATCCTAAACTTCATCTACGACACAAGTTTATGTTTAGGGTTAGTCCATTGTTGAATTTCGGTTCTCATGTATGGAGTCTGTAATGCAGTGGCATCTTACATAATGAATGATGACTCTATGCCTAAGCTGACAACCCGATATATAACTATAGAATGCCATAAAAAAGTTTTATTATCCTAACTAACTTTTTATTTTCATTTTAATCGGTATATAAGTTAGCGACATGTTTACCTTCTTGCTCGTTAATTGAGTTTACTTCACGCTGCTCGAGTCTGTCTGCACAGATATTTCTGTTCCTTCACTAGGTCATGGCTATTTCGCGTTCCTAGTTGCCGACGGTGGTGTGCGGAACAACTTTTGCATGATGCAGTCGATGTCCTTCACAGTTGGAGTACTTTTCCTAGCCAAATTTGGGGCTACAGGTATTCCACTTGTGATGCGTGACCTAACTTTCATAGACCACTGGGTTGACTATTCATCCGTCTCCCTGTCGGAGTCTAGTATGACAATGGTATTTGCATGGCTTTCACCAACTGGTTTGTCCGTTTCCTTTTCAAAATCTCTCTGTTAAAGGTCGCACATTAAACCGCTTAAGATACGTGACACATACAAGACGAGTGATATACCAAAACAAGTGGTTAAACCGAACCTGAACTTTTTCAACTCATCAAGTCCTTGACGATGACGTCGATCTTCAAAAATGACCAGTCATCCTCGTCCTGGTCTTGAACATCTTTGATAGCACTTATCTCTTTCGGCTGTGGAGATTCATCCGTGGTTTCGGTTGCAACTTTGGCTCCATGGGGAAGCTGCGTATTTTGTACGAGAAAAGGATGCGAAAAATTAGTTGTTTATTGAAAATTTTTATTTCTAATGGAGAGTTCGTCTACTTCACTCATCTGTTTACATATACTAGAAAAATGTTTACCTCAGAAAGTTGCGGGTGCTGCGATAGGTCAACGATTTCTTCGTCGAAGACCTCGTTGCCTACGTTCCTGCATGTACACCATACGTGGTTGTTATGGTGAATATTCGTCTAGCATGCATGTGTAACGTAATGCATTTTGTTATGTTCTAAAGGGCATAAATGCAACTTATCTAACCTGTTGTGTATGTCGTTGTCGGAGGTTGATTGTGAAGCTTTCTCGCCTATTGTTCTTTGTGTTTCAAGTAATGATGGTTTAGAAGGGTGGGTGGGTTTATTCATTTCGAATGCTTCCTATTAATGTTGATAGATTTGTGGTCCATTTGGTTGTGTGATAGACTGATAGTTGAATATCGTTGGTGGAGTCACGGGAATTCGTTTTAGTCGTCTCCTATGAAACTTTCACCAGTATGGTACCTTCGTGTGCCGGATCATTCAACGATTTGTTCCATTTCCGATTATAAAAGTTCTAAGTGCTTTGATATTATGAAATTTCCTTTTGCAATCACTTATTTAGAGACGATTACGGTCAAACCCATAAAGTCCTATCAACAGGCTTCCATTATGGCACAAACTCTGACCATGCTTTCGGCCTAAATCAATACATATGTGCTTTATTTTAATGGGTTACCTCGTAGTGGCATGGGACTGTGAGCTACATATGCCATAAGCGTAATGAACTTACCTTGTTAAAAGGCATCCGTTGGGAGTTGGGACAAAACAAAAATAGTTGGTATCAATATCGATGCTTTTTGCCTTTCAATGGCTTTAGCGATCTAATTTCCTTCCCATTGTACATGTTAATCGATTTGTCCATCGCTTGTCCCATACTTGTTTAACATGTAAATACAATATATTGTCCCATAACATATACAACATCTAATAGTTTCCCATGCTTTTAGTCAATGCATTATAATTTTGGCATCGTGAGCAGAATAAAGAAATTAAAAAATAAATTGCTTTTCACTATTTAATAAAAATATGTACAGAGGTTCATGTTAATTTAAATACTGACGCATTTTCTACATGATTATAAGTGTGGATGGTAGCGGAAAATATGTGTACAAGAGGCGACATCCTAAGAATACTTATAATTTAACAAATTTATTTAACAATTTTCTTGAATCGAACAGTCAGTGGTATTTAACTATTTGGTGCAGGAACCCAATCAAAAGAAAAAAAAGTATAGGGACTTAATTGAAAATTTTGCGAAACTATAGGGACCAATAGAGTAATTAAACCTAAATAAAAATAACAAAAATAAAAGATAAGATAACAATTAAAAGCTAAATTTCACTAAAGATGCTCCCTTGGGTGAGGTTGACCCGTACTACTCGCGTTTAGCGCCAGAATTGGCAGTGAGTTGGGCGCTGGTTTTGTTTTTCTGGGTGCTTAATGCCCAACTCGATGTTTAGCGCCCTTCATGGTAGTGATTCCAGAAAAAAAAAAAGTGTAGACTATTATATATCGTTGGAAAGCTTTGAAAATTGGCTTTCCAACACTGTTAGAACTGCGTCAATTAGACCTTTGTAGGTCAAGTTATGCTTGTTGGAATGTAAGGAGGTGAGGGTTGACAGCATCCACTTTCTTCCTTTGTTTTTGCACAAAACTCTGCCAAATTCGCCTGAATTTCACCTGAAATAATTAAAACACCAAAACATCTCAAATTAGCATCCAAAGAGGATTTTAACACTAAAATATAATTAAACTTACTAAATTCTAATTAAATTTAACTGGAAAATAAGCAGAAAATGGTTATAAGATGCTCACGCATCACCCAACAATTGAAAGATCCAACTGACACCCTATGCGTACAGGTGGTTATTAAATATGCATTTGAATACCGGAAAAGAACTGATAATTACTAAATTATCCATGGGTCAATGAGGCACATCAGAGACAAGTTTTTGCACTACAATGTCCTCAACTCCGCAGATGAATGATGGAAGCATGGGTACATAAATGATGCACGTCTGAATGATCTGGAAAGGAACTCACTTTTCCACCTTGAAAAGGCTATGCGGATCAATTAGGGTCGCCGTGACAAAACAGTTGCAACACACGTAGTCATTTTTTATGTAAACAATTTTTGTCTGGAAACGATTAAGATAGACCGTAGATTAATTCAGCACGTGCAGGTGATGGGGATGCACGATGGCAATCCATATCTGATCGAGTATGAACAAATCCACTTGGAATGACGACCATATGGTGCATGATTGACTTGCATTCAATGTGCGTTGCGCTATTCATCAAGTTAAAAGATGTTGGACAGTTTGGTGTTTCATGGAATCCTGTAATGATCAGGGATCATTGTATGATCATACTGCGTGAGATAAGAGGCGCGTAAGACATTGTATGAGACATGCTAGTTCCTTGATGGAGCGGCTGCTTGTGTGCGCCGATATCATACGCGGCGACTAGGCTGTAACGTCGTAAACTCGTCGTCGATATTTTGCCTTCAAGACTAAGTCATATGTATCCCATACTTATGCGGTAAATGTCATTATTGTTTGCATTCTGAGTATGTTTTATGCTTTTCACAAGAACGAAACATATATTGTGTTTTGCCTGATGTTAATCATACCATGCATGGGATACGGCTTCTCACACCCGCATAAAAAAGTTGACAATCTAATTATTCTTCAATAGTTAATAACATGCTTCCGCAAATAAGAAAAAGGTATATCTGATTCAAAAGATATAATGCTCACACAAACAACTTCACGTTACACTTTAATTCTGAAACACTAATTTCAAACATCCCAAAATTAAATTACAACATATCGATCTAGAAAAAAGGACAACTAACGACATGTAGTCAGAAAAAAAACGAACGCCAAGATCACAGATATCAACACGATCGCTGCTATTCCACGCCTCCTTATGGTCGTGACACTCACAAACATGTTCTCCTCCATGGCCAAATTTGCAGCAACAATAAAGTCGATTTCTGATGTCAAGCCATGCACCCACTAGTGCAAATAACGCACTTCGTCTAGAAGTTCCTGGCTTTTCTTCTTGAGCGCGATGTTCTCACTTCTTATGCCCCTGTTGGTTTCCATTGAAAGAACCAACATATCTTTCTGCTTCCATACCCAGCACACATCTGTAAAACCTTCTACATGGATAATTATATTTCCACGTAGTTCTGATGGGTGACCTCATGCCACAGTGACAGCGAGGCATCGGCGTCTCGACGGAGGATGAGCTCATGGAAATGAATTCCTGCATTGTGTGTTCAATGTTCACGGCGAGAGTGAAAGACTACCAAAAAAAGGGTCGCGCCATGTATGTTCATATTTCGTGTGTCTACCAACAGCAAGTTATTTCTTTAGTCCAACGGTCTTCTTTTAGACTGACACGTGTATCACTAAACGCGTTAAGAAAGGATTCAACATGAGTCACGATTTAAATCATAAATTTGAATTACTCCTAACAAGACAATAATAAAATAACTTCCCGTACCGTCGTGTGGAGAACCAGAGCATTTTTGTCCTCAATCTACACAATTAGCAACCACAGTCTACGTAGGGACCATTGGATGACATCCTTACCCATGCCACAAAAGATAAAATAAAGATGATAGGGGACGGATTCACTAAGGGAATCGTAATATAAAACTGTCATTAGCTTAAATGTCAATCCTATATTAGGCCAGCTTTTGCAAAAGGGTATACATGGGATGTCCTCAAAGTTGCCAAAACGGTGTAATTTCCTTAATCCATGTCATGTATCTTGTGTAGATGGACAACACTCAATCTAGATATCGTTAAGAAACTCAAAAAAGTGTTTTCATTTCCAATTTTTTTACTGGAGAATAAAGAGACAAGACGACCGTCTTAATACTGTACACGCTCAACGAAACACAATCAAGTGCACAACCAACGCGCACCGACATATTGAATGGCAACGATCCATACTGCCAACAATGCCTCAACTGATCCGCGCAACAACGTTGCAATAATGGACGAGCCCACTACGCCTGCTGCAGCCAACTACAGGATCGAGGTGATAGCTCAGGTACAGTTGTGTTGCAATGGCATGGTTTGCATATTTTTTTTTTATTATGCTTATGCTATTGGTGATGCTCAGATAGTTGATAACCACATGGTAATAACTCAAACTTAATGCTAGGAGGATAAAACACCACAAGGCCCAACCACCAACACTTCGAACAACGCATTGATGAATTTAATGCGTAAAGTACTTTAGACCACAAAGGTAGTAAGACTCATAAGCAAATAATTTGTCAACTCGTTCATTCGCATTTATATGTTTATATACGTAGACATTGGGCATACCAGTTGCCATCTATACATCTCCATACTCAAAAACAAACAATGCAGTTGCATGAGAATATAGTTCTTCATATATAAAATTTAATACCTTAAGAGTATCACCGATACACCCTAATTGTTTGGATAAATCAAAACATCTGACACATCGAATTCAATTTTTTCATGGAAGAACATGCGATGCCGAATGGCGAAGGTAGAAGCGAAAATCGTCACATTGCAAAAGTTGGTCAACGGTCTTAGTGAGTTTGTCGCTCATGTGCAAAATGGATTTGGTCTGCGGGAACGGTCACAGAACATCAACACCACGGCTGATCGAAATAGGATAGATAAACAAAAAATGTCAATGGGTGACAAAGAATGTGTATACAATGCATTGACACACGCCTCCAATTCAACGAAAGATAGGGGATGCTTCCTAGAACGATGAGGAAGAGACTACACCCTTTGTCGTCAAAGAACTGCGCTGGCGACGTCAACACATCTATTTTCGAGCACGATGACAATCAAAGACGGGTCGTGCATCCAAAGATATCCAGGTCAAACACGCAGAACGAGAACATGTACCAAGGGGTGCCGAGGCCACAAAATAATAGAATTCGTAGCTTTCCATTTAACACAAGGACGTCATCGAACGAGAGCTCATTGATAAACCCCATATTTAGGGTTTATCTTATGCTTCATTTAAGGAATTTTATCACCTTTTACCCACATTTATTCAATGAAATATCATGGTTTCATGATTGTTTCCCAACTTGTGCTTAAGTGTGAAAACATGCTTTCTAAGTCCTTAATTAACTAAATTTGATTCACCTTTGATTCCACTAGATGCCTTGATTTGTTTGTTAAGTGATTTCAGGTTGAAAAGGCTAGGAATGAATCAAAGGAGTGAAGAAGAAAGCATACAAAGTGGAGAAATCATGGAAAAGCCAAAGAATTGGAAATGTGCATCCACGCGCACGCGCATGGTACACGCACGCGTGGATTGCAGAAAACGCAAGGGACGCGCACGCGCACTGTACGCGTACGCGCCGATGGGCGCACGTGATTTTTTTAAATAGAAAATGTGCCTAGCAATTTCTGAGAGCTGTGGGGCCCAATTTCAACCAACTTTGGTGCCAAAATGCATATAAGGACCAAGGATTGAAGGGAAAAAGAGAGATTCACTCATTTTTACTCATTCATACACTTTAGGATTAGTTTTAATTAGTTTTAGAGAGAGAAGCTCTCACTTCTCTCTAGGATTAGGTTTAGTTCTTAGATCTAGGTTTCAATTCATGCTTTTTTCTACTTTTTGATTCTCAATTCTTGTTGTTACATTCATCTTCCTCTATTCTTTTGTGGTAATCACTTCTATTTTGTTTCCATGCTTTGTTGTAGATCAACTTTTGTTCCTCCTCTTATCTTTCAATTCAATTAGAGGTAATTCATAATAATTGTGTTCCTTTTTATTGTTGTTATTGATTTCTTGCAATAAGTAGTTGTTAGATTTTATTGTTGTTATCAATTTACTTTGCTTTCCTTTTATGCCTTCCAAGTGTTTGATAAAATGCTTGGTTGGATTTTAGTATAGGTTTTATTCCTCTTGGCCTAGGTAGAGTAATTAGTGATGCTTGAGCTATCTAATTCCTTTGTTGATTGACAATTAGAAGTTGCTAATTGACTTGGATACCACTAAAGCTAGTCTTTCCCTTGGGAGTTGGCTAGGACTTGTGGAATCAAGTTAATTCATCCACTTGACTTTCCTCCATGGTTAGAGGTTAACTAAGTGGTAGCAATGAACAATTTGTGGTCACAATTGAGGAGGATAACTAGGATAGTACTTCTAGTTCTCATATCTAGCCAAAAGCTTTGTTAGTTGTTAGTTTATTTTCTTTGCCATTTACACTTCTTGTCTAAAATCTTAAAAACCCCAAATATAACTCATAACCAATAACAAGATACTTTATTGCGATTCCAAGGGAGAACGACCTGAGGTTCAATACTTCGGTTTATAAATTTAGGGGTTTGTACTAGTGACAAACAAATTTTTGTATGAAAGGATTATTGCTTGGTTTAGGAACTATATTACAACGAGCTTTCAATTGTGAATTCTAAACCATACAAAAGTCTAATCATCATTTATCGAAGACGGAAAGTAGCTCCATGCAGACATCCGTCGTCGAGAAGCTAATTCCGAGACGGTTATCGTCAAATCTGACTAAGGCGGGAGTAAACACCATGAATGGTTGGCCCATTTCTCAGCACAATTTGGACATATATTGGTAAGTCTACAACAAAGATGCTGACCCCACGTGTATCATGAAACATGCCGGAAGCACCTGTTGAAAGGGGTGAGGTGTATAACATCTTTCATTTATTAAACACAGAAAGATCGTTGTACCAATTGGAATGCAACGTGCAACTCGTTCTGACATGGAATGCCTGGTAGAAGGGCGGCAACCTACCCTGAAGGTACATAGCCATCGTATCTTCGTCGAATTTATGCATTTGTTAATTGACGCAGTTATAATTTTTTCATGCGATTTGTAAGACTTGTGTCATTCGATGATTTGCAAATAATGGAGTTGATCATGCTCATGGTAACATCTGACGAGGACACCGACGGAAATCACCCTCGGGCGGTATGGTGCCTGCATCCGAAGTTTGCGATATGATCAATACTAATTGTGTTGATTGATTGGAACCCATAGAGATGCTTTAACATTCTCTCATTTCACATGATCCCTAAACTGTTGACATGCATGATTACGTATTTGATCAGCTGACTACTAGCTATATAACCAGGCCGATGTCATGGATGGCGTCTCCTTTGAGATTTTGGCACAGCGATATGGCAACAACTACATGCACCCAACGAAGGACCTGTGTCTTGTAAGTTACCTACCAATCTAACTGTTGTACCCCGAATTCGGACCGGGGTGGAAAAAATTATTACTATCTTATTCGGCTTATCTATCAATCACAGGTCTATATGTCAATATTAGACGAAAGTTGTGACATGCATTGTTATCTGGCTGTGGTGGACCTATCGGACAAGCAGGTTTTTCAATTTGACACGAAAACAAACAAAGAATCCAATACAATGCATGGTAAGCGAATGACATCGATTAATCCAGTGAGCTATTTGAATACAAAAATAACATTTTTGGGGAATATTTGGCAGTTGACTGCGTTGGATGGAATCATTGGAACTGATACATATCGCATGTTACGTTCTAAAAATGCCACCGAATTTGCCAATTTGGATATCATGACCGCTCCGGGAGTACCAAACAACAGCAACAGTACAGACTCCAGCATATGGTTCATGCAATGGATGGAGATGGAATCGTGGTTCACATATGCAATATTGGCAATCATAAGTGAATACATGCATAAAAAATAAAATGTTTAGCGTAACATGAGTGACACCATCACTTAACGTTCAACTCGAACAATATAGTATTTTATGCATTTATTTATGCATCTGTGCATTTCTAATTCGATGGAACAATTATAATTACAGCTTGATGAAGAAAAGATCAGAATCAAAATTGCTGTTGAACTATTAATGGGAAAGTGCAACAAGAAAAGGGATACATTGCTTGCAAAGGCAACAGATTCGGTGAAGATGTGTGATCCGTCTTTAATCTATGTGTAAAGTAGCCCACTGCAACCCTTTTTTTTTTGTTAACCACTGCATATTATTATATTATTATAATATATATTATTTACCATGGTGGTGATGAGTATTGGTCCCTTTCACTCAATCGTCGAGAGAGATGATTGGCCCTGACGTGTTGGTCCCACTGAAGTTGCTGTTAACAAAACCAGCCTACGTGTCACTATCAGAGTAGCATAACGAAGGAATCTCCACGGTTACATCTAGATCCCCGGACAGGTTATCACAGAGCTGACACCAATGTAAAAACCAAATTATTAAGGCATAACAGTTAACTAAATCAGCTTAAAAATGATTAACCCACCATTTCAGTATCCATGAAATCCAGGTCATCTGCAACTACGCTTGATGACTCTAATGTGCAACAGTCTAGACACGTCCTATTGTGTCCCACCTCCCGGCACAAACGACAACGTTGGGTTTTCTTGCCACCATTAGCACCTTACCCTTTGTCTTGGCTTGCAGAGATTTCGTGCTGACTTCGTGCCACCTTCATTGGAGGGCCCCTTAGATAGAAAACTGGTGTCGGCTACATCTTCGTTCTTGAAGTGCTTCAACATCAGCATGGCAATGTCTCGTGCAAACTGGAAATTTTGAGTGCTGTGACAAGCAATTTTTTGCACACTTTCTATACTAATCCATCATGTACCAGTGTTGTGTTACTCGTACAGAATTCCAAATTACGCCGGTCGACTGCATCGCCCTCACTTTCGCATCCTTAGTCTATCTCAGCAATATCAGAGACCTTAGGCTCTCATGAACATTGTTAAGAACAAGCACCACAATTATATGTTCGCAAGGGACCCCGAAATATTCCATTCTCATACACGTGCATCTGACCTCACTCATTTCATATGTTGCAACCACACGCCAATCTTTCTCCGAAGTGCCTATCTAAAGACGATGGATAAAATACGAACCGTTGTCTTTAGAATTAACCATCCTCATTGCACAGGCCCTATTAAGAATGGGAACAAACAAATAGAATATTAACCAAGTGTAATTCTCAATTGCATAACCCTCCAACTGTTTCAGGTTAGTGGTCATCACAGGGTCACCCTTTGCACACTCAAAATCAGCTTCCACTTCCTTTGCACAAACAAACATCAAGCGTCGATGGTAATGATGTAAAAAAATCAGTGTAACTGTATCGATACTTGAGTATATCACGGCGTGCAAACCCTCACACCTTGAGGTTGTGCGAAAGCCAGCAAAAAACTTTTCTCGTATGTGTGCGGTTGTCCGACTATGCCTTCTCTCGTACATGTCTTGTACCCATCTCTTATCGCCTACGCCAAATTGCTCCAGCATCTCAAACCACTTTCTCTGGATTGTTCCGACCTCGTACTCGCCAAGCATGCAATTCTTAAACATCCTTGTGAAGTTAGGCTTTCCGATGTTGCTCGAAGTGTTTTAGAGGATGTGCCAAGCACATACTCGATGGTGTGCTTTTGGAAAAACTTGCTCGATCGCAGACTTTATTTGCCTATCACCATCGGTTATTATGGACACAAGAGTTTTCCCCTTCATTGCTATTTGCAACTGTTGAAGCAACCAGGCATATGTCTCTTCTTTCTCATCGGCCACGAGTGCAATGACAAAGACAACCGTTTGGTTTTGGTAATTTACACCAAAGAAGACTACCAAAGGTGAAAGTTAAACGTTTTTCTTGTACGTTGCATCAAATGCAACGACATCTCCAAATACCTGGTAATCAATTTGGCTAGTGCTATCACACCAAAACAAATGTTGTCACACCTAGGGTGAAAATAGGCCAGGCGGCCTGCCAGGGGCCTGCATCCTGGCCTGTATTTGGCCTAGCCTGACCTGGCCTGATAGAAAATAGGTCCAGGCTCAGGCTATTAAAAAAGCCTATATTCTTTAAAAGGCCAGGCCTAGGCTTTTAAAATAGCCTGTTAGGCCTGCAAATACATATATATAGTTTTATTATACTAGTAAAAATGCTATTAGAAGGAGTTGAACTTGGGTCTTCTATCATATGAAGATACCTTTATCCACTAAGTTATTTGTCTCTTTAATAATATATGTGTATTTTTATTACTTAATATCTTTAATCTTTGATGTTGGAATATCAAAAGTCAATCAAATAAAATAATTCTAAAAACTTTTCCTCCACATTAATAAAGAAATAAACATACACACAGTCATTCTCTTATCTTCTCCACTTTACACGCTCTTCTACCAGACTACAAACCACCATCCTCTTCATCTTCTTCCTTTGACTGCAGGTACTTCTTCTTCTTTCTCATGTCATTATTTTTTATTTTGTTGTTTTTTATATTTTTTGTTATAATGTTAATTATTTTTTCATCAATTAGGGTTTTATTCTGTCAAAGATCTTTTTTAAGTTTAATTTTTTCGTTTGTATTGTGATATTGTTTCTACTTTTTCGAACATAAAATTTTATCAATTTTTTTTCATTAAAAGGTTCTTACTTTATGCCATTGATATAATGAAAGTAAAAAAAATCATGAGATAATGTTATCTGTTAATTTTTGTTTAGGCATTACAATAGGTTTTAGAAATGGCTGAATCTGTAACTCCAAGTGATTCGTTGACCAATTCTATTTCTTTAAATGGAGAAGAAATTAATTGGTCAGTACCAACAATGCCAACAACAGATACACCATTACAACACCAACAACTACATCAGCACCAACACAGACAACAACTATTACAAGTCAACCAGTCACTGAAGAAAATGGTAGTAATGAAATTGTTATTACAAAAAAAAGGAAGAAGACTTCACCAATTTAGGACGATTTTGACCAAGTTGAAAATTCTGAAGGTACAAAAGCTATTTGCAAGTATTGCAAATCTGTGTTTTCTTATGCTGGAAAAGGAGCTAGTACTTCACATTTATGGAGGCAGTCTAGTAGTTGCTTACAAAGGAGATTGCATGTTGCTGCACAAAAGAAGCAACCATTGATTCCATTTCAACCTTCCAATTCAAGTGTTAATCCATTTGTGACACCAGGTGCAAGATATTCTCAAGAGAAGATGAGACAAATAATTGCTATAGCAATTATGGTTCATGAGCATCCTTTTAGCATTGTTGAGGATGAAGTTTGGATGTGGGGCTTCCAATACGCTAATTCTGAATTTCATAAAATTCCTCGCAAAACTGCTCGAAGTCATTGCTTGGCGATATATGAGGCAGAAAAGAAACAATTGAAGACTTTGTTACAAGGTGTTAGGAAGATAAATTTGACAACTGACATGTGGAGATCAAGCCATCAAATTTTTGAATATATGGTTATCACAGGTCACTTTATTGATGCAGGGTGGAATCTTCAAAAAAGGATTTTGAGTTTTGTTCAGGTACCTGCTCCTAGACGTGGCATCGATGTTGCAGATGCTATTTTCAAGTATTTGAAGATTTGGGAAATTGAAAACAAAGTCTTCTCAGTATCTGTTGACAATGCTTCCTATAATGATTCATGTCTAAGGGCTCTTAAGGATACTATTTCAGATAACAACTCATTACCTGTTGGTGGTAGTTTGTTTCATGTTAGGTGATGTGTACACATTCTGAATTTGTTGGTACAAGATGTGCTAGGTAAAATTAAAGGTATTATTCACAAAGTTTGTGAGAGTGTCAAGTATGTTAATTTTAATGATTCAAGATTTAAAACATTTGTTGAGATTGCTGAGAACAAGCGTTTGAAGGAGAAAAAACTCATCATTGATTGTCCCATAAGATGGAATTCTACTTACAACATGTTATCTGTGGCTTTGAAGTTTAAATCTGTGTTTGCTGTTTATAAAAAGAAAGAAAACCCCACTATAGTTACGAACCATCATCAGAGGATTGGAGGAAAGTTGAGAAGATTTGCAAACTTTTAAAAGTTTTTAATCTTGCTACTCATGTCATTTCTGGTAGTGAGTATCCTACTGCAAATTTGTACCTTCCTGAAGTTTGGAGAGTGAAACAAGTAATTGATGAAGCTATTGAAGATAGAGATTCCTTCATGAGAGAAATGGCAACCTCAATGAAAGAAAAATTTGACAAATATTAGGGAGAATGCAATATGGTAATGTCTCTTGCTTGTGTTTTGGATCCTAGGTGCAAGTTACATGTTATTAAATTCTGTTTTCCTTTAATTTACAAACCTGAGCATGTGGCTGCTGAAAATATTGAAAAAGTGAAGAATACATTGCAAGAAATGTATGATGAATATGCTGAAGAGTGTCATGGTGATACAATAATAAGTGGAGTTAACACTAATGGTCTAGTTGCTTCTTCTAATTTGGTTAGTTCTGAAATTAGTGGAATTGATGAAATGTTGAATATGGTTCGGAAAAAAGAAGCCATTCATCCAACAAAATCAGAATTAGAAGTTTATCTTGATGAGAGTGCTTACATTCCTGAAGGCAATTCTAAGTCTTTTAGTGCTTTGGAGTGGTGGAAAAACAATAGCCTCAAGTTCAAGATTTTATCTAAAATGGCAGCGGACATATTAGCAATTCATGTCTCAACAGTGGCTTCAGAGTCTTCATTTAGTGCTGGAGGAAGAGTTATTGATTAATATCGTTCTCGACTAAATCAAGAATCCATTGAAGTTCTCATTTGTGGAGGAGATTGGCTTCGGAACAAGTATGGTTTGAAGAAAAAACCAAATGTAAAAATCAACTTTCTAATATTTCTCTTTTTGACTAAGTAGCTATGTTATAGAAAATATTTTCTCTTTTTAAATGTGAGAACATTGATATTGGTATGATGTGAGTAGTTAGAATAATAAAGTTGAATTTCATGATATATAAATGAGGTATCATATAATTTATACTAAGATTATGACCACAATTTTATTTTGAACATTCTTTTTGTTACTAATAAAAAAAGTATTTGTTGCATTTATATTATTTAAAAATCTAATGATATGTGTATGTTTGCTTTTTTTTTCAAGATGTTCGAACAGGAAGATTAAATCACTTTCAAGTTTGGAGGGTTAATCCATTAATTGTTCAACATTTTTTTTACTGTATTTTGATTTAAGTAGTTATTAGCTTAATTATTATAAAAAAAAAAAAAAAACAGGCCTATTGACAGGCTTCAGGCCAGGCTAGATTTAACAACAGACCAGACTCAGTACTCATTAAAAAGTCTATACCAGGCTACAGGCCAGGCTTAGACCAATATACTCTATTATAGGTCTGGCTTGTTAAAATTAAAGTCTGGCCTGACCTAGCCTGTTTCCACCCCTAGTCACACCCTCTCCCGGTCAACAATTTTGTAGTACAATGCTGGATCATTTGTCTTACACTCGCAGATATACTTTAAACACGATTCCGCATCTAGACCACCCTCCCTTCGTTGCTTCACATTTACATTGTGCATCTCCCTTGTTGTGTAGGGGACATTATGATACCCGCCGGCTAGACTCACTATAAAACCGTGGATTCGTGATACGGAAATATCCCCTTTGTGCATGTCGTTCATTTGCTCAATGTCCTCTTAGCTCATCCTCCGATGGCTTGGGAGCATGGAAGAAAAACACAAATAGAAAACGGGGTGGTTATGCTCGTTTGAAAAGTACGCAACGTACCAACATCCTGATTCATCGTCCATGCGAACATGCATCCTTGCATGGCATCCACACCGTGTCTCGGCCCTTGGCCTCTTTTGCCGGTTAGGAATTGAGTAGAATTTCAGCAATCTGAATTCTTCTCGGTGGCACACAAATTCCTATATTATCCTTACTTCGCTACATTTTTTGCTCCTGTAATGTCTCCTGCTAAAACCATGGTGCTTTGCATATGCCTGGTAGAAGTCAAATGCAATGTTAACATCTGCGAAATTAAAGCGACTTCCACCCTACTCAGGTTCACAAAATCAATTGAACCTAGCAATTCGCCAGAATTATCAGCGTGTAAGTCATCATCCGCAAAATTGTCATACATTCCTCCGATACCGTCCAAATTGTCTTCCAATTCAACCCCATCTCCATTGTCGCCATCGGTCTCTCCAAGATAGTCGTGTTCTGTTTCATCTTCGTGTAACTCATACTCGTCTGACTCCATCCCTACAAGCCTTCACCCTCGACTGATCCAACTCCATGGTCTGCTCCGTCGTACAATTCTGCTTTGTCGGCGAGACGCAAGCCCGCAGGGATATCTTCATGCACAGCAACCCTTTGCCAAATAACAATACAGTAATTCAGCAAAACACACACAGGAATATCCTTGAACAAAGTTGACAAAATTTGGAAAAACAAAAGGGGATATTTAAAAATCAAGTGTAGAGTAATAATACAATATATACCTTCTTTCCATTGAGACGACGATGCCATCAACTACCAAAGACTGTCGAGAATGGAAGTCAGTACCGTTGTGTTCAAATATGTAGCTGGAGGGCGTCACCTTACAAACCCTATGGCCAGTTACTAAGCAGAACTAATTAAATTGGTTTATCAAAAGTGAACAGACATAAACTGCAATTTAAAAAAAATTAAAAAATAACCTCTCTATTTTCTATGCAATTGCAGAAAAAACCCCATAAAAACATTCTTATTTTACACTACCTAACTGACCAGTGAGCCAAATAAATTTTTGGCATTTCGGTGTCACAAACGTATCTCACGTACCGATTCCGTGCCCAACAAAAACCTAAAGGAGTCATCGGCTGCCATCTTATTGAGGGAAAAATATTAAAAATAAAACCCTGAATTTTGGGTTAGAAAAATCAGAATTCGTCTATTAAAAAAATAAAAAAGAAACAAAATAACACCTGAATTTTTGGGTTATGAGATGAGATTGCTATTGATCATCTTATATCACACTCAGTGGGCTTAAAGGTATGATTTAAGTGAGGGAAACAAGCAAATAACATCGGGGGAGAAAAAGGGAAGGGCTAGGATACAACTCTCTTTAATTTCATAATGATGGCCTTAATCTTTCCTTAGTCAAGAATTGATCGATACAGCAGGCAAAAACTACAAGTGATGCCAATGATCATTTCTGAATTCCCTACTTGGTTATGCGAATATGTAGTACAACCATGCCTCAGACCTTCGTACAAAACAGTCGCCAGTTTCGGTAGAATTCATCAATTCAACCACATGCTTTGCCCAAAAATTATCAAGCAAACCCCAAACACATGCTGGTTAAGCATGGTTCCATTAACCAGGAGAGAACAATGCCTCAAAAATATCCGGTATCTCAATTCTGTAATTAATATCTCAGTAAGATCCCATTTTATTCTTCAACAAGTACGAAATTATCTGTCAAATAAATAGCAGAAACACTTTTGGTTATCAACCAAATGCAGAGAGCAAAGAGTCAAAAAACGAAAGGTTTCAAGTACTTGAATTGAAGCTAACTCAAGGATTCAAACATAAACAGGCGCATGGTAGGACACATTAAGAAATTAAGAAATTAAGAAATTACACCTAATAACTCCTGCCTCTTGTCAACACATTAAGAAATTAAGAAATTAAGAAATTACACCTAATAACTCCTGCCTCTTGTCAACACGTAAAAACTGAAACTACAGGAAAAGTAAAACAAAAAATAAATAAACCAGCTAACCACAAAAACAGCCAGGTCAGAATTATCTTTACTATGGTCACAGCGTAAACAGGAATTGCAAACCATGTTTTGAATAGATAATATATCTATTAACTCAGAGGACAACATTCTCTGCTCACCTTTAGCATCATCTACCAATTTATACTGGTCTAT
>NC_029793.2:24515470-24520301 GCF_000816755.2 Arachis ipaensis
CACTCTCCACTCTCACCAATAACTTAACAAAATCCTGAAAAAACTAAAAATATATAGCAAATGAATGTAAAAACCAAACAGGTCCTAAATTTCATTTTTCATTTATTAATATTAACAAACCAGCTTCACTCTATTCTGAAAGTAAATGGTAAAGAATGAGATAAGTTATGAATCGACCAGTCAGTGTTGACATAAATAAAAGGGAGGCACCACTTCGAAGGACAATAAATTTCATATACTTCAGGAAACATCAACATATCCTGGCCAAATACATCAATTGCAACTGATGTCAGATACGACCACAAAATCATCTCATAACTTTGTGAACCCATTTGATGCACAGGAGGGAAAGGCCATAAGAAATCATTACATAAGTCATGATGCAGACTACAGAATTGGAAGCATCAGGAAACAAATATGGGTTTATTGAAGATAATTCATTTACTATAGCAATATGAATGATCCTCTTTCTAACTATTGACAAAAATAATAAATGCTCCATATAGCGATAATCAAACAGACACAGTTAAGGAAGCAAAGATTTCTATTAAGTGGCTAATTGGGATCATAAGTATCATGACTTATAATCATCTAGAGACCACAGTTATTAGAAAAACTGCATTAGGTCAAATTTTCCAACTGCATTTGGGTTTGGTTTGCCTCAAGATTCTCAAATCTCAGCAATGATTATCTTTTCAGGTACTAACGGATGGAGTGTTGACAATCATCTAAGTCACATACAGTCCAATTTATTTCAATAAAATTTCTTTCATTTGTACTAGGGTTGTGATTTCCTTTTGCCAATGAGTTTTAGTAACATCTATCATTTAATTATTTAAGAATATGTTAATTTGTGTTATAATAAACTTAAAAGAAATTACAGTGTACAAACCTGTTGCCTAACATATGAGAGTTAACAGGAAACAGGATATTAACTGGAAAGTTATTGCAACAAAATTAAGGGTGCGAGTATCTAATGACCACGTTATAGTATTGGGTTTATACGTAATTCACCTTAAGACCAAGCTGGAGGAGTATGTTTGCAATTCACTCCTATATACTATATAGTATATACTACAATTCAATTTAGTCATAACGAGGAGAACACCTGCAATCTATGTCTTTTTGGGAAGAGGTTTCTTTATTGATAGAACGTTTTGAATTCTTTGTTTATAAACTTACTATATATTATAGATATTATACACAATAAATGTTTGATACAAATGCCTAAGGAATAAGGCTGACCATTTATTCATATGATGACTTTAAAACTAATTGCAAATCATGTATATTCAATTTCTTAATCCACATTTCCCCTAGACGTGCTAAGAGAGTTATGTCAGGTAGGCCACAAGGAAGAATAGATTTATGGCCTTTATTGTTATTAACTTATTATTACTATTCCTATAACAGTAAAAACCATCTATTATGGAGCATGTTAAATAATTTTAATGGTCTTTGACTCTTTGTACGAAAAAATGAATTATCCTAGTGCATCCACCAAATAAAAAATTTTGCACGAAGTATTGAAAAAGGTATTTTGCACACATGT
The DNA here is from genome assembly GCF_000816755.2 of Arachis ipaensis. NCBI lineage: Eukaryota > Viridiplantae > Streptophyta > Magnoliopsida > Fabales > Fabaceae > Arachis > Arachis ipaensis. The sequence continues at coordinate 24,517,023 of NC_029793.2, forward strand.
TGCTCTTCTTGATAGAAAGTCATGATCATTCTACAAGGGAACATATCATCAACAAGCAAGCAAGTTGCATTAAACAAGTAATCAACATACAACCCACCATCTGAATGTGGGTGCAAGTGTGCAACAAAAGGAACCACTTATAGACTGTAATTCATTCCACCATGGTAACTATTTCTTCCATTTAAAAACACATTCTCATAGTCCTAAAAACAGACACTAATTTAAACATTTCTATTTTACACGCAGATACATGATGTCTAAAGAAAACAGATAAATGCAAATATAATAACTAGGTAAACACCAATTCGCATGTTTCTTTATTTCTCCATTTACAATGTAAATGCAGTTTGCCTGTAGCACAGAGGACCCATATCCAAAAAATTTATATGAGCTTCAATGTAACTATAAAGTAGTCAAAGTGAATGCATCCACCAAAATTGAGTCATAAATCGACATCGTATATTGCTATCGTTGTTGCTGTGGCTAAATTTATGAGCTCCAATGAACTATACAGTAGTCAAAGTGAATACATCCATAATTTTGAGTCACAAATCGGTGGCTATGGCTCTTGCTTTCTCTATCGCTATTGCTATCATTATCACTATCCCTATCCATATCACCATTACTATTATGTAGTTATGTGGCAATTTTATCAGAATTCTATTCCTTATACTAATGGTTCAGTAGAAAGACCAAATTGAACTGAATTTAAACTGCAATTTTGGTTCAGTTTCTTAAAATAAAATTGCTTGAAGACAACCAAACTAGTTCTGAACTGGTTAAAAACCCAATGGCCAGTGGATCCTTAAATGCAAATGGTTCTTTGACGGGAAAGTTTCTCAAACACCACATGATCATTAAAGGATGTTGATCATTTGTACACTCCAACAACAGCTTGGTTTAATGGTTTCTTTTAACAACTTCAATCATAGGTACAATCAATTATAGACATACAGAGATCAGAAGCTATCAAGCTATGCTACATGTTAAATTGCAAAGCAACTAGGTGGAATACTTGTTTAACTCCAAGAGAACACAAAACAGGAAAATTGGGTATACTCATAAAATGTGCTCTTCAAGCATATGTTAGTTTAAAATCGAACAATTCAAAAGCGGGTGTTGTCATGGAAAAAATACCTATTCGCTCTTTTTGGATCACTCAACAGGAAGCATGCTGCAAATTTTCCCATCCTCCAAAATCTGATTAATTGCATTCTTAAGCCTATGATAATCCTCATCTGTGTTATAAATTTGACGAGATATCCTAACATAACCAGTTATAAACCCGTCCTTGTCCTTGGGATCCCTATCTTCATTCCTCAAAGCCTGGTAATATGTAGGAACCTCAATCCTGTGATACACCCTCAGGTGCGTCCTTAAACTCATGGCATCATCATCACTCGTCACACATAGCCTAGACGGCAATCCAACCATTATCATGCTTGCGCACATCTCTGGCGGCGACCCCAGCATTGTTCCCCATGATTCAGCCAGCATAGTCCCCATCTTCACAACCCCATCATGGTTCCTCTTCATGATCCCCTTAATACCACCTTCGAACCGGTTCACAAACTCCAAAATCGACGGCACCACGAGCTGGGGAGTATAGTCTCTGTTCCCAACCCAGGAGCTCTCTAACGCCAACCCTTTCCCATACTCTTGAGACACGACTGGGTGGTGCAAATCCACCAAACCTTTCGAATTCTTGCAGTGCAAGAAAGCCACAGCAGGCGGTGCAAAGAACCATTTATACAAATTGCTCACGTAGAAATCAGCATCAATTTCCTTCACGTCGACAGGCACGCTCCCTATGGAGTGGGCGCCATCCACGAAGACCTGGTCCACACCTTCCTCCCTGCAAACCCTAATCAATTCTCGAACGGGAAGAACAACCGAAGGCATCGAAGTTATGTGATCAATCATCGCAAACCTAACCCTTCCGCCATTAATCTTACCTCGCTCAAGCCCCTTCTTGAACTCCGCAATAATCTCCTCATCGCTGCGAACTGGAAAGGGAAGCCGAACCTCCACGACGGAGCCACCAGCGGGGCCGATGTATGCGCCGATGGATTTCTTCACCGCCGGGAACGCGCAGTGGAACATGATGACGGCGTCGTTCTTGCGGAAGCTTCCGTCAGCGAACTGGCGGCCGACCTGCTGGAGGACGATAGCGGCGGCGGTTGTAGCATTGTCGACGAGTGACACGTCATCGACGTCGTCGGCGTTGATTAAAGCCTTCACGGCGGCGCGTGACTCGAGGATCCCCTTTCGGAGCGAGTTGAAGAAAAATTCATCGGGTTGCTGCAGGAATCGGAGATGCCACGTGTTCTGGGCAGAGAGAACTGACCGCGGGCAGCTCCCAAAGCTGCCGTTGTTAATTCTGGCAAAGCCCTGTTGGTGGTGGGAGAACTCTTGCAGAATGTCGGGTTCAGAAATGGGTCGGGTCAGTCTGGGCTTCTTTAAGGGGCTTTGGTGGGCGTGGTCGTTTGCCTCTACGGCGCCGTTTCGAGGGTCTTCATCGTCGTCCTGAGGCATTGGTACTGGGTTTAGGGTAGGGTTATTGGAAAGTGTGATCATCGGTGATATTTTTAAAGCTAGGGCTTTTTGAGTAAAAAAGTGAGTGTCCAAAAGCAAGAGCTGGAAAAATAAAATAGTGGCGAGAACTGAGATGGGAAGTTATCAGCCTAGTGTTTGTCGTTATTCTGTAATCCGTATGACCGTATCCGATGAAACACCTGTAATTTTTTTTTTTTTGGACTTGAACACGTGTATTTTCCAGTTTACTTTTTTATTGGCAAAATGAATCTTGGGCCTAAAACAGAAAAAGAACCCGGAAAAAGTACTTATACCTGGCCAAAAAACCGCCAAAAAAAAAAAGGAAAGAGGTAACTAGGGTAGGGTTCATTTTCTGGCCTTAAGGACTTATTCGATGGTCAATCATATATGTCTTGCAAAAAGTATATAAGTACATTTATATTGGAAATTTGACTAAATCAACTTGTGGTAACCCTTTAGAGCAACTTTAATAGAATTAATTTTAGGTATTATTTTTTATTTCAAAAATATTATTCGTACATTAAAATTAGCCACTAAAATCAGTCACCACTATATTTGTATATAAATATGTGTATAATTTATTTTATTTTCAATCTGTATTTATATTCCAGCATATATTTTATATTGATGATTAATTTTAGTGGCTACTTTTAATATATACGTAACATAACTTTTTTATTTTTATTGTAATTAAAATAATTTAAAATTAAAACATACATTAAA
>NC_029793.2:24521255-24549594 GCF_000816755.2 Arachis ipaensis
ATAATTTATTAAACCTCTATTAAATAAACATTATAACTTTATAACAAAAAAATCTCACATTGAATTTTCAAGTTAAAATGAGACAAAACATTAGAGTAATATAATTATTGGAGATACTCTTAAGCATAGCATGTTATAATACCCTACCCAAAATTGAGGATTATCCCATTCATGTGACAAAAATAAAATTATATATGAGAAGTGATAGGAGGTCAATAATTTTGTGATTTATAACCATCAAGTAGTATTAATGATAATTTTAATGATATATATACTAACTAAAAATTACTCATTTTTCTTTTACTGATTATATACTAACCAAAATTTAATAAAGTTGCTGCGCTAGACCTTTTCATTATATATATTACCAATTAATGTTATTAATTAAGGAAAATTATATAAATATTACTCTGCCCAGTGCTTTGTGCCTCACTATCTCTGTTCTTCATATTGACGCTGCTCTCTCAACCTTGGCTTCGGCGGATTGCTGTTGTCTCGCAGTTCAGGTAGGCTCCTCCATCTCAACCTAGTCTTAGGTGGATTGAATCTGTTTTGAATGAATGAATCTGTTCGAAGCTCTTTCTTTTTCTGCGCTGCTCGTGTAGTCATGGTTGTTTCTGTCTTATGAACTTGTGACTCGTGACTGGGTGGCTTTTGAGTTAGACTTATTATGATTCAACATCATTTATGTGTTAATTGGTTTATTTGAGACTTATGAAAATACGAGTATATTTACTTTCCTTCTACACCAGCTTTCTGAATCTGAGGTAGAAACTACGAGTTTACAGCCTTGCACTCTTGCTTCCTTCTTCATTTTCTTTCCAGCGTATTTGTACAGTTTTAATTAAGATATTTATATTTTCAGATCTTTCCCCCTGTTTTGCTTCTTCTCTTCGTGTTTATTTTGTTAATATTATTGAGGAATTTACCCGCATTGGTGTGTTATTGGAAAGCAATGAAAATTCTTTTAGCTATTTACACGTTTTGTGAATTGATTTAATTTTTCTTTGTTGTTAGTTTCCTTTTCTGAATATAGTTTCCTGTTACTGAAGGCACTCAATGTGAGTCTGAAAATTCTGAGAGTAGAAAATGCCCAGTAAAGCCAGTACCGAAAATAAGTATGCAGCACTCCTTTTTCTTGGTATATTATATTATATTATATAAGTATCATTTTCCTATTGTATATGTTCAGCCTGTAAGTTGTAAAAAAATTCTAGCTAGTATATTTTAACTCATAATTCTATTGTTGTTAAATGTCCTTATGCATCAACGTTTTCTTGGACTAAACTGTAATTTAATCTTTGTTGCAATCTGCAGCTGCTATGAAGGAGAGCAACTTGCCAGTCTGCTGCAATCAACTAAGAGGTAGAATTCATCGATTTTCTAGTGCCTTCTCACCTGTGCTTTGATTTACAATTTCTGTCCATCTTTGTGTTCTGTGGATTAAGGAGAATGTTTAACGGTAAGAAAGCAATCAGTACAAAGTCACTCACAAAAACACATACAAAACTGGTACAGGTGCTATGTGGTTTTTATCCTTACCTCTTTGTTCGTCTATTTAGTCTTTGTACTTTGTATTTAAATAGCAAAGCTTTCTTCCAGCATGATTTTCTCGACAATACTGTTTAGTGAAGCCAAGGTTATAAAACCACCAATGATTTAATGTTATAATGTGTGAAGTACTGAATTGCTTCCTGCTTATCGCGGAACTAATCAATAAATAGTACATATATTCTCTCAGCTATTCTGACATGTGGTTACTTCAATGAGCAGGGGGATCGAATTAGCGAGATGCACGGATGGAAATTCTTTGCCAGAAAAGATATGGCTAAAGGTTTGTCTTTAAATTTGTTAATGGGACCTTAAAATGTATGACAAATTTAGCATGAAGCTTACATACCTATGGTTCCTTGCAGCAACAGTTTTCTATTGGGGTTAATGACGTAACCCGGGTCCTTGAACGAATGAGACCATGCACTGAGCTGGGAAAGTCTGCTCAACTTCCCCCTTTAATCAGCAGCACTCATAGATCACCTTTGGTTAAACTTCAGGTTGAGTTTCTGTATTCTGCTACGTAGATCATATGAATGGTTAACTTTTTCTTTTAGGAAACGAAAGTTGAAGCAAAACCCATAGGAGCTGTATCCCAATTGATGATTGGTTTGACATGATGTCACCCTTTCTCTATGTTAGATTTACTCCACAAAAAGACTTGGTTGATATGGTTTGACATGATGTCACCCTTTCTCTATGTTAGATTTACTCCACAAAAAGACTTGGTAGCTTTATCAACCTCATCACAAATTGATCTAGGCACCGAGTGAATAGGAAGGCATGACATAAATTGGAAGAGATGATACAAGATATTTAGCAAGAGTCAATTTTCCAGCCTTGTTAAGTAATTTGCCTTTCCAAATGATTAATCTTTAATTTTGTCAACAATGAAAGAAAAATTACTTTTATTAGGCCTCCTGGTTAATGAAGGGAATCCAAGATGGTCTGTTGCAAAGAGAATTGAAGAGATAGATATAAACAATCTTTTTCTGTGCCTGGAAACGACAGCAGAGCACATGCTCTAGACTTCTGCAATTGAATTCTAAGTCCTGCTGTTTTGCAAAATAAATCTCAAAAGCATCATCCACAACCTTCACTTGATTAGCAGAAGCACCCAAAAAACCAAAATATGTTAATCATTTATTAATGATGATAACCACTTAGTGACTAATGCACATATGGAAGTGGCAACCTTGTTTTCCATATTCAAATTCGATTATTTCTTATTTTAAATAAAATAGAATATCGAATGAGATAATTGTAATACATAATGTTTAGCATGAATGAATGCTGTGGTTTGTATTGTGTACCTCCTGGCTCCTTGAGGGTGTGGTTAAGTACTTCAGTAGTTTTGTTTTGTTTCCCTGAATTGACATTATTTACATTCTTTGTTACTTATGCAGGCTGTCCTTGTAGCTTCCGATACTAAGCCAAATTGGTTGACTAAGCATCTGCCAGGTTTGGCTTCATCAAGAGGGGTGCCCTTAATCTTTGTTAAAGATAACAAAGGTGGTTCTTTGAGATTAGGTGAACTTGTTAAATTGAAAACTGCCATTGCTATTGGAATTAAGGTGAGGTCTTTTTCTCGCAATAGATTCCAGAGTTTTGTACTTATGTTCACATAGTTTCTCGCAATAGATTCCATATTTTGAGGCTTGATTCACTTATTGATCTTTCAACGATTTCAGGAAAAAGGGAACCCCATCAATAAAATTTATGAAGATATACTTTAAAAGGCAATGAATTTAAACATGGAAAAGACAGGCCAGATTTCACTGCTACATTTGGCGAACAAATTGAGAAGAGTAACATGCCCCAGCCATCTAAATGAATGGCTATAGGTTTATAACCCATTCTTGAACTTGTATTCTAATGTAGTTCTTTATATCTAGACTAGATACATGTTACATTTTTTCATTTACAGTCATGGTCTATTGTACATTAAACTTTACATGCAAGCAGATCAGCGCCAGATTTTTAGTTATATAACTTTGTGGCGTGCTGGAATTATGCGCTAGCACTTGATGTTGAAGGTTCAACACTACCAACTGGATCAGCATTGGTATTAGCTTTCCGTGCATTTAGTTTCTCTGATTTCTGATTCCCCTTTTTGTCCTGATCTTGTTTTACCCGCACGGGTTGGAACTGCCAAATGCAATAATATAAATAACGGTTTAAGTCATGTATATTTCAAATGTTGCAACTAAAACAAAGAATGTATATGATGGGGGTCTGATGCAAACCTGATATATGGAATAGATAACATTTCTTCTAATCTGTGCCATCATCTCCAAGAAAAGGTTATATCCTTCAAGCTTATATTCAATAAGTGGATCCCTCTGTGCATACCCTCGCAAGCCTACAGCTTGCTGAACAAATTTTAGTGCTTGAAGATGTTCTTTCCACAAGCGATCAATATTGCTCAGAATCAAGAATCTCTCAGCTTCTTTCATCAAACCGGGTTCTTGTTGCTCCACAATATCCTACGGCAACATTTGTAATAATGAGATGCAAAATGAAAAAATAAAAAAAGAATTATGTCTCATCCGCTAAAGAAATGCCAACTTTTCAAATTGAATCCTATGTATGATGATAGACATCTTTGGACTGGTCAGGAAGATTTAATGTTAGTAGCTGACCCTTTTCTGCAAATATGCTTCACGACCACGGAGACGGAGATAATTTTTCAGCTCTTCATAATCTGAGCAATTGTTCCTCAGCAAATCAGGGGTTAGATCATTCAGAAAGTAGCAATACCTGAGAGAGAGAGAGGATCATCCAAATGTCTATTGTCAGCAAATGCACTTGCGAAAATTTAATCCTTTATATGCATCAACACACTAAATGATATGCTCCATAACCTTGAAAAGATGTTGCATCATTAAGCTAGGTAGTCATAGTACTATTACCCTGCAATTGCTAACCCAGTGCAATTCAATTGAGCACTATACGATCATAATATACCAGGCAGAATGAAACAAATGACAGGTAAGTTGCTTTTGGCAGTACCAGGTTCTAGAAACATACTAGTAAAAAACAAAGATATTACATGAATGTGCTATATGAACAAGATTAAATTCCAGCTCATGACTTAACCAAACACCGCATCAAGCAAGAGGATCAGATTATTTCACTTACTGCTGAATTTTTGCAATTAAGCTTTCAAGATCCCAGCTGTCTCTTGGAGTATCAGAACCAATATTTGCCTAATTCAAAATTCAATTCATCATCATATTGCCCAAGAAGGCAAGAGGTCACAATATAAATGAAATTGTTATTAATTAAAACTTACCTCTATAATATCATCCATTGTCAATTCAGCATATTCAATAAGAAGAGACTGAAGATTCTCAGATTCAAGTGCTCGTCTTCTCTCTGTATAAACACGATCTCTTTGGCTGTTGAGCACTTCATCATACTCAAACAACTGTTTCCGAATGTCAAAGAAGTAGTTCTCCACTTTCCTTTGGGCTTCATCTAATGCTTTAGTCAACATCTTTGACTCAATAGGTAGGTCCTCAACTCTGAAAGCTCGCATGAGACCCTACACATTCACACTGTTACTAATAATATTTCTGGTGATCAATGACCCTGCACAGCAGCTGCACATCAAATAGATTACCTGAATTCGGTCTCCACCAAATATACGAAAAATGTTATCTTCAAGACTTAAGAAAAAGCGTGAGCCTCCTGGATCTCCTTGTCTGCCACTTCGACCACGCAACTGAAAAAATAGAAATTGAAGTTTCAAGTTTAACTACTTATTCAACAATATATCCATGAAAGGAGTTGTGAGTAGAGGCTATGATAGCTGAGAATTATAATAGGCATTTGGCTGTGTAATGCCAGAAGCTATTCCCAAGAAAAGGAAAGAATGCAAACCTGATTATCAATTCTCCGGGACTCATGACGCTCTGTGCCAACTACATGCAGTCCACCAGCTGCCACAACCTAAAGTCACAATTATTATTAAAAATTTGCTAAGGGCAATAGATTAAGTATAGAGGTAGTCAAGTGTAAAAAATTAACCTTCTTCCTCTCCTCCTCAGTAAAGACTTTATATTCCTTAACAATCTCCAGAAATGCATTTCTCAGCTCAGCAATGACTTCATCTTGAGCAGGCCCCTACATAAACATACATGATTTAATGACACAAGATTAAAACTTTGCTTAAGTGATATCAAGAAAGAAGAAAACACCACTTAAGATATTCTTTTGGGAAAATTCATTAATAACGCATTCTCAATTATAGTGTTAATTCGATAAAAGCATGATCATCATCATCGTGTCACCTTCTCACATGAATAGGATAGGCGCTCCTCTGCTTCAAGCTCAGTTAATGATCTTTGGCCCCACGTTTTAACTGCTAACTGCACCGCCTTCTCAGCCAACTCAGTATTTTTAGTTGATAGTTGACATGGAAACAACTTTTCATTCACCTGGATATTGATACGTTCATGGGTATCAGACCAGGTATTGCTGAATAAAATATAAGAAAAATAAAATTCAAACAAACCCTTTTAACTTCTGAGTGTTTTTGAACCTTCACCCTCTCAACTAATGAAAGTAGGTATTAAATACTCAACTTTAAAAGTTACAATTTTCATCCAATATATTTGACTGTAATTGGTGAATATGCATGTGGAACTTTAACATTTTATTTATATATATTTATATAAATCCTCAACTAAAATATTTCGAATAAAAACTTTCTAATTTGAAAATAAATTAACTGATCCTTTTACAAATTTGGGAATAGAGCCGACAAAAATTGGATCTCTTTCCCCACCGTATATATTTCTCCTTCATCATTCAAACTTCATCAGCAATTGCTTTGTTTGATTTGCTAGTAACAACTTTTCTTTAGGTTCCCCTCATTTGATTTCACTGCACATGGAGAGACAGAGAGTGGCACACTGCAGTAGGTTATAAACCTAAGCTGAGCTGGCTGTTTCGGTCATAGATAGATTTAATAAGCTAACCTTAAAGTTCTGATTAAATTCCACCAGAAATGAAATTGCCTAACTGCAGTTGCATTTGATTTGCCTAAAGATTCTCAGTGATGATTACTCTTTTGGGGCACTAACAGATGGAAGTGTTGACAATAATCTCAATCACATTTCAGTCCAATTTCTTTCATTTGTACTAGGGTTGTGATTTCCTATTGACGATGAGTTTTAGTACATCTTTTATTTGATTATTCAAGAACATGTTATTTTCAGTTATAACATACAAAAGAATTAAAATGCACATGCCTAACATATGAAAGTTAACAAAATATTGACTGGAAAGTTAACTGCAATAAATTTTAAGAGTTTGAGTATCTAATGGCCAATAAATGGAAAAGTGGGTGTTAATGCAATTCATTCGAAGTTGCGGGGTATGTTTGCATTTAGATCAAGCTCCTCTAAAGTGAAGAAGTTGGTGAAGTGAGAAAGTGAGAGCCTAATCACCCTTGAGTCAAGGGAGTGGGGTCACACATGATAGAAATTACAAATTCAATGGTAATTAACCCCTTACTTTGTCACTTTACAATTTTCCTCACTAGAAGATCTTTTTCCTTGCATGTCACTCCTATATTACAATTCAATTTAGTCATAACAAGGACAGCACCTACCTTCCAAGTCTTTTTGGGAAGAGGTTTCTTTATTGATACATAGACTCCATCATCTGGCTTGACAACTCTGCAATCATATATTACCAAAAAGAATGAAATGCATGCTTGCAAGGACTTCCAGTTGTTTGAAGAGGAACTTTCAGTTCTAATGCATGATACGTTGATTCTTTCTAACTTGCTTGTTGGTTGTATCAATGCAATGTAAATACAAAATTCCGCAAAGTTTAAGAGTCTAATGGATCTAACTTGGGAGAAACCAAGAGATGCCAAGAGAGTTAATGGTTGGTAGGCCACAGGGAAGACAAATTTAAGGTCTTTATAGTTATTATTCCTATTCCTATAATGGTACATAGACCATTTTATATAATTTTAATTGTCTTTGTCATTGAGATTGTACCTTGAGAAAGTTTAAATCATCCTAGAACATACATCAAATGAAATAGTTTTGCATGAAGCATTGATAAAAAAGGTATTTTGCACACGTGTTGCTCTTCTGGATCATTCTACGAACTTTTCATCAACTGGCATAAAATTGCATAGGACAAGTAATCAACATACAACCTTCCACCTAAAGACCCTAACCCATTCCACTAAACTAATTCTTCTTTCATTTAGAAATAGAAAATACCTAGGCATCAGTATCTCACGAAGCTTTAATCTTGCCATAAATTCAGCATTACCGCCAAGAATTATATCTGTCCCACGACCAGCCATGTTGGTAGCAATTGTCACGGCCCCAAGCCGACCACTCTGAGCTACAATCTCTGCTTCCCTCTCAACATTTTCTGGTTTTGCATTAAGAACCTTAAACAATACAGGGACAGGGTTCATTATATTATATCCAAAAAACTATCGGATTAGAAAGAACAGTTTCTATCATTATGTCTAACTCTACTCTTTCAAATAGAAGAACAATTATTAATAGTGGCATCCGGTCTTGGGCAAAGAATACACTACCCTTCTCCATTAAAGACATTCAACACAGGTAAGATTAAAGAAAATAATGTGCGCTCACATCTTCCAACATCCCCATTAAAACGAAAAAGACTTTACCTCATGTGGAATTCCAGCTTCTTTCAATTGCTCTGACAAAGAATCGCTCTGCTCCACACTGGTGGTGCCAACAAGTACTGGACGACCAGTTTTATGCATTCTAGAGATTTCTACTACAACTGCTCGCCATTTCCCACTAGTTGCCCTAAAAACTACATCAGATTCATCCTGAGAAGAAAATAAAGGCTCATTAGACATGATAAAACTCTTCGAGTTTTTTATCAAGAAATATATTGCTAACATGAAGAGAAGAATGGCAGTACATGGGAGGGTAAGTGATACTCCTTACAAAAGGGGAAAACAAGCATACTATCAAATAAACAGTTGGGAGGACAAGATACTCCTTAAATAAGCAAAAAGCAAGCAAACAAAAAATACTATCAATGAAGCATAACTTTTGAATTACTAATGAAGGGAATGATGATTAAAGACGAGAGGTCAAGATATACACCTTATAGAAGCAAAAACAAACAAAATAAAATACTACCAGTGAAGCATAACTTTCCGATCTCTGAGCATTTAAGGGAAATGCCTCTAAATATATCATGGGCTTTACACCAAATAGAGACAAAAATCTACAGTACACCTATCCTGCAAAAGTTGTTTGTCTGAAAAATCTATCATCGACGGTGCAGAAGTTAGACACCAATTAAATACTCCAAACAACGGCTTATATAGCACATTGCAACAAAGAGCCTCCTCGCTTTCCCCGAAACCAGAAAAACTAGTAAATGGGAACTAATCTAAAATAGCAAGGCACACCTAACACTCACCAAAGATATCAAAACACAATATTCAAACAAAAGCATCATATTCAATGTGTGTAGTAATAATAAATGTGGGATTGGTCAAGATAGTAAGTACATTGGTTTCTTATCCAATGGTCTTGAATTCAAGTCTTAGGAAAGGCAAAAATATTTTATGGTATTTTAATATATAAAAAACAGTATCTTGACAACTACTTCATCTTGCGAAACTCTGATAAGTAAAAGCCAATACTCCATGTTTCACATTGCAAAAGCCATGATAGTGGTCTATGATTGACAAGCAAGATTTAAACCTTTCTTATCATAGGTTTATTTGTTGGAACAATTGTAACTTTAAGCTTGTAAATGCTCTCAAATTCTGTGCTTTCTGTTGCTGCTGTACCAGTCATACCACAAAGCTTAGGAAACTGCAAAAACACAGATTAAAAAGCATCAAGGTAGTTTCTTAGGTAAATGATTTCCTGATTTCTGAAGATGAAACATTTCCAACCTGCAGAAAGAAATTCTGATAACTAATGGAGGCCAGTGTAACTGTTTCATTTTGAATTGGTAGCCCTTCCTTTGCTTCAACTGCTTGGTGAAGTCCATCACTCCACCTTCTCCCCTATCAATAAAGAAAAATTGTATTTACAGAAGAAAAAAATGTAAATAAAAATTACTTAATGCTTGAGATGTCAACAAAATTTACTACTAAAAATTTTGAAGATAAGATATTGTGTCTTCATATTAGTTTCGTTCTTTGTTGTTTAAATAGTGGCGTTCATTGAAATAGTACATTTGATTTGCTATTAGCAAGAGAGAACATATAACAATCATGTTGACTAGGTCATATCAAAATCAGATTCCTAATTCCTTTCATGAATCTTTTATGTAAATAGAATTAATTATAAATCTTTTCCTTTTTTGGTTTAGCTTAATTTTAAGGATTTTATGATTAGAAATCTTTCCTTTATTTTAGACTAGTATTTTTCCCTTTTTTTCCATTTTCTAGTTATTTCTATTTTTGTAATTCCTCTATAAAGAGGATGATTCTCTGTACATTTGAAATAACATTATATTCAAACACTTCAACTTGGTATCAGAGCAGAATCTCTGCACTGTGCCTCTAATTTATAACTATGGCTAACAGTTCCTCAGTCATTAATCCTGAACAGAAGGAGAACACCACTCCTACTCCATCAAATTTAAAATCTGAGCAACGGGTACTAGTTAGTGGTGACTCCCATTCAGTTCAGATCACCACATTTCAACTCAATAGGTCAAACTACCTTAGGTGGTCTCAATCGGTTCAGATGTACATCCGTGGAAGAGGGAAGATTGGATATCTCACCGGTGAACGAAACCAGCCTAACGTCACTGACCCACAATATAATGCATGGGATACCGAAAATTCCATGGTGATGACATGGCTGGTGAACTCAATGGAAGACCATATCAGTAGTAACTATAAAGAATTGTGGGATAGTGTCAAGGAGATGTATTTTGATCTTGGGAATAAATCTCAGATTTATGAACTTACTCTAAAAGCTAGAGAAATTCAACAAGGAAGTGACAATATCACCAAATATTTTCACACATTAGAGCGGGTGTGGCATAGTGGCAGGATCTTGACCACTTCAATAACTACAAGTGGAATTCAGCCGCTGATGCCAAACACCACCAACCACCAACAAACAGGGGAAGAAGGGAGGATATTCCAATTTCTTGCAGGCCTCAACGTGGAGCTAGATGAAGTTCGTGGCAGAATTATTGGAAGAGCAATCCTACCCTCAATTGGAGAAGTATTTGCTGAAGTTAGAAGAGAGGAAACTCGTAGAGCTATGATAATGGGGAAAGGCAAGACTGAACGGACTTCTTTGGAGTCTAATGCACTCTTAGTGGCACTTGCTACACTTAAAAGTTCATCAAATCAGAAGCACCCCTCCAATCTTTGGTGTGACCACTGCAATAAACCTTGTCACACCCGAGAAACCTGCTGGAAGATTCATGGAAAACCAGCACATCTTAAAGGCAGCAAACCTGGTCCCAAAATACGTTCTACCCCCAACTGCTCATGAGGCTGAAAAATCATCATTGAGTAAGGAACAGGTTGAGTAGCTTATGAAGCTGTTGAATTCCAGTTCTGTGTCTAGTACTCCGAGTGGTTCTTTGGCTCAAACAGGTAATTTTAGTATTCCTATGTCCCTTAACTGCACCTCAAACTTAAATGCACCATGGATTGTCGATTCAAGTGCATCTGACCATATGACCAGTCTCTCTCCTTTATTTAAAACTTATTCTTCTTGCTTTGAAAATGAGAAAATTAGAGTTGCTGATGGTAGTTTTTCATCTATTGCTGGAAAAGGTACAATTAAATTGTCCAAAAACATTGACCTAAGAAATGTCCTACATGTACCAAAGCTTTTTTGTAATCTTCTCTCTATTAGTAAAATCTGCAAGTATTCCAATGTGTTGTGACATTCTTTGATACTCATGGTATTTTTCAGGACCGGACATCAAAGATGATTGGCAGTGCTAAGATGATGGATGGGCTCTATCATTTTGAGGATATTTCGGAGGATAAAGTAGCTCAATAATTTAGTGGTATAAGTTCTATGCCTACAAAGGACCAAATAATGCTCTGGCACAATAGACTAGGGACACCCTAGTTTCCCATATCTCAAACATTTGTTTCCAAATTTGTTTAAGAATATTGATTCTTCCTTACTTAAATGTGAAAGTTGTATTCGTTCAAAGAGGCATAGAGTTCCTTATTACTCTCAACCTTATCATGCATCTAAACCTTTCCACTTGATTCATAGTGATGTATGAGGTCCATCGAAAATAACAACTCAATTTGGAAAAAAATGGTTTGTAACTTTTATCGATGACCACACACGACTATGTTGGATCTATCTCATGCATGGAAAATCTGAGGTTTCTAAAATTTTTCAGTATTTTTCAACAATGGTAGAAACACAATTTAACACAAAAATTTCAATATTAAAAAGTGGTGATGACACTGAATACTTTAATAAAGATCTTGGTGAATTTCTTCAAAAGAAAGGTATTCAACATCAATCTACATATCCCAATACACTCCAACAAAATGGCATTGCTGAAAGGAAGAATAAACATCTTCTTGAAGTAGCACGTGCCATTATGTTTGAGGGTAATGTTCCAAAGTATTTATGGGGAGATGTTGCCCTAGCATCAGCCTATCTCATAAATCGAATGCCCATATGTGTGTTAAATTACTGCACACCGTTGGATATTTTCAACAAGAATTTTCCAGATTGCATTTTGACTTACCTTTAAAAGAATTTGGTCGCACTGTGTTTTTGCATACACCTTCATATCAAAGTAAACTTGATCCAAGGACAGAAGAATGCATTTTTATTGGCTATTCCCCAAGTTAAAAGGGTTATCAATGTTTCAATCCACACACAGAAATTTCATGTAAGCATAGATGTTACTTTTTTGGAACATGAAACCTTTTTTCAGAAAAATTCTCTTCAGGGAGAAGAGTCTAAGTGAAAAAATTTTTTGCATGAACCTTTACCCGCTCCTATCTTACATATTGAGGACAACTTTCACTGATCAAGTAAATTCTGAAACAATTGCAAAAAACGATGAGGAAACCGATTCTGAAATTGGGCCAGAATTAGTTGGAACCCAAACAGGAAAAGAAATACCAAAATCAGAAAATGAGCTTTGATGTTATGTTCAAAAATATCCCAAGAAGACTAGAGACCAGCCTATCATATCTGTACCAACCCGATCTGAAAACCCGGAAGCCAACCCCACTGTAGTACTTTAGGAACTTCCAGGTAAATCTAAAATTGTCACTTCTAATAATAACTTGCCAATAGCCCTTCGGAAAGAAACCAGAACCTACACCAAAAAGGTACTCAAAACCAACACCTCCTATTTCCAATTATGTCTCTTACCAAAATCTCTCAAAAACATCGAGCTTTTATTTCTAAAATTACAAATCTGTTTGAGCCTAGGAACATAGAGGAAGCACTAGATGATCCCAACTGGAAATTAGCAACGATGGAAGAGTGACATGCACCCAAGAAAAATGAAACTGGGGAGATTGTAGATCTGCCACATAATACAAAATTGGTTGGCTGCAGGTGGGTTTTCACCATCAAGTGCAATGCTGATGGAAGCATAGAGAGGTATAAAGCTAGGTTAGTAGCTAGGGGATTTACACAAACCTATGGAGTAGACTATCGAGAGACTTTTGCTCCAGTTGCTAAACTCAACTCTATGCGGATTCTCTCATCTCTTGCTGCGAAATACAAATGGCCTTTACATCAATTGGATGTAACGAATGCTTTCCTGAATGGGGAGCTAGAGGAAGAGCTGTTCATGAAACTTCCACCTGGATTTGAGGCTGAACTAGAGAGGAATAAAGTGTGCAAACTAAGAAATCTCTCTATGGATTGAAACAATCCCCAAGAGCTTGGTTTGAACGACTTGGAATGGTGGTGAAGGGACTTGGTTATACTCAAAGTCAAGCTGACCATACACTTTTCTATAAACATTCAGCAGTTAATAAAACTGTCATCTTAATTGTATATGTGGATGACATTATTCTGACAGGCGATGATATCTTGGAGCTAAAAGACTTGAAGGAGAAGCTTGCCAAAGCATTTGAAATCAAAGAACTTGGCTCATTAAAATACTTCCTTGGAATTGAATTTGCAAAGTCTAAGAAAGGCATTTTTATGAACCAACGAAAGTACATCCTAGATCTTTTAAAAGAGACGGGATTACTTAGTTGTAAAGCTGCTAAAACACCTATAGAGCCTAACTTAAAATTGAAGCCAGCTGAACCAGAAAATATAATGGACAAAGGGAGATATCAGCGGTTGGTAGGAAGGCTATCTACTTAGCCTTTGTTGTGAGCATGGTAAGCCAGTTTATGCATTCACCTGGTCGAGAACACATGGATGCTGTCTTTAGAATCCTAAGGTACTTGAAGGGGTCGCCTGGGAAAGGGTTACTCTACAAAAAGCATGGACATCTTCAAGTAGAAGCTTATACAGATACGGATTGGGCTGGGAATGTCATGGATAGGTGGTCAACATCTAGCTATTGTACTTTTGTTGGAGGAAACCTGGTTAGTTGGAGGAGTAAAAAACAGAATGTTGTAGTGGCTCATGGAATATGTGAAGCACTGTGGGTAGAGAAAATCCTACAAGAACTAAAAGTTCCCATTTCTCCATCAATGAGTTGTATTATGACAACAAATCTGCAATTTCTATTTCTCATAATCCAGTTCTGCACAATAGAACTAAACATGTTGAAGTTGACAAGCATTTATCAGGGAAAAGATTGAGAGAGGACAAATTTGCATCTCATATGTTCCAATCACGAAACAATTAGCAGATGTTCTAACTAAAGGATTACCCAAGAAGACCTTTGATAGCATAATAAGTAAGCCATTAATGAAGGATATCTTCAAGCCAACTTTGAGGAGGAGTGTTGACTAGATCAAATCAAAATCAAATTCCTAATTCCTTTCATGAATCTTTTATGTAAATTGAATTAGTTATAAATCTTTTCCTATTTTGGTTTAGCTTAATTTTAAAGATTTTATGATTAGAAATTTTTCTTTTATTTTAGGCTAGTATTTCCTTTTTTCCTATTTTCTAGTTATTTCTATTTCTGTAATTCCTCATTCCTCATTCCTCATTCCTCTATAAAGAGGATGATTTCTTGTACGTTTGAAATAACATTATATTCAAACACTTCAACTATCAGAATGTAATATAAATACCAAGCTCTTGGCATTATATTCACAAGCAAGTACGACATATTAAGAAGGAGGAAGCTCCATTATGGCATTACCAATTAATTTGAAGATATGGTAAAATATAAAATGTATCAAAACTTAGAAGGGTGGAAGCTCCATTAATAATTTGTATTTTAGAAAGGTATGGTGGATCGGTTTATAATGTAGACTAATATAAAATCTGCGTCAAAACTTCAACTCAAAGTCTCAAACTAGTTAATTTTCATAACAACTGTTGTTATCACAACAAATAGTTCAAAATGAAGAGATAATAATTACCACGTGCAATAAATCAAATAATACTAAGAAAATGCTATAGGTGCTACTATGCCTATTGTCTTTCCCTGGCAAATTATAGAATGTACTGTCATAAGAGAGTGTTAGAATGTCTGAATACCTGCATAACTCGACCAGTGAACTCATCGACAATTAGGACCTCTTTTCCACGAGTTATGTAATTTACATCTCGGAGAAATAGTTCTTTCGCTTTTATTGCATTTAGGATATATGAAGCCCACTGTTCTCGTGGATCGTATAAATCTTTGACGTTTAAAATTTCTTCAGCATCTTCATAACCTTGCTCAGAAAGTAGAACTGTCTTCTGTTTTTCGTCCACCTACAGTGACAGTTTTAGTAAAGATAAGATTAGAAGATTCACTTCTATTTTAATAAATTAAGCATCCACTCAAGCCATAAGAGAAGTTGTCAGCATACAAATTAAAGGTTGAAGTTGAATCATTTACCAAAAGAAATAATTCCAGACTGACTTTTTTCCTGAAATAGTTTAATGTATGCTTTTTTAGTTGCATTTTCATGCTTATTGGCATCTACAAAATCCCATGAAAGTCAATACATTTATTCCCCATCCTATCTTGTTTACTGTGTCCACTGTCCACCCATTATACACAACATATAACAGTCTTATTTCCTTCTTGACTTTTTACCACGCTATATTTAGTCAGGAGGAGTGCTAGGGGACAGCAACTTTTGTGATTTGTAGCCATCAAGTAGCCATCAATGATGATTTTAATGATGTGAGATTGGTGTGAGATTTCATCCAATGGTTCACTTTTCTTTTGCTGGTTACATGCTGGCTAGAATTTAATAAAGTTGCTGGCCCCCTAGACTTTTCCTTTAGTCTAAATACAACACTGTCGTTATTATGGTTCTGCATTAAAAATTTCCCTTTTCCATTTACATGTCACCACCAAAAGGGGGAAATATTAGTAAATGACAAAGCAATCCCTTCTATAATTTTCTAGCATAGGTAATATAGGATTATAGGCCCAAAAAGTAGACAGTCAGGCGATAAATAAATCTCTCTACTTTATACAAGATTGGCTGAACTTAAGTATGCCATATAACCTAGTTAATGCACATAGTTCCTAACTCCTGCAAACCTATACAGAATGCAGAATACAGACTCCTCTTTAGATGCTAAATTTTCTTGTCAGTGTCTATCTAACAATTAGTCAGTTAAGCACTGAGCCAGAGAGAAAGGCAGAAAAAGTGTATGATGATAACGTAATACTTTGCTATAGTTCAAAAAGCAAATATAGTTTAATTTTAGAAGACTTACAGTGTAGTGTATGTCTCGTTCAAAGGCAGCTGCTATCTTTGCAGCCTTATAATATCGATCACTAGGTTTTTCTGCAGGTCCTGATATAATGAGTGGAGTTCTAGCTTCGTCAATAAGGATGGAATCAACCTCATCAATGATACAGTAATTGAAACCTCTTACGACAAGCTCCTCAACACTCTGCAGATCCCATGATTTGAAGTTCAGTGTAATGTAATGGATAAAAACAACTATTTGCAAAGCATATAGTAAATGCAAGTAATAAGTACAGGAAGAATTACTTTCCGTGGCAAGATTGTCTCTTAAGTAATCAAAACCAAGCTCGCTGTTGGTGACATATGTTATGTCACATAAGTAATTTTCCTTTCTTTGCTCACTTGTCATATTCTCTGCCAATGAAATTCGTTGTAAGCTAGCAACAATGGCATAGATTTAAAGCGCGGTGTGCATTAAAAAGATTAAAAATATAAAAGCTCAATAAATAAAGAGCTGAGTAACATAAAATGCAGCCAAAATGAAATCAATATAAAATACATCATGAAATGGCTTAAAATTAGAAATGATACAGAGGTTGATAACAAGGAAGCAAGACAGAATCATCAAAACAACGAATGCTCCAACTGACCAAAAAAGGATAATATACAGAAACATAATCTGATATAAAGGGGAAAGCAAAGGATAAAAATATGAGACATACGCTGGATGAGGCCAACCTTCAACCCAAGAAAGCGAGGGACTTGACCAACCCACTCACAATCTCTTCTAGCCAGATAATCATTAACGGTCACAACATGAACGCCCTTTCCAGTTAAAGCATTCAAATATGCTGGCAAAATTGCAACCAATGTCTTCCCTTCTCCAGTCCTCATTTCTGCTATCTCTCCCTTATGAAGAACCATTCCACCTAAAAAAACCAAGCCAAATTTAACAGCTTTTCAGCTAGAGCTACAGTATCCTACCTCTGCAGAAAAATCCAAAATATTTCAAACAAAGCACAACAAAAAGTTTCACCTATCAGTTGAACATCAAAAGGACGAAGACCGAGAACCCTTTTTGAAGCCTCTCTTACAACAGCAAAAGCCTCCTGGAATAATAAAACACCTGACTTCATCCATATCATTGCTTACAATAAATTTAAATATCAAGAAATTTAGAAAAAAAAAATCAACAATAACAGCAGCAAAAATATTTCCTCGCTAGGTGCGGTCCAAAGTATGCTACAGTTTTTTATCACAAATCATGCATAAGTATAACAACAACAATACTTGCTACAATGTGCAACACTATTGAGGTAGTGAGTAGCAAGACAAACATTCTTGCTGTTAGATACTATGCGTGCACAAAAGCCATTTCCAATTTAAAAAGAAAAAATGCATATTTTACGACGAAAAAGAAAGAAAGAAATGTCTTCAAATTTTGGACTAACAGGCAAGAGGGAATCGAGTGTTTGGCCCTGCTGCGCGCGTTCCCTGAGCGCAAAAGTCCTGTCCCTCAGTTCCGAATCTGACAGCGCAGAAATTTCGCGTTCCAAACCGTTTATGACATTAACAGTCGCAGCGTATTGCTGCCTCGTCGACTCTCCCGTATCAGTGCCCTTGAAGATGCCGCCCAGCAACCCTCCAAGGGACGCCACCGCACCCGATCGGCGCCTCCTGCCACGCCGCGCTCTGCTCCCGGAAGCAGGAAACGATGTCGTATGTAGAAGCTGAAAGTCTCCGCGAAGAAAACCCGCTAGGGTTACGGTTTTGTGGTGCTTACGACGGCAACCACTACTACTACTACTCTGTGCGTTGCTCCATGCTTTGGTGGTGAAAGAGGAACAGAGTGACGACGCTGCCATGCTTCTGTTCGGCGAAATTTGAGCTTCGAATTTGTTGTTATTGCCGCGGAGGAACGGGAATTTAGTGAAGTTAGTTTCGTTCTATTTATTATTTATTATTGGGTGTTGGAAGTGAAGAGAGAGTAACGGCAAGAGTGCTCTTTGCTCTCTGCTTCCGAGTTGGGATGGATAGCAGTGGCCACCGGTATCAGGGAGATAAGGTAAGGGGAATCTAGTGTGTGTGCAAGTCTATTTTGGAAACATGCACGTGACATGAGCTTTGTGGAGCTATCATAACACGTGGCATAACTAGTGTAAAGAGAAGATTAAGGATTAACTTTGCGCTAAATGTCCAAATTATTCCCAAAAAATTTCATAGATATTTTAATTTATAAGAGCAACTTTAATAGAATGTTTTTAAAATACAGAAAATAAAATATTTTTAAATTGAAATTTATATTAAAATTAATAAATAAAATAAAATTTGTCTTGTTATAAAGATAATATTATTTTAATAGAGAACTAATAAAAAATTATCATTTTATATAATTCTTTAAGTCACCGAAAAAAATTTATATAATTCTTTTGTTTAGGTTTTTAATACAAATGTAGTTTAAATTGAACTGAGACAAACTATCGAAACGATAGATCTCATAAATACTAAAGTGATATTTTGTGAGACATAAAATATAATTAAAATGAAAGTTAAGATGAGGAATGCTCTAAACAAACTTTTATTCACACAAATTGGTTTCTCTTATATTATCTATTTTCAAAACAATTTAGGCTACTATATTTGACAAAATCACTTTTCGAAGACTGTTGAAGAATAAAAATTTTTTTTTAAGGCCAAAATGTATGAGATTTCTTAAAAAATAGTTTAAGTGTTTATTTGTTATTCGACTAAAAATGTTCTAAAATTATCAAGTTGGAGTTAAAAGTATTCTCTAAACTTGTTAATGATAAAAATACTCTGAAAATATTTTTTAATGAAATAAAAATATCCAAAAATATAATTTTTTTTTAATAAGTGATAAATAATTTTTTGTATTTATTAAAATTTTTGTCCATTTTATTCGAAATTTTGTGAAAATGTTTGGATAATCATTTATAAAGTATGCATAAAAATTGATCAAAATTTAATCTCTAAATTTTTTTTTATGTTAACCGCAAAAAACAGCCCAAAAATATTTTGATGCTGACAAAAAAAATATTTTTTATTATCAATAAAAATATCTTTAAATAATTTAAAAATATGTCAAAATTATTCATCCATAAAGAGAGACGTAGTTCCTTAATGTTTTAGTCTAATAAAAAAGTTAATGAACCGTTCCATTTATCACATGATACTAAAACTTTAATAAGCTACATTTATCTTCACATATGAATAATTTTGGCACATTTTTAAATTATTTAAAGATATTTTTTAATAATAAAGTGGAGATTATTTTTATTAGCATCAGAATATTTTGAGGATTTTTTTTGTGGTTGATCTTTTATGGGAAGACATTTGTTGTTCTTTCTTCATCGGTAATAACAAGTCATGGTAAAGTGTATATTGTTTGTGGGAGAATGTCAAAATACAACATCTTTAAATAGATTGGTGATGATAAAGATGCACCAAGTGACTGGTTTAAGCTATTAAAAAAAAGGGGTTCATTGCTTTTGCAGAGACACGTTTGTTTTCTAAAATTCTGGCACAATAAAGAAGTCAAATAGAAAATTTATTTCTTGCTTTAATAGGATATGCAAGTTTTTTGAATGAGTTGATAAAAGAGAAGACAAGACTGGTTCGAATCAACTACAAGGTGCAATAAGAAGACAAAAAATATAACAAAAACGTTTTATTTTAGTTACAATAGATAGGACCTAATTACAAAATTTAAAATGGTTTAAAAACTCAATTAAAAAAAATATAAAATTTAATTATAATTTTGGTAAAACTATATAAATTAATAGAATAATTAAACTTTTTATTTATATATAGATTTTGTCAATATTGCAAACCTTTATGGATAGAAATAATAATTTTTTTCTTTCATGAATATAAAATTTATTTCGTTTATTCATAGATAGTTTTATTAATATTTTGTACTTTTATGAATAAAAATAATAGTTTATTTATTTTTAAATAAAGACAAATGAACCTTTAAACTTAGACTAAACAACGAAAAATGGCTTTTAATTATTAAATCACTTCTAAATTTGTTAACAATTAAAATATTTTAATTTTAACATGTCATAAAAATAATAAAAAGAATGCACTTATATGGAACAAATACNTGAGACAAGAGAATGATGGGTACATTGGCTCAACAGAGAGTTTCACAAAATTATGGGCGGAGACAAATCGAAGGTCGTCAAGTTAGTTCCTCTGTCGTAGTATCCTATTAACAAATTCCAATTATTATCCCGTGTGCAACCATCTTTTTGAGTTACTAGCTTAGCGTTCAGCTGTATGTAGTACGACATCATTGGTGTTGAGGTTGATGATGAAGAAGGTGGAAGTTTGGTCATTACGTTGAAGGTGACCAATAAGAAAAAGAAGGCATCCATACTAAGGCTGAAATTGGTGGTGGAAAAAGATGGTTGTAGGTTAGAAGAAGAAGGTGGTGCTCGATGGTTATAGACTTATAATTGTTGAAGCTGGTGAAAATAGAAAGAACCAAGATGAATGAATATTTCTATACAAAATTCTTTTTATAAATTATACAGATTTTTTAAAAATGGTTTGAAAATTGATAAATCTCTTTTTTACATATATTTTTTATTGAGAATAAGAATAAATTAACTTGCATTTCAACTATTGATATATACATTGCAGAAAATAGAAAAGGAAAAGTCTAGGGGCCAACAACTTTATTAAATTCTGGCATGTAACCAGCAAAGAAAAGTGAACCATTAGATGAAATCTCACACCATTAAAATCATCATTGATAGCTATTTGATAGCTACAAATCACAAAAGTTGCTACCCCCTAACACTCCACGAAAAGGAAAAGTGAACTAGCTTCTAAAAGGATAACCTTCACTTATGTATTACTAAAGAATCCATTTCGTTCTGAAGATGGAGGGCCCTTATGCTGTAACCCTTCTGCCTATAGCCAGCAATCAACGTCTTGTATATAGTAACAGACGGGGTTAGCGGCTGACCCTTCATAATCCATAGATATTTATCCGCATCTTCGAGCTTTCCACAATGACATAAACACTGAATTATTGATGTAAAAACAGATAATCCAGGAGACATAGACCTGTACTCCATCTCATAATATAACTTTAAAACTTCCTGAATCTCGTCCTTCTTGGCATAACCCTCTATTAGATGAGTGTACGTGATATCACTTGGTGAGAATCCCTTATCTAACAATAAAGTCAACCTGGAGTTAACTTGCTCCACATGCCCCTTTGCGCAGAGCTTTTCTACCATCGTGTTAAACGATAAACAACTAGGAATAAGCCCAATACTCAACATTTTATCGCAAACACTCAAACACCCCTCCAACTGCTCCAAATTAGCATATCCAATTATAAGATGATCAAAAGTCTCACCATATGGTTTCAAGCCTCTTTCTTCCATTGCTTGCATCAAAACATTCGCTTGTTCAATTCGGCCCTCTCTACAGTATGCACCTATAAATGATGTATATATAAAAGAGTTTGCTTGGAAACCTCTTCTCTCCATCTCTTCATACATCTCCCATCCGGAATCCAAACTTCCCAACCTAATCCTAGCATGAATAATCAGAGAATAAGCAACTGAGTGAGGAATCAAATTCTTCTGTAACAACCTTTTCAACAACACAACTACCATGCTTTCTTCCATTTTCCCCTGCTCTAAGACTCTGAAAATTAAGTTAGAATTTACAATCACTGAAGGACTAGAATTCCACTTCCCCATAATCCTATCTAATGCATCCACAATTTTCTGCAGCTGCCCATCCTTGCACAGTGCATTGATCATGATCCTCAAAGTTGCTAGATTAGGGTATGTCCGTTCTTGAATCATGTGCTCATAAACATCCCAAATTAGACCAAATTGATCTGATTTTTGCACAACATGAAGCAAAGTGTTGAAACTTACAAGGCTGATGGAGAATCCATGTTTCTCCACATATAGGCAAACCTCAAAAGCAACATCAGTCAGCCTTAGCTTTGCATAGGCCTGTATCAGCAAATCAAACACAATAGGATGTGAATCGGTAACCGGGTAGCAGCCAAGAAGTGTATCTGCGACAATAACCCTTGAGCTGCTTTCCTTGGTTTTGTTCAACAATGATTCGAGCAATGCACGAGCATCGTTAAGCAACCTAGCTCTAACCAAGATATGGATTGCTATGCAGTAACACCGAATTCCATGTTCAATATTTCTCCTCTTTGTGGACCAAT
Organism: Arachis ipaensis; assembly: GCF_000816755.2. Taxonomy (NCBI): domain Eukaryota; kingdom Viridiplantae; phylum Streptophyta; class Magnoliopsida; order Fabales; family Fabaceae; genus Arachis; species Arachis ipaensis. Next base: position 24,543,818 of record NC_029793.2, read on the forward strand.
GAAAGAAACCCAAGGCACACTTTGCATCACTGGGGTCCTTCAATTCCAGGAGCACTCGCTCAACCATCCAGTCATTCAACATGAACGTACCAAATTTGATGCTTATAGTATCCCAGTTCCACCCCCTTCTGAATGAGTTGCATATTGCAGTAACATCATCATTATTATACTTTGACACGGCTTGTGTATGAAGAAGCCGTAAATGTTGAAAGTGGTGTCTGGAAAAATTAATCCTAGTGAAGAGATTGAATGGTTTGGAACTCACTTGGTGAATAAAAGTCATTGTTCTGTGGCCAGCAACCCAAGTAAAGCCTTCACTTTGCTACTCAGTTTTCTGTACATCAAAAGACATTGTGGGTTCAATTAAGATGACAGTAAAGAAAATTGCTTCACTCTTTCTCATATAAACTCAAATTAAAAGAGACTGAATGAAGTTTGGAACACAAAAAGGTTTGGACTATAGTTTGGAAGAACAAGAGTAAAGAAGTGTATAAAGTGCTGAGTCTACTCCATATTCCAGTTTAAAATGAACAAAGGCAACCAATCATAAAGAAAATGCCTCTACCGGGTAATGGTCAAAATTAGGGCCTCAATTTGTGGGGTTTTGAATCAGATACATGTACCCAGCTCTCAAAGATTAAGCCTCTTGAAAGGCACCATTTTCTTATATGACCATGTGCACTGCTTGTGAAAGGGCCGGATGACCACCAAAACATTATGTATTTTGTACATTTTGACACTTCCAAAGCTTGTTCCGTCCAACTACTGTCGTCTGACACGGGAGTGTCTGTGTGTTCTTCTTAAGTATAGATTTAGGCAGAAGAATCCTGTTCGAACCAAGCCAATCAGTTACTGCACATTAACATCCATATTCAGCTTTAATAGGCAAACCAACAAAAACAAACTAAACAGAAATTTGTGTTTGGTTCAGTACTGTTCAGTTTGTGTGGTTTTATATAGTAACAGTATATACTATATTCTTGCCAACAGAACGGATCTTAATATTATTGAAATTCTCCGGTAGTTACAAAATTGTAGAGGATACCCATTGACTAAATTAAATCTGATCAGACTCCCTGATTTATTTCATTAACCTGTTCTATAAAAGTAGGCTGTACATGGTTATGGTTAATCCAAAAACCAAACCTGTTTTTGGTTAACAAAAATTTAATTTAGGTTAATTAACCAAATTGGTTTTACATGACAAAATCGGTTATTAACTAGTTAGGAAATTTAAAAACCGATTTTTAACCAGTTATTAAAATAAAAACCGGTTTTTAAAAAATAATCTGTTTCTATATAGAAAAACCGGTTTTTGCACAAAAATCAATTTTTTTACATACAAAAACCGGTTTTTGCACAATCTGTGTGATAAAGAAGCAGTGCCACACATGTAACCTGCACAGGAACATAAAGAGATTTTGTATACTGAAATAAAGATATAAAGCTAATAAAATGAAAGTTTCTATGCTTAAACATATCACAATCATCACACAGTAGTGGGATTTTCATAAATATATAAATTTTAATTTAAGTTTGCATATCTGCCTTTTCTACAATTTTTGAAACTCGTGGAATCTAAACACCTACCTATATATTGGGCATACAGAGATTGCATAAAGAAGGCAAGGTTGGTAGAAGGACCAGATTCATAAATGTAGGAGAACTTCTTAGAAAGCCATACCCTCTTCATATCGAATGCTCTGCAGACTCTGACATGGGAACATCACGATCAGCTACCTCATTTTGAATAAGAAGCCATAAAATCTAATTATTAAAGACAGAGTTTCAAACAATGCTAAACATTAATAGAAAAATATAACAAAAAAATTCTATCTCCAAGCTTAACATTAATAGAAAAATCAGAGTTTCAAACAATGCAATGGAATTCATGGCAGAAATTTGCATGCATACACAAGAAAATACATCTAAATTTTCGAATACAAAATGTAAAACAATTTGAACCAGAAATTATAATAACCAATAACATGCTTGCGAAACGTTAACACCAAAGCAAATTAATTAATGACATGAAATTCACGTGTAAATTAATTAACTGTAATCAATTAATCAACTCTCAAAAATGGAGTGTGCCCACCAGTGAGACAAAAAACAGCAAAGTACAAAAAACAGAACCTTCCTAGTCTACAAATACAGTAACAAGATCTTTCATGGAAGAAGCATACAACGGAGCAATGCTGGGCCGAAGAGCAAAATATCTGGAATGGTCGAAGTGAAATCAGCATAATCAAGTGTGTTATTGGGACTCTACTATCATTTCATTCATAAGCGTTTAAGTTAAAAGAATATTTGGACTGAAGAGTGAAGACACTTGTTTAAGCTCAAGTATAGGATATTTGGATTAGCAAGTGATAAAATGACCAACAGAAGAGAACACAATTATAGAATGCTCATAACAAAATCTGCTAGATACCTGAACAAGCAAAATTGTACACAATAGCAAATAGGAGTTAATCAAGCAGTGAATTCTTCCTATCCGAAAAATAAAAGAGAATCAGTGAATTCCAGCAAAATCCTCGAGCATCAAAAAATATCTAATGCACCCATCTTACTTCTCTAATGCTTTACTTTCTTTGCCATATCTGCTCCATTCCACTGAACTAACCCGCGTTTCTTCGTCTCTAGCTTGACATTACTCAACCCACTCAAAGCCCCATTTTTCACTTTATCTCCTTTCTTCATCAATTAATCAATTATAATTCATGTGTTGTTTGTAATATATTGTTCTTCCATCAAACAACAAAAAACAGCAAAGTACAAAGGAAGGGCCTCAATGCATACACAAGCATATGATCCAATCATTTCACAAATTGTGGAATAAAACAAACGGAGGAGTTGAAACAATCACAGTTTATTTTTTATCATATGCACCCAAAATAACCCTCTGTCCCACACACACTATCTATATGAAAAACAAGTATAATCCCCAATCACAGTTTATTTTCCTAACGAATTTTGTCTTAGGATCATAAAAATGGGGAAACATAATCACCAAAATTTCTATATGAACAAACAAGAATAATCGAAAACAACTGATGAACTTTGTTGGGATTATTTTACAAAAAATCAGCAATTCTGCGAACTGAACCGGTCATCGAACCGAACCGATCATCGAACCGAACCGATCATCGAACCATTCTGGTTACTGATTTACTAGTTTATTGGTTTAACCGGTTCAACCGTAATTCAACTGGAAAAACCGTTTTATAAATAAAATATATATTTTAAAATATCATCCAAATTAAAAGTACTACATATTCCACAATGTTATAATCTCATTCAAATACAAACTCAAAAATCAAATAACAAAAGAAAGAAGTGTCATATAAACTACAAAGAATATTAAATATTGTATAATGTATCTCAAGGGTTATTGTATATATTTGCAAATAAAACAATTGTATGTAACCCACAGCAACAATAATCAGATGGGGTAAAAATCAAGTACCAAACATTGAATTGAAAATTTAATAGCAATGAAATTTGTTATAGAATTTCATGATACTACAGGGGACATGGGCTGCAGTATATTCTTGGCATCTAGTTGACTACAGAAGAAACTTATTTTAGTAACAAAGATATCAATAAAATGAATCTAATGTCACTGCAGAATTAAAATATTTTGGCACCTTATCCACATCCATGTGACTTACAAGAGCAGCGCCAGCAGTGGGACCAAAGGCTGATACCACATTCAAAACACCTTCAGGAAGTCCAGCCTGCTAAGCAGATTATAAATTTGGAAGAAAGATTGATCATCAAAGCTATTTTAATTTAAACTATGCCTCTTTATATCTTCCAAACCAGTAAACGAGCACGGTTCCATTAACAGAGAATATGTCCACCTCATGAAATAGTTTTGCTGCGTACAAAGCAGACAATGGTGTCTGCTCAGCGGTTTTGAGAACAAGAGTATTGCCACAGGCCAATGCCGGTCCAACCTTCCAAGCAAACATGAGAAGAGAGAAATTCCAGGGAATGATCTGACCAGCAACACCGATCGGTTCGTACAATGTTTGCACATGATATTGCCCATCAGCAATGTTTTCAATGTTTGCAATGTTTTCAATAACAATATTGTAGGCTTACAACAACCCATTAATCTCAACATAGATAATTAGACACAGTGATACACAATAAAAAAATTAGCCGTAGCAAGGTTGGAATCAAGAATATCAGAATTAAATCACAGATTAACTGATTAACTAACAAACTAAAACCACAATTACAGTTACAAAAATAATTAAAAAAAATACCTTCGAGGGAAGGGCTGCGCGATGGAACAGAGCTGACGCCGCTGAAGGGACAGGAACGCAGTGGAACAGAGCTAGAGCGGCGGGACAGTGGCTGCGCGATGGAGGCTTCGACGTTCGAACGATGGCTGCGCGATGGAGGGAAGAAAGTTTGCGACGTTTGCTGCGCGATGGAGGGGAAGTGACGGAGCAGGCGGTGGCTGTTCGAAGTTGGAAGGTTGCGACGGTGGCTGTTTGAAGTTAGAAGTTGCGACGGCGACGGTAGCAGGGGGTGGCTGGACGGAAGTGAGGGAGGAGCAGGAGTTCAGAGGAGCTCTGGACAGTGGATGAGTGTGAGAGGCAGAGAGCGCGTTTTGGTTAGGGCTGGAATTAGGATTCGGGGTTCCTCTACACAGCCAAACGATGGCGTTTCAGCAAAATTCAAAAAACCGACCGAATTATGGTTCGATTCGACCGATCCATTTCAGTTCAGGCCAGTTCATGATTCAAAGACAGTTTTTAAAAACTACTGATTTGTTTTTTTGCATCGATTCACGATTCCACCGGCCAATTTAAACCAATTTTTAGAACCTTGCTTAGAATTTTGAAGTTTGGCTTTTGAAATCAGGGTTTTTCTAAATTTGGTTAGCCCGTTAAAAATTAGTTTTTTAAATTTAGTTTTAATTAACCAATTTTAAATAATAGAAATATAATTTTTAAAATTATTTTATTAAATTAATTAATTAAAATGTGATTATAATTTTTTAATCAATTAATTATATTTTAATTTTTTAATGTACACTCTTAATTGTGCCCAACTTCTATAAAGTATGATAGGAGTAGAGAAACCCTTATTTATAAAGGTGGATTTTTATTGTTTTTTTAACATAGTTTTATTTTAGATCAAAGTATCAACAATTATATCCATCTTTTGAAGAATAAGTTATTTTAATTTAAAATGATTATTTTTTGAGTTCCTTAACTATAAAATTTTATAAAACGATAGTTTAAGTTCTATCATTCAACCTTAATTAAAAGATATGCTAGAAGACAAAAAATTTAGTGAAAACATGAGAAGTCACTTAAATATAAGGCAAATATAAAACAATAAAATAAAATAAAAAGAAACAGTAGTGGCAACACATTTTTCATAAAGAAGTGCTAGGTAAATAATGACTATTTTAAATAACATGAATAATTATTAATCAAATAAAAATATAGTATAAATTAGCCGACCTTTTAAAAATTTTTGTTATCAATTTAACTTTTAGATTTGGGCAATATATATGTGATGGAAAACAATGTCCTAAAAAGAAAATTTTGATAACATGAAAAAATTGAGACTTAAATAACTATCGAGTTTATAATTTTTATAATATATGAGTTTTATTATTCTAATTTAAAGGTAATTAGATCTTTATTATTTTACTTTATCTTTTTCACTTTAGAAAAGATTAATCTATATTGGATTAGCTCAATTCAATTTACAATTATGTTTAATTGTTTAATTGAAATGTTATTTAT